>NW_027307765.1:1912500-2516000 GCF_047496885.1 Scyliorhinus torazame | reverse complement strand
GTGTAGGGCACTGTTTCATTGTACCGTATTTAATGTCGGGCTCTGTTTAATTTTACATTGTTCACTGTAGGGCACTGTTTCATTGTACCGTATTTAATGTCGGGCTGTGTTTAATTTTACATTGTTCAGTGTAGGGCACTGTTTCATTGTACTGTATTTAATGTAGGGCTCTGTTTATTTTTACATTGTTCACTGTAGGGCACTGTTTCACTGTACCGTATTTAATGTCGGGCTCTGTTTAATTTTACATTGTTCAGTGTAGGGCACTGATTCATTGTACTGTATTTAATGTCGGGCTCTGTTTAATTTTACATTGTTCAGTGTAGGGCACTGTTTCATTGTACCGTATTTAATGTCGGGCTCTGTTTAATTTTACATTGTTCAGTGTAGGGCACTGTTTCATTGTACCGTATTTAATGTCGGGCTGTGTTTAATTTTACATTGTTCAGTGTAGGGCACTGTTTCATTGTACTGTATTTAATGTAGGGCTCTGTTTATTTTTACATTGTTTACTGTAGGGCACTGTTTCACTGTACCGTATTTAATGTCGGGCTGTGTTTAATTTTACATTGTTCAGTGTAGGGCACTGTTTCATTGTACTGTATTTAATGTCGGGCTCTGTTTAATTTTGCCTTTTTTACTGTAGGTCACTGTTTCATTGTACTGTATTTAATGTCGGGCTCTGTTTAATTTTACATTGTTCAGTGTAGGGCACTGTTTCATTGTACCGTATTTAATGTCGGGCTGTGTTTAAATTTACCTTGTTCACTGTAGGGCATTGTTTCATTGTACCGTATTTAATGTCGGGCTCTGTTTAATTTTACATTGTTCAGTGTAGGGCACTGTTTCATTCTACTGTATTTAATGTCGGGCTCTGTTTAATTTTACATTGTTCAGTGCAGGGCACTGTTTCATTGTCCTGTATTTAATGTCGGGTTCTGTTTAATTTTACATTGTTCAGTGTAGGACACTGTTTCATTGTACCGTATTTAATGTCTGGCTCTGTTTAATTTGACCTTGTTCACTGTAGGGCACTGTTTCATTGTACTGTATTTAATGTCGGGCTCTGTTTAATTTTACATTGGTCAGTGTAGGGCACTTTTTCATTGTCCTGTATTTAATGTCGGGTTCTGTTTAATTTTACATTGTTCAGTGTAGGACACTGTTTCATTGTACCGTATTTAATGTCTGGCTCTGTTTAATTTGACCTTGTTCACTGTAGGACAATGTTTCATTGTACTGTATTTAATGTCGGGCTCTGTTTAACTTTACTTTGTACACTGTAGGGCACTGTTTCATTGTTGTGTATTTAATAGAACATAGAACATAGAAAATACAGCACAGAACAGGCCCTTCGGCCCACGATGTTGTGCCGAACCTTTGTCCTAGATTAATCATAGATAATCATTGAATTTACAGTGCAGAAGGAGGCCATTCGGCCCTTTGAGTCTGCACCAGCTCTTGGAACGAGCACCCTACCCAAACTCAACACCTCCACCCAACACCAAGGGCAATTTGGACATTAAGGGCAATTTATCATTGGCCAATTCACCAAACCCGCACATCTTTGGACTGTGGGAGGAAACCGGAGCACCCGGAGGAAACCCACGCAGACACGGGGAGGACGTGCAGACACCGCACAGAGAATGACCCATCTGCAATCGAACCTGGGACCATGGATCTGTGAAGCAATTGTGCTATCCACAATGCTACCGTGCTGCCCTTAAGAACAAATAAATCTACACTATATCATTTTCCCGTAATCCATGTACCTATCCAACAGCTGCTTGAAGGTCCCTAATGTTTCCGACTCAACTGCTTCCACAGGCAGTGCATTCCATGCCCCCACTACTCTCTGGGTAAAGAACCTACCTATGATATCCCTCCTATATCTTCCACCTTTCACCTTAAATTTATGTCCCCTTGTAATGGTGTGTTCCACCTGGGGAAAAAGTCTCTGACTGTCTACTCTATCTATTCCCCTGATCATCTTATAAACCTCTATCAAGTCGCCCCTCATCCTTCTCCGCTCGAATGAGAAAAGGCCTAGCACCCTCAACCTTTCCTCGTAAGACCTACTCTCCATTCCAGGCAACATCCTGGTAAATCTTCTTTGCACCTTTTCCAGAACTTCCATATCCTTCCTAAAATGAGGCGACCAGAACTGTACACAGTACTCCAAATGTGGCCTTACCAAAGTTTTGTACAGCTGCATCATTACCTCATGGCTCTTAAGTTCAATCTCTCTGTTAATGAACGCGAGCACACCATAGGTCTTCTTCACAGCTCTATCCACTTGAGTGGCAACTTTCAAAGATGTATGAACATAGACCCCAAGGTCTCTCTGCTCCTCCACAATGCCAAGAACTCTACCGTTAACCCTGTATTCCGCATTCATATTTGTCCTTCCAAAATGGACAACCTCACACTTTTCAGGGTTAAACTCCATCTGCCACTTCTCAGCCCAGCTCTGCATCCTATCTATGTCTCTTTGCAGCCGACAACAGCCCTCCTTACTATCCTCAACTCCACCAATCTTCGTATCGTCTGCAAATTTACTGACCCACACTTCAACTCCCTCATCCAAGGCATTAATGAAAATCACAAACAGCAGAGGACCCAGAACTGATCCCTGCGGTACACCACTGGTAACTGGGATCCAGTCTGAATATTTGCCATCCACCACCACTCTCTGACTTCTATCGGTTAGCCAGTTCGTTATCCAACTGGCCAAATTTCCCACTATCCCATGCCTCCTTACTTTGTGCAGGAGCCTACCATGGGGAACTTTATCAAATGCCTTACTAAAATCCATGTACACGACATCCACTGCTTTACCTTCATCCACATGCTTGGTCACCTCCTCAAATAATTCAATAAGATTCGTAAGGCAAGACCTACCCCTCACAAATCCGTGCTGACTATCCCTAATCAAGCAGTGTCTTTCCAGATGCTCAGAATTCCTATCCTTCAGTACCCTTTCCATTACTTTGCCTACCACCGAAGTAAGACTAACTGGCCTGTAATTCCCAGGGTTATCCCTAGTTCCTTTTTTGAACAGGGGCACGACATTCGCCACTCTCCAATCCCTTGGTACCACCCCTGTTGACAGTGAGGACGAAAAGATAATTGCCAACGGCTCTGCAATTTCATCTCTTGCTTCCCATAGAATCCTTGGATATATCCCGTCAGGCCCGGGGGACTTGTCTATCCTCAAGTTTTTCAAAATGCCCAACACATCTTCCTTCCTAACAAGTATTTCCTCGAGCTTACCAATCTGTTTCACACTGTCCTCTCCAACAATATCGCCCCTCTCATTTGTAAATACAGAAGAAAAGTACTCATTCAAGACCTCTCCTATCTCTTCAGACTCAATACACAATCTCCCGCTACTGTCCTTGATCGGACCTACCCTCGCTCTAGTCATTCTCATATTTCTCACATATGTGTAAAAGGCCTTGGGGTTTTCCTTGATCCTACCCGCCAAAGATTGTTCATGCCCTCTCTTAGCTCTCCTAATCCCTTTCTTCAGTTCCCTCTTGGCTATCTTGTATCCCTCCAATGCCCTGTCTGAACCTTGTTTCCTCAGCCTTACATAAGTCACATTTTTTCTCTTAACAAGGCATTCAACCTCTCTTGTCAACCATGGTTCCCTCACTCGACCATCTCTTCCCTGCCTGACAGGGACATACATATCAAGGACACGTAGCACCTGTTCCTTGAACAAGTTCCACATTTCACTTGTGTCCTTCCCTGCCAGCCTATGTTCCCAACTTATGCACTTCAATTCTTGTCTGACAACATCGTATTTACCCTTCCCCCAATTGTGAACCTTGCCCTGTTGCACGTACCTATCCCTCTCCATTACTAAAGTGAAAGTCACAGAATTGTGGTCACTATCTCCAAAATGCTCCCCCACTAACAAATCTATCACTTGCCCTGGTTTTGTAGTCCAGCAACTAAGGTAGCCGATATTCAGGACGCCAAAGCTTGTAATGAGGCAGTGGGGAAGGGAACACTGACAAAGGAGAGTATTTGCAGGCACGGAGATGGGTTGAAGTGTGTATACTTCAACGCAAGAAGCATCAGGAATAAGGTGGGTGAACTTAAGGCATGGATCGGTACTTGGGTCTACGATGTGGTGGCCATCACGGAAACTTGGATAGAAGAGGGGCAGAAATGGTTGTTGGAGGTCCCTGGTTATAGATGTTTCAATAAGATTAGGGAGGGTGGTAAAAGAGGTGGGGGGTGGCATTATTAATTAGAGATAGTATAACAGCTGCAGAAAGGCAGTTCGAGGAGTATCACCCTATTGAGGTAGTATGGGTTGAAGTCAGAAATAGGAAAGGAGCAGTCACCTTGTTAGGAGTAAACTATAGGCCCCCCAATAGTAGCAGAGATGTGGAGGAACAGATTGGGAAACAGATTTTGGAAAGGTGCAGAAGTCATAGGGTAGTAGTCATGGGCGACTTTAACTTCCCAAATATTGAATGGAAACTCTTTAGATCAAATAGTTTGGATGGGGTGGTGTTTGTGCAGTGTGTCCAGGAAGCTTTTCTAACACAGTATGTAGATTGTCCAACCAGAGGAGGGGCAATATTGGATTTAGTACTGGGTAATGAACCAGGGCAAGTGATAGATTTGTTAGTGGGGGAGCATTTTGGAGATAGTGACCACAATTCTGTGACTTTCACTTTAGTAATGGAGAGGGATAGGTACGTGCAACAGGGCAAGGTTCACAATTGGGGGAAGGGTAAATACGATGTTGTCAGACAAGAATTGAAGTGCATAAGTTGGGAACATAGGCTGGCAGGGAAGGACACAAGTGAAATGTGGAACTTGTTCAAGGAACAGGTGCTACGTGTCCTTGATATGTATGTCCCTGTCAGGCAGGGAAGAGATGGTCGAGTGAGGGAACCATGGTTGACAAGAGAGGTTGAATGTCTTGTTAAGAGGAAAAAGGGGACTTATGTAAGGCTGAGGAAACAAGGTTCAGACAGGGCATTGGAGGGATACAAGATAGCCAGGAGGGAACTGAAGAAAGGGATTAGGAGAGCTAAGAGAGGGCATGAACAATCTTTGGCGGGTAGGATCAAGGAAAACCCCAAGGCCTTTTACACATATGTGAGAAATATGAGAATGACTAGAGCTAGGGTAGGTCCGATCAGGGACAGTAGCGGGAGATTGTGTATTGAGTCTGAAGAGATAGGAGAGGTCTTGAATGCGTACTTTTCTTCTGTATTTACAAATGAGAGGGGCGATATTGTTGGAGAGGACAGTGTGAAACAGATTGGTAAGCTCGAGGAAATACTTGTTAGGAAGGAAGATGTGTTGGGCCTTTTTAAAAACTTAAGGATAGACAAGTCCCCCGGGCCTGACGGGATATATCCAAGGATTCTATGGGAAGCAAGAGATGAAATTGCAGAGCCGTTGGCAATTATCTTTTCGTCCTCATTGTCAACAGGGGTGGTACCAGGGGATTGGAGAGTGGCGAATGTCGTGCCCCTGTTCAAAAAAGGAACTAGGGATAACCCTGGGAATTATAGGCCAGTTAGTCTTACTTCGGTGGTAGGCAAAGTAATGGAAAGGGTACTGAAGGATAGGATTTCTGAGCATCTGGAAAGACACTGCTTGATTAGGGAGAGTCAGCACGGATTTGTGAGGGGTAGGTCTTGCCTTACAAATCTTATTGAATTCTTTGAGGAGGTGACCAAGCATGTGGATGAAGGTAAAGCAGTGGATGTAGTGTACATGGATTTTAGTAAGGCATTTGATAAAGTTCCCCATGGTAGGCTTCTGCACAAAATAAGGAGGCATGGGATAGTGGGAAATTTGGCCAGTTGGATAACGAACTGGCTAACCGATAGAAGTCAGAGAGTGGTGGTGGATGGAAAATATTCAGCCTGGATCCCAGTTACCAGTGGTGTACCGCAGGGATCAGTTCTGGGTCCTCTGCTGTTTGTGATTTTCATTAATGACTTGGATGAGGGAGTTGAAGGGTGGGTCAGTAAATTTGCAGACGATACGAAGATTGGTGGAGTTGTGGATAGTAAGGAGGGCTGTTGTCGGCTGCAAAGAGACATAGATAGGATGCAGAGCTGGGCTGAGAAGTGGCAGATGGAGTTTAACCCTGAAAAGTGTGAGGTTGTCCATTTTGGAAGGACAAATATGAATGCGGAATACAGGGTTAACGGTAGAGTTCTTGGCATTGTGGAGGAGCAGAGAGACCTTGGGGTCTATGTTCATACATCTTTGAAAGTTGCCACTCAAGTGGATAGAGCTGTGAACAAGGCCTATGGTGTGCTCGCGTTCATTAACAGAGGGATTGAATTTAAGAGCCATGAGGTAATGATGCAGCTGTACAAAACTTTGGTAAGGCCACATTTGGAGTACTGTGTACAGTTCTGGTCGCCTCATTTTAGGAAGGATGTGGAAGTTCCGGGAAAGGTGCAAAGAAGATTTACCAGGGTGTTGCCTGGAATGGAGAGTAGGTCTTACGAGGAAAGGTTGAGGGTGCTAGGCCTTTTCTCATTAGAGCGGAGAAGGATGAGGGGCGACTTGATAGAGGTTTATAAGATGATCAGGGGAATAGATAGAGTAGACAGTCAGAGACTTTTTCCCCAGGTGGAACACACCATTACAAGGGGACATAAATTTAAGATGAAAGGTGGAAGATATAGGAGGGATATCAGAGGTAGGTTCTTTACCCAGAGAGTAGTGGGGGCATGGAATGCACTGCCTGTGGAAGTAGTTGAGTCGGAAACATTAGGGACCTTCAAGCAGCTGTTGGATAGGTACATGGATTACGGGAAAATGATATAGTGTAGATTTATTTGTTCTTAAGGGCAGCACGGTAGCATTGTGGATAGCACAATTGCTTCGCAGATCCATGGTCCCAGGTTCGATTCCAGCTTGGGTCATTGTCTGTGCGGAGTCTGCACGTCCTCCCCGTGTCTGCGTGGGTTTCCTCCGGGTGCTCCGGTTTCCACCCACAGTCCAAAGATGTGCGGGTAAGGTGAATTGGCCAATGACAAATTGCCCTTAATGTCCAAATTGCCCTTGCTGTTGGGTGGAGGTGTTGTGTTTGGGTAGGGTGCTCTTTCCAAGAGCTGGTGCAGACTCAAAGGGCCGAATGGCCTCCTTCTGCACTGTAAATTCAATGATAATCTATGATTAATCTAGGACAAAGGTTCGGCACAACATCGTGGGCCGAAGGGCCTGTTCTGTGCTGTATTTTCTATGTTCTATGTTCTATTAAATACTGAACAATGAAACAGTGCCCTACAGTGTACAAGGTCAAATTAAACAGAGCCAGACATTAAATACGGTGCAATGAAACAGTGCCCTACACTGAACAATGTAAAATTAAACAGAGCCCGACATTAAATACAGTACAATGAAACAGTGCCCTACATTGAACGCTGTAAAATTAAACAGAGCCCGACATTAAATACGGTACCATGAAACAGTGCCCTACAGTGTACAAAGTAAAATTAAACAGAGCTCGACATTAAATACGGTACAATGAAATAGTTCCCTACAGTGAACAAGGAAAAATTAAACAGAGCCCGACATTAAATACGGTACAATGAAACGGTGACCTACAGTGAACAATGTAAAATTAAAAAGAGCCCGACATTAAATACAGTACAATGAAACAGTGCCCTACAGTGAACAATGTAAAATTAAACAGAGCTCGACATTAAATACAGTACAATGAAACAGTGCCCTACAGTGAACAAGGTAAAATTAAACAGAGCCCGACATTAAATACGGTACAATGAAACAGTGCCCTACAGTGAACAATGTAAAATTAAACAGAGCCCGACATTGAATACAGTACAATGAAACAGTGCCCTACAGTGAACAAGGTAAAATTAAACAGAGCCCGACATTAAATACGGTACAATGAAACAGTGCCCTACAGTGAACAAGGTAAAATTAAACAGAGCCCGACATTAAATACGGTACAATGAAACAGTGCCCTACACTGAACAATGTAAAATTAAACAGAACCCGACATTAAATACGGTGCAATGAATCAGTGCCCTACACTGAACAATGTAAAATAAAACACAGCCCGACATTAAATACGGTACAATGAAACAGTGGCCTACACTGAACAATGTAAAATTAAACAGAGCCCGACATTAAATACGGTACAATGAAACAGTGCCCGACAGTGAACAATGTAAAATTAAACAGAGCACGACATTAAACGCAGTACAATGTAACAGTGCCCTCCACTGAGCAAGGTAAAATTAAACACAGCCCGACATTAAATACGGTACAATGAAACAGTGCCCTACAGTGAACAAGGTACAATTAAACACAGCCCGACATTAAATACGGTACAATGAAACAGTGCCCTACAGTCAACAATGTAAAATTAAACACAGCCCGACATTAAATACAGTACAATGAACCAGTGCCCTACAGTGTACAAAGTAAAATTAAACGGAGCCCGACATTAAATACGGTAAAATGAAACAGTGCCCTACAGTGAACAAGGTAAAATTAAACAGAGCCCGACATTAAATACAGATCAATGAAACAGTGCCCTACACTGAACAATGTAAAATTGAACAGAGCCCGACATTAAATACGGTACAATGAAACAGTCCCCTACACTGAACAAGCTAAAATTAAACAGAGCCCGACATTAAATACAGTACAATGAAACAGTGCCCTACAGTGAACAAGGCAAAATTAAACAGAGCCCGACATTAAATACAGTACAATGAAACAGTGCCCTACACTGAACAATGTAAAATTAAACACAGCCCGACATTAAATACGGTACAATGAAACAGTGCCCTACAGTGAACAATGTACAATGAAACACAGCCCGACAGTAAATACGGTACAATGAAACAGTGCCCTACACTGAACAAGGTAAAATCTAACAGAGCCCGACATTAAATACGGTACAATGAAACAGTGCCCTACACTGAACAAGGTAAAATAAAACAGAGCCCGACATTAAATACGGTACAATGAAACAGTGCCCTACAGTGAACAATGTAAAATATAACACAGCCCGACATTAAATACGGTACAATGAAACAGTGCCCTACAGTGAACAAAGTAAAATTAAACAGAGCCCGACATTAAATACAGTACAATGAAACAGGGCCCTACTGTGAACAATGTAAAATAAAACAGAGACCGAAATTAAATACAGTACAATGAAACAGTGCCCTACAGTGAACAAAGTAAAATTAAACAGAGCCCGACATTAAACAGGCTTCTACTTCTAGGCACTTGCAGCTGGAGCTTGTTAATTAGTTAATTGGATTCGGCCAGTTTTCCAGAGGCTCGATTCACAGAATAAAAGTGATCCCCTACAGTGCAGACTTTGTTTGCACTGAGTGCTGAATTTGGTGTTTTTTGAGTGCGATAGTGAGAGTTTGGTGACCGAGGGAGTTAGGTGAGGAGGGAGTAAGGTGCTCCTTTCATTTTGTTTCCGACATTTCCGCAAAGAGTGCGAAGAGAGCCAGGAGTTTACAGGAAGTGTAGCTGACTGGGAGCAGGGTCGGAGGGCGGAGATCTAGTTAGTCCACACAGCAGCTATATTCTGTAAGGTAAGAGGGGATGGAGGCTAGGCCAGTTACATGCTCCTCCTGTAGGATGTGGGTGGTGAGGGATACCACCGGTGTCCCCACTGACTATACCTGCGGGAAGTGCACCCAACTTCAGCTCCTCAAAGACCGTGTTAGGGAACTGGAGCTGAAGCTGGATGAACTTCGGATCATCCGGGAGGCAGAGGGGGTGATTGAGAAGAGTTACAGGGAGGTAACCACACCCAAGGTACAGGACAAGAATAGCTGGGTTACAGTCAGGGGGAAAAAAACAAACAGGCAGACAGTGCAGGGATCCCTCGTGGCCGTTCCCCTTCAAAACAAGTATACCGTTTTGGATGCTGTTGGGGGGGATGACCTACCGGGGGAAGGCCCTAGCGGCCAGGTCTCTGGCACTGAGTCTGGCTCTGGGGCTCAGAAGGGAAGGGGGGAGAATAGAAAAGCAACAGTTGTAGGAGATTCAATGGTTAGGGGAATAGATAAGAGATTCTGTGGTCGCGAGCGAGACTCCCGGAAGGTATGTTGCCTCCCGGGTGCCAGGGCCAGGGATGTCTCGGATCGTGTCTTCAGGATCCTTAAGGGGGAGGGGAAGCAGCCAGAAGTCGTGGTGCACATTGGTACCAACGACATAGGTAGGAAAAGGGGTGTGGAGGTAATAAACACGTTTAGGGAGTTCGGCTGGAAGTTGAAAGCCAGGACAGACAGAGTTGTCATCTCTGGTTTGTTGCCGGTGCCACGTGATAGCGAGGCTAGGAATAGGGAGAGAGTGCAGTTGAACACGTGGCTGCAGGAATGGTGTAGGAGGGAGGGCTTCAGGTATTTGGATAATTGGAGCGCATTCTGGGGGAGGTGGGACCTGTACAAGCAGGACGGGTTGCATCTGAACCAGAGGGGCACCAATATCCTGGGAGGGAGGTTTGCTAGTACTCTTCGGGAGGGTTTAAACTAATTTGGCAGGGGAATGGGAACCGGATTTGTAGTCCAGCAACTAAGGTAGCCGATATTCAGGACGCCAAAGCTTGTAATGAGGCAGTGGGGAAGGGAACACTGACAAAGGAGAGTATTTGCAGGCACGGAGATGGGTTGAAGTGTGTATACTTCAACGCACGAAGCATCAGGAATAAGGTGGGTGAACTTAAGGCATGGATCGGTACTTGGGACTACGATGTGGTGGCCATCACGGAAACTTGGATAGAAGAGGGGCAGAAATGGTTGTTGGAGGTCCCTGGTTATAGATGTTTCAATAAGATTAGGGAGGGTGGTAAAAGAGGTGGGGGGTGGCATTATTAATTAGAGATAGTATAACAGCTGCAGAAAGGCAGTTCGAGGAGTATCACCCTATTGAGGTAGTATGGGTTGAAGTCAGAAATAGGAAAGGAGCAGTCACCTTGTTAGGAGTAAACTATAGGCCCCCCAATAGTAGCAGAGATGTGGAGGAACAGATTGGGAAACAGATTTTGGAAAGGTGCAGAAGTCATAGGGTAGTAGTCATGGGCGACTTTAACTTCCCAAATATTGAATGGAAACTCTTTAGATCAAATAGTTTGGATGGGGTGGTGTTTGTGCAGTGTGTCCAGGAAGCTTTTCTAACACAGTATGTAGATTGTCCAACCAGAGGAGGGGCAATATTGGATTTAGTACTGGGTAATGAACCAGGGCAAGTGATAGATTTGTTAGTGGGGGAGCATTTTGGAGATAGTGACCACAATTCTGTGACTTTCACTTTAGTAATGGAGAGGGATAGGTACGTGCAACAGGGCAAGGTTCACAATTGGGGGAAGGGTAAATACGATGTTGTCAGACAAGAATTGAAGTGCATAAGTTGGGAACATAGGCTGGCAGGGAAGGACACAAGTGAAATGTGGAACTTGTTCAAGGAACAGGTGCTACGTGTCCTTGATATGTATGTCCCTGTCAGGCAGGGAAGAGATGGTCGAGTGAGGGAACCATGGTTGACAAGAGAGGTTGAATGTCTTGTTAAGAGGAAAAAGGTGACTTATGTAAGGCTGAGGAAACAAGGTTCAGACAGGGCATTGGAGGGATACAAGATAGCCAGGAGGGAACTAAAGAAAGGGATTAGGAGAGCTAAGAGAGGGCATGAACAATCTTTGGCGGGTAGGATCAAGGAAAACCCCAAGGCCTTTTATACATATGTGAGAAATATGAGAATGACTAGAGCTAGGGTAGGTCCGATCAGGGACAGTAGCGGGAGATTGTGTATTGAGTCTGAAGAGATAGGAGAGGTGTTGAATGAGTACTTTTCTTCTGTATTTACAAATGAGAGGGGCGATATTGTTGGAGAGGACAGTGTGAAACAGATTGGTAAGCTCGAGGAAATACTTGTTAGGAAGGAAGATGTGTTGGGCATTTTGAAAAACTTAAGGAGAGACAAGTCCCCCGGGCCTGACGGGTATATCCAAGGATTCTATGGGAAGCAAGAGATGAAATTGCAGAGCCGTTGGCAATTATCTTTTCGTCCTCATTGTCAACAGGGGTGGTACCAGGGGATTGGAGAGTGGCGAATGTCGTGCCCCTGTTCAAAAAAGGAACTAGGGATAACCCTGGGAATTACAGGCCAGTTAGTCTTACTTCGGTGGTAGGCAAAGTAATGGAAAGGGTACTGAAGGATAGGATTTCTGAGCATCTGGAAAGACACTGCTTGATTAGGGAGAGTCAGCACGGATTTGTGAAGGGTAGGTCTTGCCTTACAAATCTTATTGAATTCTTTGAGGAGGTGACCAAGCATGTGGATGAAGGTAAAGCAGTGGATGTAGTGTACATGGATTTTAGTAAGGCATTTGATAAAGTTCCCCATGGTAGGCTTCTGCACAAAATAAGGAGGCATGGGATAGTGGGAAATTTGGCCAGTTGGATAACGAACTGGCTAACCGATAGAAGTCAGAGAGTGGTGGTGGATGGCAAATATTCAGCCTGGATCCCAGTTACCAGTGGTGTACGGCAGGGATCAGTTCTGGGTCCTCTGCTGTTTGTGATTTTCATTAATGACTTGGATGAGGGAGTTGAAGGGTGGGTCAGTAAATTTGCAGACGATACGAAGATTGGTGGAGTTGTGGATAGTAAGGAGGGCTGTTGTCGGCTGCAAAGAGACATAGATAGGATGCAGAGCTGGGCTGAGAAGTGGCAGATGGAGTTTAACCCTGAAAAGTGTGAGGTTGTCCATTTTGGAAGGACAAATATGAATGCGGAATACAGGGTTAACGGTAGAGTTCTTGGCACTGTGGAGGAGCAGAGAGACCTTGGGGTCATACATCTTTGAAAGTTGCCACTCAAGTGGATAGAGCTGTGAAGAAGGCCTATGGTGTGCTCGCGTTCATTAACAGAGGGATTGAATTTAAGAGCCATGAGGTAATGATGCAGCTGTACAAAACTTTGGTAAGGCCACATTTGGAGTACTGTGTACAGTTCTGGTCGCCTCATTTTAGGAAGGATGTGGAAGTTCTGGAAAAGGTGCAAAGAAGATTTACCAGGGTGTTGCCTGGAATGGAGAGTAGGTCTTACGTGGAAAGGTTGAGGGTGCTAGGCCTTTTCTCATTAGAGCGGAGAAGGATGAGGGGCGACTTGATAGAGGTTTATAAGATGATCAGGGGAATAGATAGAGTAGACAGTCAGAGACTTTTTCCCCAGGTGGAACACACCATTACAAGGGGACATAAATTTAAGGTGAAAGGTGGAAGATATAGGAGGGATATCAGAGGTAGGTTCTTTACCCAGAGAGTAGTGGGGGCATGGAATGCACTGCCTGTGGAAGTAGTTGAGTCGGAAACATTAGGGACCTTCAAGCAGCTGTTGGATAGGTACATGGATTACGGGAAAATGATATAGTGTAGATGTATTTGTTCTTAAGGGCAGCACGGTAGCATTGTGGATAGCACAATTGCTTCACAGATCCATGGTCCCAGGTTCGATTCCAGCGTGGGTCATTGTCTGTGCGGAGTCTGCACGTCCTCCCCGTGTCTGCGTGGGTTTCCTCCGGGTGCTCCGGTTTCCACCCACAGTCCAAAGATGTGCGGGTAAGGTGAATTGGCCAATGACAAATTGCCCTTAATGTCCAAATTGCCCTTGGTGTTGGGTGGAGGTGTTGACTTTGGGTAGGGTGCACTTTCCAAGAGCTGGTGCAGACTCAAAGGGCCGAATGGCCTCCTTCTGCACTGTAAATTCAATGATAATGTATGATTAATCTAGGACAAAGGTTCGGCACAACATCGTGGGCCGAAGGGCCTGTTCTGTGCTGTATTTTCTATGTTCTATGTTCTATTAAATACAGAACAATGAAACAGTGCCCTACAGTGTACAAAGTAAAGTTAAACAGAGCCCGACATTAAATATAGTACAATGAAACAGTGCCCTACAGTGAACAAGGTCAAATTAAACAGAGCCAGACATTAAATACGGTGCAATGAAACAGTGCCCTACACTGAACAATGTAAAATTAAACGGAGTCCGACATTAAATACGGTACAATGAAACGGTGCCCTACAATCAACAATGTAAAATTAAACAGAACCCGACATTAAATACGGTACAATGAAACAGTGCCCTACAATCAACAATGTAAAATTAAACAGAGCCCGACATTAAATACGGTACAATGAAACAGTGCCCTACAGTGTACAAAGTAAAATTAAACAGAGCCCGACATTAAATACGGTACAATGAAATAGTGCCCCACAGTGAACAATGTAAAATTAAACAGAGCCCGACATTAAATACGGTACAGTGAAACAGTGCCCTACAGTGAACAATGTAAAAATAAACAGAGCCCTACATTAAATACAGTACAATGAAACAGTGACCTACAGTAAAAAAGGCAAAATTAAACAGAGCCCGACATTAAATACAGTACAATGAAACAGTGACCTACACTGAACAATGTAAAATTAAACAGAGCCGGACATTAAATACGGGACAATGAATCAGTGCCCTACAGTGAACAATGCAAAATTAAACAGAGCCCGACATTAAATACGGTACAGTGAAACAATGCCCTACAGTGAACAATGTAAAATTAAACAGAGTCCGACATTAAATACAGTACAATGAAAAAATGCCCTACAGTGAACAAGGCAAAATTAAACACAGCCCGACATTAAATACTGTAAAATGAAACAGTGCCCTACAGTAAACAAGGTAAAATTAAACAGAGCCCGACATTAAATACGGTACAATGAAACAGTGACCTACACTGACCAATGTAAAATTAAACAGAGCCCGACATTAAATACAGTACAATGAAACAGTGGCCTACAGTGAACAATGTAAAATTAAACAGAGCCCGACATTAAATACGGTACAATGAAACAGTGCCCTACACTGACCAATGTAAAATTAAACAGAGCCCGACATTAAATACGGTACAATGAAACAGTGCCCTACACTGACCAATGTAAAATTAAACAGAGCCCGACATTAAATACAGTACAATGAAACAGTGGCCTACAGTGAACAATGTAAAATTAAATAGAGCCCGACATTAAATACGGTACAATGAAACAGTGCCCTACACTGAACAATGTAAAATTAAACAGAGCCCGACATTAAATACGGGACAATGAAACAGTGCCCGACAGTGAACAAGGTAAAATAAAACACAGCCCGACATTAAATACGGTACAATGAAACAGTGCCCTACACTGAACAATGTAAAATTAAACAGAGCCCGACATTAAATACAGTACAATGAAACAGTGCCCTACACTGAACAATGTAAAATTAAACAGAGCCCGACATTAAATACAGTACAATGAAACAGTGACCTACAGTAAAAAAGGCAAAATTAAACAGAGCCCGACATTAAATACAGCACAATGAAACAGTGCCCTACACTGAACAATGTAAAATTAAACAGAGCCCGACATTAAATACGGGACAATGAAACAGTGCCCGACAGTGAACAAGGTAAAATTAAAAAGAGCCCAACATTAAATGCAACACAATGAAACAATGCCCGACAGTGAACAATGCAAAATTAAACACAGCCCGACATTAAATACGGTAAAATGAAACAGTGGCCTACACTGAACAAGGTAAAATTAAACAGAGCCCGACATTAAATACGGTACAATGAAACAGTGCCCTACACTGAACAAGGTAAAATTAAACAGAGCCCGACATTAAATACAGCACAATGAAACAATGCACTACAGTGAACAATGTAAAATTAAACACAGCCCGACATTTAATACGGTAAAATGAAACAGTGCCCTACACTGAACAATGCAAAATTAAACAGAGCCCGACATTAAATACAGTACAATGAAACAGTGACCTACAGTAAAAAAGGCAAAATTAAACAGAGCCCGACATTAAATACAGTACAATGAAACAGTGCCCTACACTGAACAATGTAAAATTAAACAGAGCCCGACATTAAATACGGGACAATGAAACAGTGCCCGACAGTGAACAAGGTAAAATTAAACAGAGCCCAACATTAAATACAGCACAATGAAACAATGCCCTACAGTGAACAATGTAAAATTAAACACAGCCCGACATTAAATACGGTAAAATGAAACAGTGCCCTACACTGAACAAGGTAAAATTAAACAGAGCCCGACATTAAATACGGTACAATGAAACAGTGCCCTACACTGAACAAGGTAAAATTAAACAGAGCCCGACATTAAATACAGTACAATGAAACAGTGACCTACAGTCAACAAGGCAAAATTAAACAGAGCCCGACATTAAATACAGTACAATGAAACAGTGACCTACAGTAAACAAGGCAAAATTAAACAGAGCCCGGCATTAAATACAGTACAATGAAACAGTGCCCTACACTGAACAATGTAACATTAAACAGAGCCCGACATTAAATACGGGACAATGAAACAGTGCCCGACAGTGAACAATGTAACATTAAACAGAGCCCGACATTAAATACGATGCCATGTAACAGTGCCCTCCACTGAGCAAGGTAAAATTAAACACAGCCCGACATTAAATACGGTACAATGAAACAGTGACCTACAGTAAACAAGGCAAAATTAGACAGAGCCCGACATTAAATACAGTACAATGAAACAGTGCCCTACACTGAACAAGGTAAAATTAAACAGAGCCCAACATTAAATACAGTACAATGAAACAGTGCCCTACACTGAACAATGTAAAATTAAACACAGCCCGACATTAAATACAGTACAATGAATCAGTGCCCTACACTGAACAATGTAATATTAAACAGAGCCCGACATTAAATACGGTACAATGAAACAGTGCCCTACACTGAACAAGGTAAAATTAAACAGAGCCCGACATTAAATACAGTACAATGAAACAGTGACCTACAGTAAACAAGGCAAAATTAAACAGAGCCCGACATTAAATACAGTACAATGAAACAGTGCCCTACACTGAACAATGTAACATTAAACAGAGCCCGACATTAAATACGGGACAATGAAACAGTGCCCGACAGTGAACAATGTAAAATTAAACAGAGCACGACATTAAATACAGTACACTGTAACAGTGCCGTCCACTGAGCAAGGTAAAATTAAACACAGCCCGACATTAAATACGGTACAATGAAACAGTGCCCTAAAGTGAACAATGTACAATTAAACACAGCCCGACATTAAATACGGCAAAATGAAACAGTGTCCTACACTGAACAAGGCAAAATTAAACACAGCCCGACATTAAATACGGTACAATGAAACAGTTCCCTACACTGAACAAGGTAAAATGAAACAGAGCCCGACATTAAATACAGTAAAATGAAACAGTGCCCTACAGTGAACAATGTACAATTAAACACAGCCCGACATTAAATACGGTACAATGAAACAGTGCCCTACAGTGAACAATGTACAATTAAACACAGCCCGACAGTAAATACGGTACAATGAAACGGTGCCCTACACTGAACAATGTAAAATTAAACAAAGCTCGACATTAAATACGGCACAATGAAAAAGTGCCCGACACTGAACAAGGTAAAATTAAACAGAGCCCGACATTAAATACGGTACAATGAAACAGTTCCCTACACTGAACAAGGTAAAATGAAACAGAGCCCGACATTAAATACAGTAAAATGAAACAGTGCCCTACAGTGAACAATGTACAATTAAACACAGCCCGACAGTAAATACGGTACAATGAAACGGTGCCCTACACTGAACAATGTAAAATTAAACAAAGCTCGACATTAAATACGGCACAATGAAAAAGTGCCCGACACTGAACAAGGTAAAATTAAACAGAGCCCGACATTAAATACAGTAAAATGAAACACTGCCCCACAGTGAACAATGTACAATTAAACACAGCCCGACATTAAATACGGTAAAATGAAACAGTGGCCTACACTGAACAAGGTAAAATTAAACAGAGCCCGACATTAAATACGGTACAATGAAACAGTGCCCTACACTGAACAAGGTAAAATTAAACAGAGCCCGACATTAAATACAGCACAATGAAACAATGCACTACAGTGAACAATGTAAAATTAAACACAGCCCGACATTTAATACGGTAAAATGAAACAGTGCCCTACACTGAACAATGCAAAATTAAACAGAGCCCGACATTAAATACAGTACAATGAAACAGTGACCTACAGTAAAAAAGGCAAAATTAAACAGAGCCCGACATTAAATACAGTACAATGAAACAGTGCCCTACACTGAACAATGTAAAATTAAACAGAGCCCGACATTAAATACGGGACAATGAAACAGTGCCCGACAGTGAACAAGGTAAAATTAAACAGAGCCCAACATTAAATACAGCACAATGAAACAATGCCCTACAGTGAACAATGTAAAATTAAACACAGCCCGACATTAAATACGGTAAAATGAAACAGTGCCCTACACTGAACAAGGTAAAATTAAACAGAGCCCGACATTAAATACGGTACAATGAAACAGTGCCCTACACTGAACAAGGTAAAATTAAACAGAGCCCGACATTAAATACAGTACAATGAAACAGTGACCTACAGTCAACAAGGCAAAATTAAACAGAGCCCGACATTAAATACAGTACAATGAAACAGTGACCTACAGTAAACAAGGCAAAATTAAACAGAGCCCGGCATTAAATACAGTACAATGAAACAGTGCCCTACACTGAACAATGTAACATTAAACAGAGCCCGACATTAAATACGGGACAATGAAACAGTGCCCGACAGTGAACAATGTAACATTAAACAGAGCCCGACATTAAATACGATGCCATGTAACAGTGCCCTCCACTGAGCAAGGTAAAATTAAACACAGCCCGACATTAAATACGGTACAATGAAACAGTGACCTACAGTAAACAAGGCAAAATTAGACAGAGCCCGACATTAAATACAGTACAATGAAACAGTGCCCTACACTGAACAAGGTAAAATTAAACAGAGCCCAACATTAAATACAGTACAATGAAACAGTGCCCTACACTGAACAATGTAAAATTAAACACAGCCCGACATTAAATACAGTACAATGAATCAGTGCCCTACACTGAACAATGTAATATTAAACAGAGCCCGACATTAAATACGGTACAATGAAACAGTGCCCTACACTGAACAAGGTAAAATTAAACAGAGCCCGACATTAAATACAGTACAATGAAACAGTGACCTACAGTAAACAAGGCAAAATTAAACAGAGCCCGACATTAAATACAGTACAATGAAACAGTGCCCTACACTGAACAATGTAACATTAAACAGAGCCCGACATTAAATACGGGACAATGAAACAGTGCCCGACAGTGAACAATGTAAAATTAAACAGAGCACGACATTAAATACAGTACACTGTAACAGTGCCGTCCACTGAGCAAGGTAAAATTAAACACAGCCCGACATTAAATACGGTACAATGAAACAGTGCCCTAAAGTGAACAATGTACAATTAAACACAGCCCGACATTAAATACGGCAAAATGAAACAGTGTCCTACACTGAACAAGGCAAAATTAAACACAGCCCGACATTAAATACGGTACAATGAAACAGTTCCCTACACTGAACAAGGTAAAATGAAACAGAGCCCGACATTAAATACAGTAAAATGAAACAGTGCCCTACAGTGAACAATGTACAATTAAACACAGCCCGACATTAAATACGGTACAATGAAACAGTGCCCTACAGTGAACAATGTACAATTAAACACAGCCCGACAGTAAATACGGTACAATGAAACGGTGCCCTACACTGAACAATGTAAAATTAAACAAAGCTCGACATTAAATACGGCACAATGAAAAAGTGCCCGACACTGAACAAGGTAAAATTAAACAGAGCCCGACATTAAATACGGTACAATGAAACAGTTCCCTACACTGAACAAGGTAAAATGAAACAGAGCCCGACATTAAATACAGTAAAATGAAACAGTGCCCTACAGTGAACAATGTACAATTAAACACAGCCCGACAGTAAATACGGTACAATGAAACGGTGCCCTACACTGAACAATGTAAAATTAAACAAAGCTCGACATTAAATACGGCACAATGAAAAAGTGCCCGACACTGAACAAGGTAAAATTAAACAGAGCCCGACATTAAATACAGTAAAATGAAACACTGCCCCACAGTGAACAATGTACAATTAAACACAGCCCGACATTAAATACGGTACAATGAAACGGTGCCCTACACTGAACAATGTAAAATTAATCAAAGCTCGACATTAAATACGGCACAATGAAAAAGTGCCCGACACTGAACAAGGTAAAATTAAACAGAGCCCGACATTAAATACAGTAAAATGAAACACTGCCCCACAGTGAACAATGTACAATTAAACACAGCCCGACATTAAATACGGTACAATGAAACAGTGCCCTACAGTGAACAATGTAAAATTAAACACAGCCCGGCATTAAATACGGTACAATGAAACGGTGCCCTACACCGAACAAGGTAAAATTAAACAGAGCCCGACATTAAATACAGTACAATGAAACAGTGCCCTACAGTGAACAATGTACAATTAAACACAGCCCGACAATAAATACGGTACAGTGAAACAGTGCCCTACAGTAAATAAGGCAAAATTAAACAGAGCCCAACATTAAATACAGTACAATGAAACAGTGCCCTACACTGAACAATGTAACATTAAACAGAGCCCGACATTAAATAAGGGACAATGAAACTGTGCCCGACATTGAACAAGGTAAAATTAAACAGAGCCCAACATTAAATACAGTACAATGAAACAGTGCCCTACAGTGAACAATGTAAAATTAAACAGAGCCCGACATTAAATACAGTACAATGAAACAGTGCCCTACAGTGAACAATGTAAAATTAATCAGAGCCCCACATTAAAAACGGGAAAATGAAACAGTGCCCGACAGTGAACAAGGTAAAATTAAACAGAGCCCAACATTAAATACAGCACAATGAAACAATGCCCTACAGTGAAGAATGTAAAATTAATGAGAGCCCGGCATTAAATACTGTAAAATGAAACAGTGCCCTACACTGAACAAGGTAAAATTAAACAGAGCCCGACATTAAATACGGTACAATGAAACAGTGCCCTACACTGAACAATGTAAAATTAAACAGAGCCCGACATTAAATACGGGACAATGAAACAGTGCCCGACAGTGAACAAGGTAAAATAAAACACAGCCCGACATTAAATACGGTACAATGAAACAGTGCCCTACACTGAACAATGTAAAATTAAACAGAGCCCGACATTAAATACAGTACAATGAAACAGTGACCTACAGTAAAAAAGGCAAAATTAAACAGAGCCCGACATTAAATACAGTACAATGAAACAGAGCCCTACACTGAACAATGTAAAATTAAACAGAGCCCGACATTAAGTACAGTACAATGAAACAGTGACCTACAGTAAACAAGGCAAAATTAAACACAGCCCGACATTAAATACGGTAAAATTAAACAGTGCCCTACACTGAACAATGTAAAATAAAACACAGCCCGACATTAAATACAGTACAATGAATCAGTGCCCTACACTGAACAATGTAATATTAAACAGAGCCCGACATTAAATACGGTACAATGAAACAGTGCCCTACACTGAACAAGGTAAAATTAAACAGAGCCCGACATTAAATACAGTACAATGAAACAGTGACCTACAGTAAACAAGGCAAAATTAAACAGAGCCCGACATTAAATACAGTACAATGAAACAGTGCCCTACACTGAACAATGTAACATTAAACAGAGCCCGACATTAAATACGGGACAATGAAACAGTGCCCGACAGTGAACAATGTAAAATTAAACAGAGCACGACATTAAATACAGTACACTGTAACAGTGCCGTCCACTGAGCAAGGTAAAATTAAACACAGCCCGACATTAAATACGGTACAATGAAACAGTGCCCTAAAGTGAACAATGTACAATTAAACACAGCCCGACATTAAATACGGCAAAATGAAACAGTGTCCTACACTGAACAAGGCAAAATTAAACACAGCCCGACATTAAATACGGTACAATGAAACAGTTCCCTACACTGAACAAGGTAAAATGAAACAGAGCCCGACATTAAATACAGTAAAATGAAACAGTGCCCTACAGTGAACAATGTACAATTAAACACAGCCCGACATTAAATACGGTACAATGAAACAGTGCCCTACAGTGAACAATGTACAATTAAACACAGCCCGACAGTAAATACGGTACAATGAAACGGTGCCCTACACTGAACAATGTAAAATTAAACAAAGCTCGACATTAAATACGGCACAATGAAAAAGTGCCCGACACTGAACAAGGTAAAATTAAACAGAGCCCGACATTAAATACGGTACAATGAAACAGTTCCCTACACTGAACAAGGTAAAATGAAACAGAGCCCGACATTAAATACAGTAAAATGAAACAGTGCCCTACAGTGAACAATGTACAATTAAACACAGCCCGACAGTAAATACGGTACAATGAAACGGTGCCCTACACTGAACAATGTAAAATTAAACAAAGCTCGACATTAAATACGGCACAATGAAAAAGTGCCCGACACTGAACAAGGTAAAATTAAACAGAGCCCGACATTAAATACAGTAAAATGAAACACTGCCCCACAGTGAACAATGTACAATTAAACACAGCCCGACATTAAATACGGTACAATGAAACGGTGCCCTACACTGAACAATGTAAAATTAATCAAAGCTCGACATTAAATACGGCACAATGAAAAAGTGCCCGACACTGAACAAGGTAAAATTAAACAGAGCCCGACATTAAATACAGTAAAATGAAACACTGCCCCACAGTGAACAATGTACAATTAAACACAGCCCGACATTAAATACGGTACAATGAAACAGTGCCCTACAGTGAACAATGTAAAATTAAACACAGCCCGGCATTAAATACGGTACAATGAAACGGTGCCCTACACCGAACAAGGTAAAATTAAACAGAGCCCGACATTAAATACAGTACAATGAAACAGTGCCCTACAGTGAACAATGTACAATTAAACACAGCCCGACAATAAATACGGTACAGTGAAACAGTGCCCTACAGTAAATAAGGCAAAATTAAACAGAGCCCAACATTAAATACAGTACAATGAAACAGTGCCCTACACTGAACAATGTAACATTAAACAGAGCCCGACATTAAATAAGGGACAATGAAACTGTGCCCGACATTGAACAAGGTAAAATTAAACAGAGCCCAACATTAAATACAGTACAATGAAACAGTGCCCTACAGTGAACAATGTAAAATTAAACAGAGCCCGACATTAAATACAGTACAATGAAACAGTGCCCTACAGTGAACAATGTAAAATTAATCAGAGCCCCACATTAAAAACGGGAAAATGAAACAGTGCCCGACAGTGAACAAGGTAAAATTAAACAGAGCCCAACATTAAATACAGCACAATGAAACAATGCCCTACAGTGAAGAATGTAAAATTAATGAGAGCCCGGCATTAAATACTGTAAAATGAAACAGTGCCCTACACTGAACAAGGTAAAATTAAACAGAGCCCGACATTAAATACGGTACAATGAAACAGTGCCCTACACTGAACAATGTAAAATTAAACAGAGCCCGACATTAAATACGGGACAATGAAACAGTGCCCGACAGTGAACAAGGTAAAATAAAACACAGCCCGACATTAAATACGGTACAATGAAACAGTGCCCTACACTGAACAATGTAAAATTAAACAGAGCCCGACATTAAATACAGTACAATGAAACAGTGACCTACAGTAAAAAAGGCAAAATTAAACAGAGCCCGACATTAAATACAGTACAATGAAACAGAGCCCTACACTGAACAATGTAAAATTAAACAGAGCCCGACATTAAATACAGTACAATGAAACAGTGACCTACAGTAAACAAGGCAAAATTAAACACAGCCCGACATTAAATACGGTAAAATTAAACAGTGCCCTACACTGAACAATGTAAAATAAAACACAGCCCGACATTAAATACGGTACAATGAAACAGTGCCCTACACTGAACAATGTAAAATTAAACAGAGCCCGACATTAAATACAGTACAATGAAACAGTGACCTACAGTAAAAAAGGCAAAATTAAACAGAGCCCGACATTAAATACGGGACAATGAAACACTGCCCCACAGTGAACAAGGTAAAATTAAACAGAGCCCAACATTAAATACAGCACAATGAAACAATGCCCTACAGTGAACAATGTAAAATTAAACACAGCCCGACATTAAATACGGTAAAATGAAACAGTGCCCTACACTGAACAAGGTAAAATTAAACAGAGCCCGACATTAAATACGGTACAATGAAACAGTGCCCTACACTGAACAAGGTAAAATTAAACAGAGCCCGACATTAAATACAGTACAATGAAACAGTGACCTACAGTAAACAAGGCAAAATTAAACAGAGCCCGACATTAAATACAGTACAATGTAACAGTGCCCTCCACTGAGCAAGGTAAAATTAAACACAACCCGACATTAAATACGGTACAATGAAACAGTGACCTACAGTAAACAAGGCAAAATTAAACAGAGCCCGACATTAAATACAGTACAATGAAACAGTGCCCTACACTGAACAAGGTAAAATTAAACAGAGCCCAGCATTAAATACAGTACAATGAAACAGAGCCCTACACTGAACAATGTAAAATTATACACAGCCCGACATTAAATACAGTACAATGAATCAGTGCCCTACACTGAACAATGTAACATTAAACAGAGCCCGACATTAAATACGGTACAATGAAACAGTGCCCTACACTGAACAAGGTAAAATTAAACAGAGCCCGACATTAAATACAGTACAATGAAACAGTGCCCTACACTGAACAATGTAACATTAAACAGAGCCCGACATTAAATACGGGACAATGAAACAGTGCCCGACAGTGAACAATGTAAAATTAAACAGAGCACGACATTAAATACAGTACACTGTAAAAGTGCCGTCCACTGAGCAAGGTAAAATTAAACACAGCCCGACATTAAATACGGTACAATGAAACAGTGCCCTACAGTGAACAATGTACAATTAAACACAGCCCGACATTAAATACAGTAAAATGAAACAGTGCCCTACAGTGAACAATGTACAATTAAACACAGCCCGACATTAAATACGGTACAATGAAACAGTGCCCTACAGTGAACAATGTACAATTAAACACAGCCCGACAGTAAATACGGTACAATGAAACGGTGCCCTACACTGAACAATGTAAAATTAAACAAAGCTCGACATTAAATACGGTACAATGAAACAGTGCCCGACACTGAACAAGGTGAAATTAAACAGAGCCCGACATTAAATACAATAAAATGAAACACTGCCCCACTGTGAACAATGTACAATTAAACACAGCCCGACATTAAATACGGTACAATGAAACGGTGCCCTACACTGAACAAGGTAAAATTAAACAGAGCCCGACAATAAATACGGTACAGTGAAACGGTGCCCTACACTGAACAAGGTAAAATTAAACAGAGCCCGACAATAAATACGGTACAGTGAAACAGTGCCCTACAGTAAACAAGGCAAAATTAAACAGAGCCCAACATTAACTACAGTACAATGAAACAGGGCCCTACACTGAACAATGTAAAATTAAACAGAGCCCGACATTAAATACAGTACAATGAAACAGTGACCTACAGTAAAAAAGGCAAAATTAAACAGAGCCCGACATTAAATACAGTACAATGAAACAGTGCCCTACACTGAACAATGTAAAATGAAACAGAGCCCGATATTAAATACGGGACAATGAAACAGTGCCCGACAGTGAACAAGGTAAAATTAAACAGAGCCCAACATTAAATGCAGCACAATGAAACAATGCCCGACAGTGAACAATGTAAAATTAAACACAGCCCGACATTAAATACGGTAAAATGAAACAGTGCCCTACACTGAACAAGGTAAAATTAAACAGAGCCCGACATTAAATACGGTACAATGAAACAGTGCCCTACACTGAACAAGGTAAAATTAAACAGAGCCCGACATTAAATACAGCACAATGAAACAATGCCCTACAGTGAACAATGTAAAATTAAACACAGCCCGACATTTAATACGGTAAAATGAAACAGTGCCCTACACTGAACAATGTAAAATTAAACAGAGCCCGACATTAAATACAGTACAATGAAACAGTGACCGACAGTAAAAAAGGCAAAATTAAACAGAGCCCGACATTAAATACAGTACAATGAAACAGTGCCCTACACTGAACAATGTAAAATTAAACAGAGCCCGACATTAAATACGGGACAATGAAACAGTGCCCGACAGTGAACAAGGTAAAATTAAACAGAGCCCAACATTAAATACAGCACAATGAAACAATGCCCTACAGTGAACAATGTAAAATTAAACACAGCCCGACATTAAATACGGTAAAATAAAACAGTGCCCTACACTGAACAAGGTAAAATTAAACAGAGCCCGACATTAAATACGGTACAATGAAACAGTGCCCTACACTGAACAAGGTAAAATTAAACGGAGCCCGACATTAAATACAGTACAATGAAACAGTGACCTACAGTCAACAAGGCAAAATTAAACAGAGCCCGACATTAAATACAGTACAATGTAACAGTGCCCTCCACTGAGCAAGGTAAAATTAAACACAGCCCGACATTAAATACGGTACAATGAAACAGTGACCTACAGTAAACAAGGCAAAATTAAACAGAGCCCGACATTAAATACAGTACAATGAAACAGTGCCCTACACTGAACAAGGTAAAATTAAACAGAGCCCAACATTAAATACAGTACAATGAAACAGTGCCCTACACTGAACAATGTAAAATTAAACACAGCCCGACATTAAATACAGTACAATGAATCAGTGCCCTACACTGAACAAGGTAAAATTAAACAGAGCCCGACATTAAATACAGTACAATGAAACAGTGACGTACAGTAAACAAGGCAAAATTAAACAGAGCCCGACATTAAATACGGTACAATGAAACAGTTCCCTACACTGAACAAGGTAAAATGAAACAGAGCCCGACATTAAATACAGTACAATGAAACAGTGCCCTACACTGAACAAGGTAAAATGAAACAGAGCCCGACATTAAATACAGTACAATGAATCAGTGCCCTACACTGAACAAGGTAAAATTAAACAGAGCCCGACATTAAATACAGTACAATGAAACAGTGACGTACAGTAAACAAGGCAAAATTAAACAGAGCCCGACATTAAATACGTTACAATGAAACAGTTCCCTACACTGAACAAGGTAAAATGAAACAGAGCCCGACATTAAATACAGTAAAATGAAACAGTGCCCTACAGTGAACAATGTACAATTAAACACAGCCCGACATTAAATACGGTACAATGAAACAGTGCCCTCCACTGAGCAAGGTAAAATTAAACACAGCCCGACATTAAATACGGTACAATGAAACAGTGACCTACAGTAAACAAGGCAAAATTAAACAGAGCCCGACATTAAATACAGTACAATGAAACAGTGCCCGACACTGAACAAGGTAAAATTAAACAGAGCCCAACATTAAATACAGTACAATGAAACAGTGCCCTACACTGAACAATGTAAAATTAAACACAGCCCGACATTAAATACAGTACAATGAATCAGTGCCCTACACTGAACAATGTAACATTAAACAGAGCCCGACATTAAATACAGTACAATGAAACAGTGCCCTACACTGAACAATGTAAAATTAAACACAGCCCGACATTAAATACAGTACAATGAATCAGTGCCCTACACTGAACAAGGTAAAATTAAACAGAGCCCGACATTAAATACAGTACAATGAAACAGTGACGTACAGTAAACAAGGCAAAATTAAACAGAGCCCGACATTAAATACGGTATAATGAAACAGTTCCCTACACTGAACAAGGTAAAATGAAACAGAGCCCGACATTAAATACAGTACAATGAAACAGTGCCCTACACTGAACAAGGTAAAATGAAACAGAGCCCGACATTAAATACAGTACAATGAATCAGTGCCCTACACTGAACAAGGTAAAATTAAACAGAGCCCGACATTAAATACAGTACAATGAATCAGTGCCCTACACTGAACAAGGTAAAATTAAACAGAGCCCGACATTAAATACGGTACAATGAAACAGTGACGTACAGTAAACAAGGCAAAATTAAACAGAGCCCGACATTAAATACGGTACAATGAAACAGTTCCCTACACTGAACAAGGTAAAATGAAACAGAGCCCGACATTAAATACAGTAAAATGAAACAGTGCCCTACAGTGAACAATGTACAATTAAACACAGCCCGACATTAAATACGGTACAATGAAACAGTGCCCTACAGTGAACAATGTACAATTAAACACAGCCCGACAGTAAATACGGTACAATGAAACGGTGCCCTACACTGAACAATGTAAAATTAAACAAAGCTCGACATTAAATACGGTACAATGAAACAGTGCCCGACACTGAACAAGTTAAAATTAAACAGAGCCCGACATTAAATACAGTAAAATGAAACACTGCCCCACAGTGAACAATGTACAATTAAACACAGCCCGACATTAAATACGGTACAATGAAACGGTGCCCTACACTGAACAAGGTAAAATTAAACAGAGCCCGACATTAAATACAGTACAATGAAACAGTGCCCTACACTGAACAATGTAACATTAAACAGAGCCCGACATTAAATAAGGGACAATGAAACTGTGCCCGACAGTGAACAAGGTAAAATTAAACAGAGCCCAACATTAAATACAGTACAATGAAACAGTGACCTACAGTGAACAATGTAAAATTAAACATAGCCCGACATTAAATACGGTACAATGAAACAGTGCCCTACAGTGAACAATGTAAAATTAAACAGAGCCCGACATTAAATACAGTACAATGAAACAGTGCCCTACAGTGAACAATGTACAATTAAACACAGCCCGACAATAAATACGGTACAGTGAAACAGTGCCCTACAGTAAACAAGGCAAAATTAAACAGAGCCCAACATTAAATACAGTACAATGAAACAGTGCCCTACACTGAACAATGTAAAATAAAACACAGCCCGACATTAAATACGGTACAATGAATCAGTGCCCTACACTAAACAATGTAAAATTAAACACAGCCCGACATTAAATACAGTACAATGAAGCAGTGAACTACAGTGAACAATGTAAAATTAAACAGAGCCCGACATTAAATACGGGACAATGAAACAGTGCCCGACAGTGAACAAGGTAAAATTAAAAAGAGCCCAACATTAAATGCAACACAATGAAACAATGCCCGACAGTGAACAATGCAAAATTAAACACAGCCCGACATTAAATACGGTAAAATGAAACAGTGGCCTACACTGAACAAGGTAAAATTAAACAGAGCCCGACATTAAATACGGTACAATGAAACAGTGCCCTACACTGAACAAGGTAAAATTAAACAGAGCCCGACATTAAATACAGCACAATGAAACAATGCACTACAGTGAACAATGTAAAATTAAACACAGCCCGACATTTAATACGGTAAAATGAAACAGTGCCCTACACTGAACAATGCAAAATTAAACAGAGCCCGACATTAAATACAGTACAATGGAACAGTGACCTACAGTAAAAAAGGCAAAATTAAACAGAGCCCGACATTAAATACAGTACAATGAAACAGTGCCCTACACTGAACAATGTAAAATTAAACAGAGCCCGACATTAAATACGGGACAATGAAACAGTGCCCGACAGTGAACAAGGTAAAATTAAACAGAGCCCAACATTAAATACAGCACAATGAAACAATGCCCTACAGTGAACAATGTAAAATTAAACACAGCCCGACATTAAATACGGTAAAATGAAACAGTGCCCTACACTGAACAAGGTAAAATTAAACAGAGCCCGACATTAAATACGGTACAATGAAACAGTGCCCTACACTGAACAAGGTAAAATTAAACAGAGCCCGACATTAAATACAGTACAATGAAACAGTGACCTACAGTCAACAAGGCAAAATTAAACAGAGCCCGACATTAAATACAGTACAATGAAACAGTGACCTACAGTAAACAAGGCAAAATTAAACAGAGCCCGGCATTAAATACAGTACAATGAAACAGTGCCCTACACTGAACAATGTAACATTAAACAGAGCCCGACATTAAATACGGGACAATGAAACAGTGCCCGACAGTGAACAATGTAACATTAAACAGAGCCCGACATTAAATACGATGCCATGTAACAGTGCCCTCCACTGAGCAAGGTAAAATTAAACACAGCCCGACATTAAATACGGTACAATGAAACAGTGACCTACAGTAAACAAGGCAAAATTAGACAGAGCCCGACATTAAATACAGTACAATGAAACAGTGCCCTACACTGAACAAGGTAAAATTAAACAGAGCCCAACATTAAATACAGTACAATGAAACAGTGCCCTACACTGAACAATGTAAAATTAAACACAGCCCGACATTAAATACAGTACAATGAATCAGTGCCCTACACTGAACAATGTAATATTAAACAGAGCCCGACATTAAATACGGTACAATGAAACAGTGCCCTACACTGAACAAGGTAAAATTAAACAGAGCCCGACATTAAATACAGTACAATGAAACAGTGACCTACAGTAAACAAGGCAAAATTAAACAGAGCCCGACATTAAATACAGTACAATGAAACAGTGCCCTACACTGAACAATGTAACATTAAACAGAGCCCGACATTAAATACGGGACAATGAAACAGTGCCCGACAGTGAACAATGTAAAATTAAACAGAGCACGACATTAAATACAGTACACTGTAACAGTGCCGTCCACTGAGCAAGGTAAAATTAAACACAGCCCGACATTAAATACGGTACAATGAAACAGTGCCCTAAAGTGAACAATGTACAATTAAACACAGCCCGACATTAAATACGGCAAAATGAAACAGTGTCCTACACTGAACAAGGCAAAATTAAACACAGCCCGACATTAAATACGGTACAATGAAACAGTTCCCTACACTGAACAAGGTAAAATGAAACAGAGCCCGACATTAAATACAGTAAAATGAAACAGTGCCCTACAGTGAACAATGTACAATTAAACACAGCCCGACATTAAATACGGTACAATGAAACAGTGCCCTACAGTGAACAATGTACAATTAAACACAGCCCGACAGTAAATACGGTACAATGAAACGGTGCCCTACACTGAACAATGTAAAATTAAACAAAGCTCGACATTAAATACGGCACAATGAAAAAGTGCCCGACACTGAACAAGGTAAAATTAAACAGAGCCCGACATTAAATACGGTACAATGAAACAGTTCCCTACACTGAACAAGGTAAAATGAAACAGAGCCCGACATTAAATACAGTAAAATGAAACAGTGCCCTACAGTGAACAATGTACAATTAAACACAGCCCGACAGTAAATACGGTACAATGAAACGGTGCCCTACACTGAACAATGTAAAATTAAACAAAGCTCGACATTAAATACGGCACAATGAAAAAGTGCCCGACACTGAACAAGGTAAAATTAAACAGAGCCCGACATTAAATACAGTAAAATGAAACACTGCCCCACAGTGAACAATGTACAATTAAACACAGCCCGACATTAAATACGGTAAAATGAAACAGTGGCCTACACTGAACAAGGTAAAATTAAACAGAGCCCGACATTAAATACGGTACAATGAAACAGTGCCCTACACTGAACAAGGTAAAATTAAACAGAGCCCGACATTAAATACAGCACAATGAAACAATGCACTACAGTGAACAATGTAAAATTAAACACAGCCCGACATTTAATACGGTAAAATGAAACAGTGCCCTACACTGAACAATGCAAAATTAAACAGAGCCCGACATTAAATACAGTACAATGAAACAGTGACCTACAGTAAAAAAGGCAAAATTAAACAGAGCCCGACATTAAATACAGTACAATGAAACAGTGCCCTACACTGAACAATGTAAAATTAAACAGAGCCCGACATTAAATACGGGACAATGAAACAGTGCCCGACAGTGAACAAGGTAAAATTAAACAGAGCCCAACATTAAATACAGCACAATGAAACAATGCCCTACAGTGAACAATGTAAAATTAAACACAGCCCGACATTAAATACGGTAAAATGAAACAGTGCCCTACACTGAACAAGGTAAAATTAAACAGAGCCCGACATTAAATACGGTACAATGAAACAGTGCCCTACACTGAACAAGGTAAAATTAAACAGAGCCCGACATTAAATACAGTACAATGAAACAGTGACCTACAGTCAACAAGGCAAAATTAAACAGAGCCCGACATTAAATACAGTACAATGAAACAGTGACCTACAGTAAACAAGGCAAAATTAAACAGAGCCCGGCATTAAATACAGTACAATGAAACAGTGCCCTACACTGAACAATGTAACATTAAACAGAGCCCGACATTAAATACGGGACAATGAAACAGTGCCCGACAGTGAACAATGTAACATTAAACAGAGCCCGACATTAAATACGATGCCATGTAACAGTGCCCTCCACTGAGCAAGGTAAAATTAAACACAGCCCGACATTAAATACGGTACAATGAAACAGTGACCTACAGTAAACAAGGCAAAATTAGACAGAGCCCGACATTAAATACAGTACAATGAAACAGTGCCCTACACTGAACAAGGTAAAATTAAACAGAGCCCAACATTAAATACAGTACAATGAAACAGTGCCCTACACTGAACAATGTAAAATTAAACACAGCCCGACATTAAATACAGTACAATGAATCAGTGCCCTACACTGAACAATGTAATATTAAACAGAGCCCGACATTAAATACGGTACAATGAAACAGTGCCCTACACTGAACAAGGTAAAATTAAACAGAGCCCGACATTAAATACAGTACAATGAAACAGTGACCTACAGTAAACAAGGCAAAATTAAACAGAGCCCGACATTAAATACAGTACAATGAAACAGTGCCCTACACTGAACAATGTAACATTAAACAGAGCCCGACATTAAATACGGGACAATGAAACAGTGCCCGACAGTGAACAATGTAAAATTAAACAGAGCACGACATTAAATACAGTACACTGTAACAGTGCCGTCCACTGAGCAAGGTAAAATTAAACACAGCCCGACATTAAATACGGTACAATGAAACAGTGCCCTAAAGTGAACAATGTACAATTAAACACAGCCCGACATTAAATACGGCAAAATGAAACAGTGTCCTACACTGAACAAGGCAAAATTAAACACAGCCCGACATTAAATACGGTACAATGAAACAGTTCCCTACACTGAACAAGGTAAAATGAAACAGAGCCCGACATTAAATACAGTAAAATGAAACAGTGCCCTACAGTGAACAATGTACAATTAAACACAGCCCGACATTAAATACGGTACAATGAAACAGTGCCCTACAGTGAACAATGTACAATTAAACACAGCCCGACAGTAAATACGGTACAATGAAACGGTGCCCTACACTGAACAATGTAAAATTAAACAAAGCTCGACATTAAATACGGCACAATGAAAAAGTGCCCGACACTGAACAAGGTAAAATTAAACAGAGCCCGACATTAAATACGGTACAATGAAACAGTTCCCTACACTGAACAAGGTAAAATGAAACAGAGCCCGACATTAAATACAGTAAAATGAAACAGTGCCCTACAGTGAACAATGTACAATTAAACACAGCCCGACAGTAAATACGGTACAATGAAACGGTGCCCTACACTGAACAATGTAAAATTAAACAAAGCTCGACATTAAATACGGCACAATGAAAAAGTGCCCGACACTGAACAAGGTAAAATTAAACAGAGCCCGACATTAAATACAGTAAAATGAAACACTGCCCCACAGTGAACAATGTACAATTAAACACAGCCCGACATTAAATACGGTACAATGAAACGGTGCCCTACACTGAACAATGTAAAATTAATCAAAGCTCGACATTAAATACGGCACAATGAAAAAGTGCCCGACACTGAACAAGGTAAAATTAAACAGAGCCCGACATTAAATACAGTAAAATGAAACACTGCCCCACAGTGAACAATGTACAATTAAACACAGCCCGACATTAAATACGGTACAATGAAACAGTGCCCTACAGTGAACAATGTAAAATTAAACACAGCCCGGCATTAAATACGGTACAATGAAACGGTGCCCTACACCGAACAAGGTAAAATTAAACAGAGCCCGACATTAAATACAGTACAATGAAACAGTGCCCTACAGTGAACAATGTACAATTAAACACAGCCCGACAATAAATACGGTACAGTGAAACAGTGCCCTACAGTAAATAAGGCAAAATTAAACAGAGCCCAACATTAAATACAGTACAATGAAACAGTGCCCTACACTGAACAATGTAACATTAAACAGAGCCCGACATTAAATAAGGGACAATGAAACTGTGCCCGACATTGAACAAGGTAAAATTAAACAGAGCCCAACATTAAATACAGTACAATGAAACAGTGCCCTACAGTGAACAATGTAAAATTAAACAGAGCCCGACATTAAATACAGTACAATGAAACAGTGCCCTACAGTGAACAATGTAAAATTAATCAGAGCCCCACATTAAAAACGGGAAAATGAAACAGTGCCCGACAGTGAACAAGGTAAAATTAAACAGAGCCCAACATTAAATACAGCACAATGAAACAATGCCCTACAGTGAAGAATGTAAAATTAATGAGAGCCCGGCATTAAATACTGTAAAATGAAACAGTGCCCTACACTGAACAAGGTAAAATTAAACAGAGCCCGACATTAAATACGGTACAATGAAACAGTGCCCTACACTGAACAATGTAAAATTAAACAGAGCCCGACATTAAATACGGGACAATGAAACAGTGCCCGACAGTGAACAAGGTAAAATAAAACACAGCCCGACATTAAATACGGTACAATGAAACAGTGCCCTACACTGAACAATGTAAAATTAAACAGAGCCCGACATTAAATACAGTACAATGAAACAGTGACCTACAGTAAAAAAGGCAAAATTAAACAGAGCCCGACATTAAATACAGTACAATGAAACAGAGCCCTACACTGAACAATGTAAAATTAAACAGAGCCCGACATTAAATACAGTACAATGAAACAGTGACCTACAGTAAACAAGGCAAAATTAAACACAGCCCGACATTAAATACGGTAAAATTAAACAGTGCCCTACACTGAACAATGTAAAATAAAACACAGCCCGACATTAAATACAGTACAATGAATCAGTGCCCTACACTGAACAATGTAATATTAAACAGAGCCCGACATTAAATACGGTACAATGAAACAGTGCCCTACACTGAACAAGGTAAAATTAAACAGAGCCCGACATTAAATACAGTACAATGAAACAGTGACCTACAGTAAACAAGGCAAAATTAAACAGAGCCCGACATTAAATACAGTACAATGAAACAGTGCCCTACACTGAACAATGTAACATTAAACAGAGCCCGACATTAAATACGGGACAATGAAACAGTGCCCGACAGTGAACAATGTAAAATTAAACAGAGCACGACATTAAATACAGTACACTGTAACAGTGCCGTCCACTGAGCAAGGTAAAATTAAACACAGCCCGACATTAAATACGGTACAATGAAACAGTGCCCTAAAGTGAACAATGTACAATTAAACACAGCCCGACATTAAATACGGCAAAATGAAACAGTGTCCTACACTGAACAAGGCAAAATTAAACACAGCCCGACATTAAATACGGTACAATGAAACAGTTCCCTACACTGAACAAGGTAAAATGAAACAGAGCCCGACATTAAATACAGTAAAATGAAACAGTGCCCTACAGTGAACAATGTACAATTAAACACAGCCCGACATTAAATACGGTACAATGAAACAGTGCCCTACAGTGAACAATGTACAATTAAACACAGCCCGACAGTAAATACGGTACAATGAAACGGTGCCCTACACTGAACAATGTAAAATTAAACAAAGCTCGACATTAAATACGGCACAATGAAAAAGTGCCCGACACTGAACAAGGTAAAATTAAACAGAGCCCGACATTAAATACGGTACAATGAAACAGTTCCCTACACTGAACAAGGTAAAATGAAACAGAGCCCGACATTAAATACAGTAAAATGAAACAGTGCCCTACAGTGAACAATGTACAATTAAACACAGCCCGACAGTAAATACGGTACAATGAAACGGTGCCCTACACTGAACAATGTAAAATTAAACAAAGCTCGACATTAAATACGGCACAATGAAAAAGTGCCCGACACTGAACAAGGTAAAATTAAACAGAGCCCGACATTAAATACAGTAAAATGAAACACTGCCCCACAGTGAACAATGTACAATTAAACACAGCCCGACATTAAATACGGTACAATGAAACGGTGCCCTACACTGAACAATGTAAAATTAATCAAAGCTCGACATTAAATACGGCACAATGAAAAAGTGCCCGACACTGAACAAGGTAAAATTAAACAGAGCCCGACATTAAATACAGTAAAATGAAACACTGCCCCACAGTGAACAATGTACAATTAAACACAGCCCGACATTAAATACGGTACAATGAAACAGTGCCCTACAGTGAACAATGTAAAATTAAACACAGCCCGGCATTAAATACGGTACAATGAAACGGTGCCCTACACCGAACAAGGTAAAATTAAACAGAGCCCGACATTAAATACAGTACAATGAAACAGTGCCCTACAGTGAACAATGTACAATTAAACACAGCCCGACAATAAATACGGTACAGTGAAACAGTGCCCTACAGTAAATAAGGCAAAATTAAACAGAGCCCAACATTAAATACAGTACAATGAAACAGTGCCCTACACTGAACAATGTAACATTAAACAGAGCCCGACATTAAATAAGGGACAATGAAACTGTGCCCGACATTGAACAAGGTAAAATTAAACAGAGCCCAACATTAAATACAGTACAATGAAACAGTGCCCTACAGTGAACAATGTAAAATTAAACAGAGCCCGACATTAAATACAGTACAATGAAACAGTGCCCTACAGTGAACAATGTAAAATTAATCAGAGCCCCACATTAAAAACGGGAAAATGAAACAGTGCCCGACAGTGAACAAGGTAAAATTAAACAGAGCCCAACATTAAATACAGCACAATGAAACAATGCCCTACAGTGAAGAATGTAAAATTAATGAGAGCCCGGCATTAAATACTGTAAAATGAAACAGTGCCCTACACTGAACAAGGTAAAATTAAACAGAGCCCGACATTAAATACGGTACAATGAAACAGTGCCCTACACTGAACAATGTAAAATTAAACAGAGCCCGACATTAAATACGGGACAATGAAACAGTGCCCGACAGTGAACAAGGTAAAATAAAACACAGCCCGACATTAAATACGGTACAATGAAACAGTGCCCTACACTGAACAATGTAAAATTAAACAAAGCTCGACATTAAATACGGCACAATGAAAAAGTGCCCGACACTGAACAAGGTAAAATTAAACAGAGCCCGACATTAAATACGGTACAATGAAACAGTTCCCTACACTGAACAAGGTAAAATGAAACAGAGCCCGACATTAAATACAGTAAAATGAAACAGTGCCCTACAGTGAACAATGTACAATTAAACACAGCCCGACAGTAAATACGGTACAATGAAACGGTGCCCTACACTGAACAATGTAAAATTAAACAAAGCTCGACATTAAATACGGCACAATGAAAAAGTGCCCGACACTGAACAAGGTAAAATTAAACAGAGCCCGACATTAAATACAGTAAAATGAAACACTGCCCCACAGTGAACAATGTACAATTAAACACAGCCCGACATTAAATACGGTACAATGAAACGGTGCCCTACACTGAACAATGTAAAATTAATCAAAGCTCGACATTAAATACGGCACAATGAAAAAGTGCCCGACACTGAACAAGGTAAAATTAAACAGAGCCCGACATTAAATACAGTAAAATGAAACACTGCCCCACAGTGAACAATGTACAATTAAACACAGCCCGACATTAAATACGGTACAATGAAACAGTGCCCTACAGTGAACAATGTAAAATTAAACACAGCCCGGCATTAAATACGGTACAATGAAACGGTGCCCTACACCGAACAAGGTAAAATTAAACAGAGCCCGACATTAAATACAGTACAATGAAACAGTGCCCTACAGTGAACAATGTACAATTAAACACAGCCCGACAATAAATACGGTACAGTGAAACAGTGCCCTACAGTAAATAAGGCAAAATTAAACAGAGCCCAACATTAAATACAGTACAATGAAACAGTGCCCTACACTGAACAATGTAACATTAAACAGAGCCCGACATTAAATAAGGGACAATGAAACTGTGCCCGACATTGAACAAGGTAAAATTAAACAGAGCCCAACATTAAATACAGTACAATGAAACAGTGCCCTACAGTGAACAATGTAAAATTAAACAGAGCCCGACATTAAATACAGTACAATGAAACAGTGCCCTACAGTGAACAATGTAAAATTAATCAGAGCCCCACATTAAAAACGGGAAAATGAAACAGTGCCCGACAGTGAACAAGGTAAAATTAAACAGAGCCCAACATTAAATACAGCACAATGAAACAATGCCCTACAGTGAAGAATGTAAAATTAATGAGAGCCCGGCATTAAATACTGTAAAATGAAACAGTGCCCTACACTGAACAAGGTAAAATTAAACAGAGCCCGACATTAAATACGGTACAATGAAACAGTGCCCTACACTGAACAATGTAAAATTAAACAGAGCCCGACATTAAATACGGGACAATGAAACAGTGCCCGACAGTGAACAAGGTAAAATAAAACACAGCCCGACATTAAATACGGTACAATGAAACAGTGCCCTACACTGAACAATGTAAAATTAAACAGAGCCCGACATTAAATACAGTACAATGAAACAGTGACCTACAGTAAAAAAGGCAAAATTAAACAGAGCCCGACATTAAATACAGTACAATGAAACAGAGCCCTACACTGAACAATGTAAAATTAAACAGAGCCCGACATTAAATACAGTACAATGAAACAGTGACCTACAGTAAACAAGGCAAAATTAAACACAGCCCGACATTAAATACGGTAAAATTAAACAGTGCCCTACACTGAACAATGTAAAATAAAACACAGCCCGACATTAAATACGGTACAATGAAACAGTGCCCTACACTGAACAATGTAAAATTAAACAGAGCCCGACATTAAATACAGTACAATGAAACAGTGACCTACAGTAAAAAAGGCAAAATTAAACAGAGCCCGACATTAAATACGGGACAATGAAACACTGCCCCACAGTGAACAAGGTAAAATTAAACAGAGCCCAACATTAAATACAGCACAATGAAACAATGCCCTACAGTGAACAATGTAAAATTAAACACAGCCCGACATTAAATACGGTAAAATGAAACAGTGCCCTACACTGAACAAGGTAAAATTAAACAGAGCCCGACATTAAATACGGTACAATGAAACAGTGCCCTACACTGAACAAGGTAAAATTAAACAGAGCCCGACATTAAATACAGTACAATGAAACAGTGACCTACAGTAAACAAGGCAAAATTAAACAGAGCCCGACATTAAATACAGTACAATGTAACAGTGCCCTCCACTGAGCAAGGTAAAATTAAACACAACCCGACATTAAATACGGTACAATGAAACAGTGACCTACAGTAAACAAGGCAAAATTAAACAGAGCCCGACATTAAATACAGTACAATGAAACAGTGCCCTACACTGAACAAGGTAAAATTAAACAGAGCCCAGCATTAAATACAGTACAATGAAACAGAGCCCTACACTGAACAATGTAAAATTATACACAGCCCGACATTAAATACAGTACAATGAATCAGTGCCCTACACTGAACAATGTAACATTAAACAGAGCCCGACATTAAATACGGTACAATGAAACAGTGCCCTACACTGAACAAGGTAAAATTAAACAGAGCCCGACATTAAATACAGTACAATGAAACAGTGCCCTACACTGAACAATGTAACATTAAACAGAGCCCGACATTAAATACGGGACAATGAAACAGTGCCCGACAGTGAACAATGTAAAATTAAACAGAGCACGACATTAAATACAGTACACTGTAAAAGTGCCGTCCACTGAGCAAGGTAAAATTAAACACAGCCCGACATTAAATACGGTACAATGAAACAGTGCCCTACAGTGAACAATGTACAATTAAACACAGCCCGACATTAAATACAGTAAAATGAAACAGTGCCCTACAGTGAACAATGTACAATTAAACACAGCCCGACATTAAATACGGTACAATGAAACAGTGCCCTACAGTGAACAATGTACAATTAAACACAGCCCGACAGTAAATACGGTACAATGAAACGGTGCCCTACACTGAACAATGTAAAATTAAACAAAGCTCGACATTAAATACGGTACAATGAAACAGTGCCCGACACTGAACAAGGTGAAATTAAACAGAGCCCGACATTAAATACAATAAAATGAAACACTGCCCCACTGTGAACAATGTACAATTAAACACAGCCCGACATTAAATACGGTACAATGAAACGGTGCCCTACACTGAACAAGGTAAAATTAAACAGAGCCCGACAATAAATACGGTACAGTGAAACGGTGCCCTACACTGAACAAGGTAAAATTAAACAGAGCCCGACAATAAATACGGTACAGTGAAACAGTGCCCTACAGTAAACAAGGCAAAATTAAACAGAGCCCAACATTAACTACAGTACAATGAAACAGGGCCCTACACTGAACAATGTAAAATTAAACAGAGCCCGACATTAAATACAGTACAATGAAACAGTGACCTACAGTAAAAAAGGCAAAATTAAACAGAGCCCGACATTAAATACAGTACAATGAAACAGTGCCCTACACTGAACAATGTAAAATGAAACAGAGCCCGATATTAAATACGGGACAATGAAACAGTGCCCGACAGTGAACAAGGTAAAATTAAACAGAGCCCAACATTAAATGCAGCACAATGAAACAATGCCCGACAGTGAACAATGTAAAATTAAACACAGCCCGACATTAAATACGGTAAAATGAAACAGTGCCCTACACTGAACAAGGTAAAATTAAACAGAGCCCGACATTAAATACGGTACAATGAAACAGTGCCCTACACTGAACAAGGTAAAATTAAACAGAGCCCGACATTAAATACAGCACAATGAAACAATGCCCTACAGTGAACAATGTAAAATTAAACACAGCCCGACATTTAATACGGTAAAATGAAACAGTGCCCTACACTGAACAATGTAAAATTAAACAGAGCCCGACATTAAATACAGTACAATGAAACAGTGACCGACAGTAAAAAAGGCAAAATTAAACAGAGCCCGACATTAAATACAGTACAATGAAACAGTGCCCTACACTGAACAATGTAAAATTAAACAGAGCCCGACATTAAATACGGGACAATGAAACAGTGCCCGACAGTGAACAAGGTAAAATTAAACAGAGCCCAACATTAAATACAGCACAATGAAACAATGCCCTACAGTGAACAATGTAAAATTAAACACAGCCCGACATTAAATACGGTAAAATAAAACAGTGCCCTACACTGAACAAGGTAAAATTAAACAGAGCCCGACATTAAATACGGTACAATGAAACAGTGCCCTTCACTGAACAAGGTAAAATTAAACGGAGCCCGACATTAAATACAGTACAATGAAACAGTGACCTACAGTCAACAAGGCAAAATTAAACAGAGCCCGACATTAAATACAGTACAATGTAACAGTGCCCTCCACTGAGCAAGGTAAAATTAAACACAGCCCGACATTAAATACGGTACAATGAAACAGTGACCTACAGTAAACAAGGCAAAATTAAACAGAGCCCGACATTAAATACAGTACAATGAAACAGTGCCCTACACTGAACAAGGTAAAATTAAACAGAGCCCAACATTAAATACAGTACAATGAAACAGTGCCCTACACTGAACAATGTAAAATTAAACACAGCCCGACATTAAATACAGTACAATGAATCAGTGCCCTACACTGAACAAGGTAAAATTAAACAGAGCCCGACATTAAATACAGTACAATGAAACAGTGACGTACAGTAAACAAGGCAAAATTAAACAGAGCCCGACATTAAATACGGTACAATGAAACAGTTCCCTACACTGAACAAGGTAAAATGAAACAGAGCCCGACATTAAATACAGTACAATGAAACAGTGCCCTACACTGAACAAGGTAAAATGAAACAGAGCCCGACATTAAATACAGTACAATGAATCAGTGCCCTACACTGAACAAGGTAAAATTAAACAGAGCCCGACATTAAATACAGTACAATGAAACAGTGACGTACAGTAAACAAGGCAAAATTAAACAGAGCCCGACATTAAATACGTTACAATGAAACAGTTCCCTACACTGAACAAGGTAAAATGAAACAGAGCCCGACATTAAATACAGTAAAATGAAACAGTGCCCTACAGTGAACAATGTACAATTAAACACAGCCCGACATTAAATACGGTACAATGAAACAGTGCCCTCCACTGAGCAAGGTAAAATTAAACACAGCCCGACATTAAATACGGTACAATGAAACAGTGACCTACAGTAAACAAGGCAAAATTAAACAGAGCCCGACATTAAATACAGTACAATGAAACAGTGCCCGACACTGAACAAGGTAAAATTAAACAGAGCCCAACATTAAATACAGTACAATGAAACAGTGCCCTACACTGAACAATGTAAAATTAAACACAGCCCGACATTAAATACAGTACAATGAATCAGTGCCCTACACTGAACAATGTAACATTAAACAGAGCCCGACATTAAATACAGTACAATGAAACAGTGCCCTACACTGAACAATGTAAAATTAAACACAGCCCGACATTAAATACAGTACAATGAATCAGTGCCCTACACTGAACAAGGTAAAATTAAACAGAGCCCGACATTAAATACAGTACAATGAAACAGTGACGTACAGTAAACAAGGCAAAATTAAACAGAGCCCGACATTAAATACGGTATAATGAAACAGTTCCCTACACTGAACAAGGTAAAATGAAACAGAGCCCGACATTAAATACAGTACAATGAAACAGTGCCCTACACTGAACAAGGTAAAATGAAACAGAGCCCGACATTAAATACAGTACAATGAATCAGTGCCCTACACTGAACAAGGTAAAATTAAACAGAGCCCGACATTAAATACAGTACAATGAATCAGTGCCCTACACTGAACAAGGTAAAATTAAACAGAGCCCGACATTAAATACGGTACAATGAAACAGTGACGTACAGTAAACAAGGCAAAATTAAACAGAGCCCGACATTAAATACGGTACAATGAAACAGTTCCCTACACTGAACAAGGTAAAATGAAACAGAGCCCGACATTAAATACAGTAAAATGAAACAGTGCCCTACAGTGAACAATGTACAATTAAACACAGCCCGACATTAAATACGGTACAATGAAACAGTGCCCTACAGTGAACAATGTACAATTAAACACAGCCCGACAGTAAATACGGTACAATGAAACGGTGCCCTACACTGAACAATGTAAAATTAAACAAAGCTCGACATTAAATACGGTACAATGAAACAGTGCCCGACACTGAACAAGTTAAAATTAAACAGAGCCCGACATTAAATACAGTAAAATGAAACACTGCCCCACAGTGAACAATGTACAATTAAACACAGCCCGACATTAAATACGGTACAATGAAACGGTGCCCTACACTGAACAAGGTAAAATTAAACAGAGCCCGACATTAAATACAGTACAATGAAACAGTGCCCTACACTGAACAATGTAACATTAAACAGAGCCCGACATTAAATAAGGGACAATGAAACTGTGCCCGACAGTGAACAAGGTAAAATTAAACAGAGCCCAACATTAAATACAGTACAATGAAACAGTGACCTACAGTGAACAATGTAAAATTAAACATAGCCCGACATTAAATACGGTACAATGAAACAGTGCCCTACAGTGAACAATGTAAAATTAAACAGAGCCCGACATTAAATACAGTACAATGAAACAGTGCCCTACAGTGAACAATGTACAATTAAACACAGCCCGACAATAAATACGGTACAGTGAAACAGTGCCCTACAGTAAACAAGGCAAAATTAAACAGAGCCCAACATTAAATACAGTACAATGAAACAGTGCCCTACACTGAACAATGTAAAATAAAACACAGCCCGACATTAAATACGGTACAATGAATCAGTGCCCTACACTAAACAATGTAAAATTAAACACAGCCCGACATTAAATACAGTACAATGAAGCAGTGAACTACAGTGAACAAGGTAAAATTAAACACAGACCTACATTAAATACAGTACAATGAAACAGTGCCCTACAGTGAACAACGTAAAATTAAACAGAGCCCGACATTAAATACGGTACAATGAAACAGTGCCCTACAGTGAACAATGTAAAATTAAACAGAGCCCGACATTAAATACGGTACAATGAAACAGTGCCCTACAGTGAACAATGTAAAATTAAACAGAGCCCGACATTAAATACGGTACAATGAAACAGTGCCCTACACTGAACAATGTAAAATTAAACAGAGCCGGACATTAAATACGGGACAATGAAACAGTGCCCTACACTGAACAATGTACAATTAAACAGAGCCCGACATTAAATACAGTACAATGAAACAGTGCCCTACACGGAACAATGTAAAATTAAACAGAGCCCGACATTAAATACTGTAAAATGAAACAGTGCCCTACACTGAACAATGTAAAATTAAACAGAGCCCGACATTAAATACAGTACAATGAAACAGTGCCCTACACTGAACAAGGTAAAATTAAACAGAGCCCGACATTAAATACTGTAAAATGAAACAGTGCCCTACACTGAACAATGTAAAATTAAACAGAGCCCGACATTAAATACAGTACAATGAAACAGTGCCCTACACTGAACAAGGTAAAATTAAACAGAGCCCGACATTAAATACTGTAAAATGAAACAGTGCCCTACACTGAACAATGTAAAATTAAACAGAGCCCGACATTAAATACAGTACAATGAAACAGTGCCCTACACTGAACAAGGTAACATTAAACAGAGCCCGACATTAAATACGGTACAATGAAACAGTGCCCTACAGTGAACAATGTAAAATTAAACAGAGCCCGACATTAAATACGGTACAATGAAACAGTGCCCTACAGTGAACAATGTAAAATTAAACAGAGCACGACATTAAATACAGTACAATGAAACAGTGCCCTACACTGAACTTGGTAAAATTAAACAGAGCCCGACATTAAATACGGTACAATGAAACAGTGCCCTACACTGAACAAGGTAAAATTAAACAGAGCCCGACATTAAATACTGTAAAATGAAACAGTGCCCTACACTGAACAATGTAAAATTAAACAGAGCCCGACATTAAATACAGTACAATGAAACAGTGCCCTACACTGAACAAGGTAACATTAAACAGAGCCCGACATTAAATACGGTACAATGAAACAGTGCCCTACAGTGAACAATGTAAAATTAAACAGAGCCCGACATTAAATACGGTACAATGAAACAGTGCCCTACACTGAACTTGGTAAAATTAAACAGAGCCCGACATTAAATACGGTACAATGAAACAGTGCCCTACACTGAACAAGGTAAAATTAAACAGAGCCCGACATTAAATACTGTAAAATGAAACAGTGCCCTACACTGAACAATGTAAAATTAAACAGAGCCCGACATTAAATACAGTACAATGAAACAGTGCCCTACACTGAACAAGGTAACATTAAACAGAGCCCGACATTAAATACGGTACAATGAAACAGTGCCCTACAGTGAACAATGTAAAATTAAACAGAGCACGACATTAAATACAGTACAATGAAACAGTGCCCTACACTGAACTTGGTAAAATTAAACAGAGCCCGACATTAAATACGGTACAATGAAACAGTGCCCTACACTGAACAAGGTAAAATTAAACAGAGCCCGACATTAAATACTGTAAAATGAAACAGTGCCCTACACTGAACAATGTAAAATTAAACAGAGCCCGACATTAAATACAGTACAATGAAACAGTGCCCTACACTGAACAAGGTAACATTAAACAGAGCCCGACATTAAATACGGTACAATGAAACAGTGCCCTACAGTGAACAATGTAAAATTAAACAGAGCCCGACATTAAATACGGTACAATGAAACAGTGCCCTACACTGAACAATGTAACATTAAACAGAGCCCGACATTAAATAAGGGACAATGAAACTGTGCCCGACAGTGAACAAGGTAAAATTAAACAGAGCCCAACATTAAATACAGCACAATTAAACAATGCCCTACAGTGAAGAATGTAAAATTAAACCCAGACCTACATTAAATACAGTACAATGAAACAGTGACCTACAGTGAACAATGTAAAATTAAACATAGCCCGACATTAAATACGGTACAATGAAACAGTGCCCTACAGTGAACAATGTAAAATTAAACAGAGCACGACATTAAATACAGTACAATGAAACAGTGCCCTACACTGAACTTGGTAAAATTAAACAGAGCCCGACATTAAATACGGTACAATGAAACAGTGCCCTACAGTGAACAATGTAAAATAAAACACAGCCCGACATTAAATACGGTACAATGAAACAGTGGCCTACATTGAACAATGTACAATGAAACACAGCCCGACAGTAATTACGGTACAATGAAACAGTGCCCTACACTGAACAATGTAAAATTAAACAGAGCCCGACATTAAATACGGTACAGTGAAACAGTGCCCTACACTGAACAATGTAAAATTAAACAGAGCCCGACATTAAATACGGTACAGTGAAACAGTGACCTACACTGAACAATGTAAAATTAAACAGAGCCCGACATTAAATACAGTACAATGAAACAGTGCCCTACAGTGAACAATGTAAAATTAATCAGAGCCCCACATTAAGAACGGGAAAATGAAACAGTGCCCGTCAGTGAACAAGGCAAAATTAAACAGAGCCCAACATTAAATACAGCACAATGAAACAATGCCCTACAGTGAAGAATGTAAAATTAATGAGAGCCCTACATTAAATACGGTACAATGAATCAGTGTCCTACACTGAACAATGTAAAATTAAACACAGCCCGACATTAAATAAGGTACAATGAATCAGTGCCCTACAGTGAACAAGTTAAAATTAAACAGAGCCCGACATTAAATACGGTAAAATGAAACAGTGCCCTACAGTGAACAATGTAAAATTAAACAGAGCCCGACATTAAATACGGTACAATGAAACAGTGCCCTACAGTGAACAATGTAAAATTAAACAGAGCCCGACATTAAATACAGTACAATGTAACAGTGACCTACAGTAAACAAGGCAAAATTAAACAGAGCCCGACATTAAATACGGTACAATGAAACAGTGACCTACAGTAAAAAAAAGGCAAAATTAAACAGAGCCCGACATTAAATACGGTACAATGAAACAGTGACCTACAGTAAAAAAAGGCAAAATTAAACAGAGCCCGACATTAAATACAGTACAATGAATCAGTGCCCTACACTGAACAATGTAAAATTAAATACAGCCCGACATTAAATACAGTACAATGAATCAGTGCCCTACACTGAACAATGTAACATTAAACAGAGTCCGACATTAAATACGGTACAATGAAACAGTGCCCTACACTGAACAAGGTAAAATTAAACAGAGCCCGACATTAAATACAGTACAATGAAACAGTGACCTACAGTAAACAAGGCAAAATTAAACAGAGCCCGACATTAAATACGGTACAATGAAACAGTTCCCTACACTGAACAAGGTAAAATGAAACAGAGCCCGACATTAAATACAGTAAAATGAAACAGTGCCCTACAGTGAACAATGTACAATTAAACACAGCCCGACATTAAATACGGTACAATGAAACAGTGCCCTACAGTGAACAATGTACAATTAAACACAGCCCGACAGTAAATACGGTACAATGAAACGGTGCCCTACACTGAACAATGTAAAATTAAACAAAGCTCGACATTAAATACGGTACAATGAAACAGTGCCCGACACTGAACAAGTTAAAATTAAACAGAGCCCGACATTAAATACAGTAAAATGAAACACTGCCCCACAGTGAACAATGTACAATTAAACACAGCCCGACATTAAATACGGTACAATGAAACGGTGCCCTACACTGAATAAGGTAAAATTAAACAGAGCCCGACATTAAATACAGTACAATGAAACAGTGCCCTACAGTGAACAATGTACAATTAAACACAGCCCGACAATAAATACGGTACAGTGAAACAGTGCCCTACAGTAAACAAGGCAAAATTAAACAGAGCCCAACATTAAATACAGTACAATGAAACAGTGCCCTACACTGAACAATGTAACATTAAACAGAGCCCGACATTAAATAAGGGACAATGAAACTGTGCCCGACAGTGAACAAGGTAAAATTAAACAGAGCCCAACATTAAATACAGCACAATGAAACAATGCCCTACAGTGAAGAATGTAAAATTAAACCCAGACCTACATTAAATACAGTACAATGAAACAGTGACCTACAGTGAACAATGTAAAATTAAACATAGCCCGACATTAAATACGGTACAATGAAACAGTGCCCTACAGTGAACAATGTAAAATTAAACAGAGCACGACATTAAATACAGTATAATGAAACAGTGCCCTACACTGAACTTGGTAAAATTAACCAGAGCCCGACATTAAATACGGTACAATGAAACAGTGCCCTACAGTGAACAATGTACAATGAAACACAGCCCGACAGTAAATACGGTACAATGAAACAGTGCCCTCCACTGAACAATGTAAAATTAAACAGAGCCCGACATTAAATACGGTACAGTGAAACAGTGCCCTACACTGAACAATGTAAAATTAAACAGAGCCCGACATTAAATACAGTACAATGAAACAGTGCCCTGCAGTGAACAATGTAAAATTAATCAGAGCCCCACATTAAAAACGGGAAAATGAAACAGTGCCCGACAGTGAACAAGGTAAAATTAAACAGAGCCCAACATTAAACACAGCACAATGAAACAATGCCCTACAGTGAAGAATGTAAAATTAATGAGAGCCCGACATTAAATACGGTACAATGAATCAGTGTCCTACACTGAACAATGTAAAATTAAACACAGCCCGACATTAAATACGGTACAATGAATCAGTGCCCTACACTAAACAATGTAAAATTAAACACAGCCCGACATTAAATACAGTACAATGAAGCAGTGACCTACAGTGAACAAGGTAAAATTAAACACAGACCTACATTAAATACAGTACAAAGAAAGAGTGCCCTACAGTGAACAATGTAAAATTAAACAGAGCCCGACATTAAATACAGATCAATGAAACAGTGCCCTACACTGAACAAGGTAAAATTAAACAGAGCCCGACATTAAATACGGTACAATGAAACAGTGCCCTACACTGAACAATGTAAAATTAAACAGAGCCCGACATTAAATACGGGACAATGAAACAGTGCCCGACAGTGAACAAGGTAAAATAAAACACAGCCCGACATTAAATACGGTACAATGAAACAGTGCCCTACACTGAACAAGGTAAAATTAAACAGAGCCCGACATTAAATACAGTACAATGAAACAGTGACCTACAGTAAAAAAGGCAAAATTAAACAGAGCCCGACATTAAATACAGTACAATGAAACAGTGCCCTACACTGAACAATGTAAAATTAAACAGAGCCCGACATTAAATACAGTACAATGAAACAGTGACCTACAGTAAACAAGGCAAAATTAAACAGAGCCCGACATTAAATACGGTACAATGAAACAGTGCCCTACACTGAACAATGTAAAATTAAACAGAGCCCGACATTAAATACAGTACAATGAAACAGTGACCTACAGTAAAAAAGGCAAAATTAAACAGAGCCCGACATTAAATACAGTACAATGAAACAGTGCCCTACACTGAACAATGTAAAATTAAACAGAGCCCGACATTAAATACAGTACAATGAAACAGTGACCTACAGTAAACAAGGCAAAATTAAACACAGCCCGACATTAAATACGGTAAAATGAAACAGTGCCCTACACTGAACAATGTAAAATAAAACACAGCCCGACATTAAATACGGTACAATGAAACAGTGCCCTACACTGAACAATGTAAAATTAAACAGAGCCCGACATTAAATACAGTACAATGAAACAGTGACCTACAGTAAAAAAGGCAAAATTAAACAGAGCCCGACATTAAATACAGTACAATGAAACAGTGCCCTACACTGAACAAGGTAACATTAAACAGAGCCCGACATTAAATACGGTACAATGAAACAGTGCCCTACAGTGAACAATGTAAAATTAAACAGAGCACGACATTAAATACAGTACAATGAAACAGTGCCCTACACTGAACTTGGTAAAATTAAACAGAGCCCGACATTAAATACGGTACAATGAAACAGTGCCCTACACTGAACAAGGTAAAATTAAACAGAGCCCGACATTAAATACTGTAAAATGAAACAGTGCCCTACACTGAACAATGTAAAATTAAACAGAGCCCGACATTAAATACAGTACAATGAAACAGTGCCCTACACTGAACAAGGTAACATTAAACAGAGCCCGACATTAAATACGGTACAATGAAACAGTGCCCTACAGTGAACAATGTAAAATTAAACAGAGCCCGACATTAAATACGGTACAATGAAACAGTGCCCTACACTGAACAATGTAACATTAAACAGAGCCCGACATTAAATAAGGGACAATGAAACTGTGCCCGACAGTGAACAAGGTAAAATTAAACAGAGCCCAACATTAAATACAGCACAATTAAACAATGCCCTACAGTGAAGAATGTAAAATTAAACCCAGACCTACATTAAATACAGTACAATGAAACAGTGACCTACAGTGAACAATGTAAAATTAAACATAGCCCGACATTAAATACGGTACAATGAAACAGTGCCCTACAGTGAACAATGTAAAATTAAACAGAGCACGACATTAAATACAGTACAATGAAACAGTGCCCTACACTGAACTTGGTAAAATTAAACAGAGCCCGACATTAAATACGGTACAATGAAACAGTGCCCTACAGTGAACAATGTAAAATAAAACACAGCCCGACATTAAATACGGTACAATGAAACAGTGGCCTACATTGAACAATGTACAATGAAACACAGCCCGACAGTAATTACGGTACAATGAAACAGTGCCCTACACTGAACAATGTAAAATTAAACAGAGCCCGACATTAAATACGGTACAGTGAAACAGTGCCCTACACTGAACAATGTAAAATTAAACAGAGCCCGACATTAAATACGGTACAGTGAAACAGTGACCTACACTGAACAATGTAAAATTAAACAGAGCCCGACATTAAATACAGTACAATGAAACAGTGCCCTACAGTGAACAATGTAAAATTAATCAGAGCCCCACATTAAGAACGGGAAAATGAAACAGTGCCCGTCAGTGAACAAGGCAAAATTAAACAGAGCCCAACATTAAATACAGCACAATGAAACAATGCCCTACAGTGAAGAATGTAAAATTAATGAGAGCCCTACATTAAATACGGTACAATGAATCAGTGTCCTACACTGAACAATGTAAAATTAAACACAGCCCGACATTAAATAAGGTACAATGAATCAGTGCCCTACAGTGAACAAGTTAAAATTAAACAGAGCCCGACATTAAATACGGTAAAATGAAACAGTGCCCTACAGTGAACAATGTAAAATTAAACAGAGCCCGACATTAAATACGGTACAATGAAACAGTGCCCTACAGTGAACAATGTAAAATTAAACAGAGCCCGACATTAAATACAGTACAATGTAACAGTGACCTACAGTAAACAAGGCAAAATTAAACAGAGCCCGACATTAAATACGGTACAATGAAACAGTGACCTACAGTAAAAAAAAGGCAAAATTAAACAGAGCCCGACATTAAATACGGTACAATGAAACAGTGACCTACAGTAAAAAAAGGCAAAATTAAACAGAGCCCGACATTAAATACAGTACAATGAATCAGTGCCCTACACTGAACAATGTAAAATTAAATACAGCCCGACATTAAATACAGTACAATGAATCAGTGCCCTACACTGAACAATGTAACATTAAACAGAGTCCGACATTAAATACGGTACAATGAAACAGTGCCCTACACTGAACAAGGTAAAATTAAACAGAGCCCGACATTAAATACAGTACAATGAAACAGTGACCTACAGTAAACAAGGCAAAATTAAACAGAGCCCGACATTAAATACGGTACAATGAAACAGTTCCCTACACTGAACAAGGTAAAATGAAACAGAGCCCGACATTAAATACAGTAAAATGAAACAGTGCCCTACAGTGAACAATGTACAATTAAACACAGCCCGACATTAAATACGGTACAATGAAACAGTGCCCTACAGTGAACAATGTACAATTAAACACAGCCCGACAGTAAATACGGTACAATGAAACGGTGCCCTACACTGAACAATGTAAAATTAAACAAAGCTCGACATTAAATACGGTACAATGAAACAGTGCCCGACACTGAACAAGTTAAAATTAAACAGAGCCCGACATTAAATACAGTAAAATGAAACACTGCCCCACAGTGAACAATGTACAATTAAACACAGCCCGACATTAAATACGGTACAATGAAACGGTGCCCTACACTGAATAAGGTAAAATTAAACAGAGCCCGACATTAAATACAGTACAATGAAACAGTGCCCTACAGTGAACAATGTACAATTAAACACAGCCCGACAATAAATACGGTACAGTGAAACAGTGCCCTACAGTAAACAAGGCAAAATTAAACAGAGCCCAACATTAAATACAGTACAATGAAACAGTGCCCTACACTGAACAATGTAACATTAAACAGAGCCCGACATTAAATAAGGGACAATGAAACTGTGCCCGACAGTGAACAAGGTAAAATTAAACAGAGCCCAACATTAAATACAGCACAATGAAACAATGCCCTACAGTGAAGAATGTAAAATTAAACCCAGACCTACATTAAATACAGTACAATGAAACAGTGACCTACAGTGAACAATGTAAAATTAAACATAGCCCGACATTAAATACGGTACAATGAAACAGTGCCCTACAGTGAACAATGTAAAATTAAACAGAGCACGACATTAAATACAGTATAATGAAACAGTGCCCTACACTGAACTTGGTAAAATTAACCAGAGCCCGACATTAAATACGGTACAATGAAACAGTGCCCTACAGTGAACAATGTACAATGAAACACAGCCCGACAGTAAATACGGTACAATGAAACAGTGCCCTCCACTGAACAATGTAAAATTAAACAGAGCCCGACATTAAATACGGTACAGTGAAACAGTGCCCTACACTGAACAATGTAAAATTAAACAGAGCCCGACATTAAATACAGTACAATGAAACAGTGCCCTGCAGTGAACAATGTAAAATTAATCAGAGCCCCACATTAAAAACGGGAAAATGAAACAGTGCCCGACAGTGAACAAGGTAAAATTAAACAGAGCCCAACATTAAACACAGCACAATGAAACAATGCCCTACAGTGAAGAATGTAAAATTAATGAGAGCCCGACATTAAATACGGTACAATGAATCAGTGTCCTACACTGAACAATGTAAAATTAAACACAGCCCGACATTAAATACGGTACAATGAATCAGTGCCCTACACTAAACAATGTAAAATTAAACACAGCCCGACATTAAATACAGTACAATGAAGCAGTGACCTACAGTGAACAAGGTAAAATTAAACACAGACCTACATTAAATACAGTACAAAGAAAGAGTGCCCTACAGTGAACAATGTAAAATTAAACAGAGCCCGACATTAAATACAGATCAATGAAACAGTGCCCTACACTGAACAAGGTAAAATTAAACAGAGCCCGACATTAAATACGGTACAATGAAACAGTGCCCTACACTGAACAATGTAAAATTAAACAGAGCCCGACATTAAATACGGGACAATGAAACAGTGCCCGACAGTGAACAAGGTAAAATAAAACACAGCCCGACATTAAATACGGTACAATGAAACAGTGCCCTACACTGAACAAGGTAAAATTAAACAGAGCCCGACATTAAATACAGTACAATGAAACAGTGACCTACAGTAAAAAAGGCAAAATTAAACAGAGCCCGACATTAAATACAGTACAATGAAACAGTGCCCTACACTGAACAATGTAAAATTAAACAGAGCCCGACATTAAATACAGTACAATGAAACAGTGACCTACAGTAAACAAGGCAAAATTAAACAGAGCCCGACATTAAATACGGTACAATGAAACAGTGCCCTACACTGAACAATGTAAAATTAAACAGAGCCCGACATTAAATACAGTACAATGAAACAGTGACCTACAGTAAAAAAGGCAAAATTAAACAGAGCCCGACATTAAATACAGTACAATGAAACAGTGCCCTACACTGAACAATGTAAAATCAAACAGAGCCCGACATTAAATACAGTACAATGAAACAGTGACCTACAGTAAACAAGGCAAAATTAAACACAGCCCGACATTAAATACGGTAAAATGAAACAGTGCCCTACACTGAACAATGTAAAATAAAACACAGCCCGACATTAAATACGGTACAATGAAACAGTGCCCTACACTGAACAATGTAAAATTAAACAGAGCCCGACATTAAATACAGTACAATGAAACAGTGACCTACAGTAAAAAAGGCAAAATTAAACAGAGCCCGACATTAAATACAGTACAATGAAACAGTGCCCTACACTGAACAATGTAAAATTAAACAGAGCCCGACATTAAATACGGGACAATGAAACAGTGCCCGACAGCGAACAAGGTAAAATTAAACAGAGCCCAACATTAAATACAGCACAATGAAACAATGCCCTACAGTGAACAATGTAAAATTAAACACAGCCCGACATTAAATACGGTAAAATGAAACAGTGCCCTACACTGAACAAGGTAAAATTAAACAGAGCCCGACATTAAATACGGTACAATGAAACAGTGCCCTACACTGAACAAGGTAAAATTAAACAGAACCCGACATTAAATACAGTACAATGAAACAGTGACCTACAGTAAACAAGGCAAAATTAAACAGAGCCCGACATTAAATACAGTACAATGTAACAGTGCCCTCAACTGAGCAAGGTAAAATTAAACACAACCCGACATTAAATACGGTACAATGAAACAGTGACCTACAGTAAACAAGGCAAAATTAAACAGAGCCCGACATTAAATACAGTACAATGAAACAGTGCCCTACACTGAACAAGGTAAAATTAAACAGAGCCCAACATTAAATACAGTACAATGAAACAGTGCCCTACACTGAACAATGTAAAATTAAACACAGCCCGACATTAAATACAGTACAATGAATCAGTGCCCTACACTGAACAATGTAACATTAAACAGAGTTCGACATTAAATACGGTACAATGAAACAGTGCCCTACACTGAACAAGGTAAAATTAAACAGAGTCCGACATTAAATACAGTACAATGAAACAGTGACCTACAGTAAACAAGGCAAAATTAAACAGAGCCCGACATTAAATACAGTACAATGAAACAGTGCCCTACACTGAACAATGTAACATTAAACAGAGCCCGACATTAAATACGGGACAATGAAACAGTGGCCGACAGTGAACAATGTAAAATTAAACAGAGCACGACATTAAATACAGTACACTGTAAAAGTGCCGTCCACTGAGCAAGTTAAGTTAAACACAGCCCGACATTAAATACGGTACAATGAAACAGTGCCCTACAGTGAACAATGTACAATTAAACACAGCCCGACATTAAATACAGTAAAATGAAACAGTGCCCTACAGTGAACAATGTACAATTAAACACAGCCCGACATTAAATACGGTACAATGAAATAGTGCCCTACAGTGAACAATGTACAATTAAACACAGCCCGACAGTAAATACGGTACAATGAAACGGTGCCCTACACTGAACAATGTAAAATTAAACAAAGCTCGACATTAAATACGGTACAATGAAACAGTGCCCGACACTGAACAAGGTAAATTTAAACAGAGCCCGACATTAAATACAGTAAAATGAAACACTGCCCCACAGTGAACAATGTACAATTAAACAGAGCCCGGCATTAAATACGGGACAATGAAACAGTGCCCGACAGTGAACAAGGTAAAATTAAACAGAGCCCAACATTAAATGCAGCACAATGAAACAATGCCCGACAGTGAACAATGTAAAATTAAACACAGCCCGACATTAAATACGGTAAAATGAAACAGTGCCCTACACTGAACAAGGTAAAATTAAACAGAGCCCGACATTAAATACGGTACAATGAAACAGTGCCCTACACTGAACAAGGTAAAATTAAACAGAGCCCGACATTAAATACAGCACAATGAAACAATGCCCTACAGTGAACAATGTAAAATTAAACACAGCCCGACATTTAATACGGTAAAATGAAACAGTGCCCTACACTGAACAATGTAAAATTAAACAGAGCCCGACATTAAATACAGTACAATGAAACAGTGACCTACAGTAAAAAAGGCAAAATTAAACAGAGCCCGACATTAAATACAGTACAATGAAACAGTGCCCTACACTGAACAATGTAAAATTAAACAGAGCCCGACATTAAATACGGTACAATGAAACAGTGCCCTACACTGAACAAGGTAAAATTAAACAGAGTCCGACATTAAATACAGTACAATGAAACAGTGACCTACTGTAAACAAGGCAAAATTAAACAGAGCCCGACATTAAATACAGTACAATGTAACAGTGCCCTCCACTGAGCAAGGTAAAATTAAACACAGCCCGACATTAAATACGGTACAATGAAACAGTGACCTATTGTAAACAAGGCAAAATTAAACAGAGCCCGACATTAAATACAGTACAATGAAACAGTGCCCTACACTGAACAAGGTAAAATTAAACAGAGCCCAACATTAAATACAGTACAATGAAACAGTGCCCTACACTGAACAATGTAAAATTAAACACAGCCCGACATTAAATACAGTACAATGAATCAGTGCCCTACACTGAACAATGTAACATTAAACAGAGCCCGACATTAAATACGGTACAATGAAACAGTGCCCAAACTGAACAAGGTAAAATTAAACAGAGCCCGACATTAAATACAGTACAATGAAACAGTGACCTACAGTAAACAAGGCAAAATTAAACAGAGCCCGACATTAAATACAGTACAATGAAGCAGTGCCGTCCACTGAGCAAGGTAAAATTAAACACAGCCCGACATTAAATACGGTACAATGAAACAGTGCCCTACAGCGAACAATGTACAATTAAACACAGCCCGACATTAAATACGGTACAATGAAACAGTGCCCTACAGTGAACAATGTACAATTAAACACAGCCCGACATTAAATACAGTACAATGAAACAGTGCCCTACACTGAACAAGGTAAAATTAAACAGAGCCCAACATTAAATACAGTACAATGAAACAGTGCCCTACAGTGAACAATGTACAATTAAACACAGCCCGACATTAAATACGGTACAATGAAACGGTGCCCTACACTGAACAAGGTAAAATTAAACAGAGCCCGACATTAAATACAGTACAATGAAACAGTGCCCTACACTGAACAAGGTAAAATTAAACACAGCCCGACAGTAAATACGGTACAGTGAAACAGTGCCCTACACTGAACAAGGTAAAATTAAACAAAGCTCGACATTAAGTACGGTACAATGAAACAGTGCCCGACACTGAACAAGGTAAAATTAAACAGAGCCCGACATTAAATACAGTAAAATGAAACACTGCCCCACAGTGAACAATGTACAATTAAACACAGCCCGACATTAAATACGGTACAATGAAACGGTGCCCTACACTGAACAAGGTAAAATTAAACAGAGCCCGACATTAAATACAGTACAATGAAACAGTGCCCTACACTGAACAAGGTAAAATTAAACAGAGCCCAACATTAAATACAGTACAATGAAACAGTGCCCTACACTGAACAATGTAAAATTAAACACATCCCGACATTAAATACAGTACAATGAATCAGTGCCCTACACTGGACATGGTAAAATTAAACAGAGCCCGACATTAAATACAGTACAATGAAACAGTGACCTACAGTAAACAAGGCAAAATTAAACAGAGCCCGACATTAAATACAGTAAAATGAAACAGTGCCCTACAGTGAACAATGTACAATTAAACACAGCCCGACATTAAATACGGTACAATGAAACAGTGCCCTACAGTGAACAATGTACAATTAAACACAGCCCGACAGTAAATACGGTGCAATGAAACGGTGCCCTACACTGAACAATGTAAAATTAAACAAAGCTCGACATTAAATACGGTACAATGAAACAGTGCCCGACACTGAACAAGGTAAAATTAAACAGAGCCCGACATTAAATACAGTAAAATGAAACACTGCCCCACAGTGAACAATGTACAATTAAACACAGCCCGACATTAAATACGGTACAATGAAACGGTGCCCTACACTTAACAAGGTAAAATTAAACAGAGCCCGACATTAAATACAGTACAATGAAACAGTGCCCTACAGTGAACAATGTACAATTAAACACAGCCGGACAATAAATACGGTACAGTGAAACAGTGCCCTACAGTAAACAAGGCAAAATTAAACAGAGCCCAACATTAAATACAGTACAATGAAACAGTGCCCTACACTGAACAATGTAACATTAAACAGAGCCCGACATTAAATAAGGGACAATGAAACTGAGCCCGACAGTGAACAAGGTAACATTAAACAGAGCCCGACATTAAATAAGGGACAATGAAACTGAGCCCGACAGTGAACAAGGTAAAATTAAACAGAGCCCAACATTAAATACAGCACAATGAAACAATGCCCTACAGTGAAGAATGTAAAATTAAACACAGACCTACATTAAATACAGTACAATGAAACAGTGCCCTACAGTGAACAATGTAAAATTAAACAGAGACCGACATTAAATACAGTACAATGAAACAGTGCCCGACAGTGAACAATGTAAAATTAATCAGAGCCCCACATTAAAAACGGGAAAATGAAACAGTGCCCGACAGTGAACAAGGTAAAATTAAACAGAGCCCAACATTAAATACAGCACAATGAAACAATGCCCTAAAGTGAAGAATGTAAAATTAATGAGAGCCCGACATTAAATACGGTACAATCAATCAGTGTCCTACACTGAACAATGTAAAATTAAACACAGCCCGACATTAAATACGGTACAATGAATCAGTGCCCTACACTAAACAATGTAAAATTAAACACAGCCCGACATTAAATACAGTACAATGAAACAGTGACCTACAGTAAACAAGGCAAAATTAAACAGAGCCCGACATTAAATACAGTACAATGAAACAGTGACCTACAGTAAACAAGGTAAAATTAAACAGAGCCCGACATTAAATACAGTACAATTAAACAGTGCCCTACACTGAACAATGTAACATTAAACAGAGCCCGACATTAAATAAGGGACAATGAAACTGTGCCCGACAGTGAACAAGGTAAAATTAAACAGAGCCCAACATTAAATACAGCACAATGAAACAATGCCCTACAGTGAAGAATGTAAAATTAAACACAGACCTACATTAAATACAGTACAATGAAACAGTGACCTACAGTGAACAATGCAAAATTAAACATAGCCCGACATTAAATACGGTACAATGAAACAGTGCCCTACAGTGAACAATGTAAAATTAAACAGGGCACGACATTAAATACAGTACAATGAAACAGTGCCCTACACTGAACAAGGTAAAATTAAACAGAGCCCAACATTAAATACAGTACAATGAAACAGTGCCCTGCACTGAACAAGGTAAAATTAAACAGAGCGCAACATTAAATACAGCACAATGAAACAATGCCCTACAGTGAACAATGTAAAATTAAACACAGCCCGACATTAAATACAGTAAAATGAAACAGTGCCCTACACTGAACAAGGTAAAATTAAACAGAGCCCGACATTAAATACGGTACAATGAAACAGTGCCCTACACTGAACAAGGTAAAATTAAACAGAGCCCGACATTAAATACAGTACAATGAAACAGTGACCTAGAGTAAACTAGGCAAAATTAAACAGAGCCCGACATTAAATACAGTACAATGAAACAGTGCCCTACACTGAACAATGTAACATTAAACAGAGCCCGACATTAAATACAGGACAATGAAACAGTGCCCGACAGTGAACAATGTAAAATTAAACAGAGCACGACATTAAATACAGTACACTGTAACAGTGCCGTCCACTGAGCAAGGTAAAATTAAACACAGCCCGACATTAAATACGGTACAATGAAACAGTGCCCTACAGTGATCAATGTACAATTAAACACAGCCCGACATTAAATACGGTAAAATGAAACAGTGCCCTACACTGAACAAGGTAAAATGAAACAGAGCCCGACATGAAATACAGTAAAATGAAACAGTGCCCTACAGTGAACAATGTACAATTAAACACAGCCCGACATTAAATACGGTACAATGAAACAGTGCCCTACACTGAACAAGGTAAAATTAAACAGAGCCCGACATTAAATACAGTACAATGAAACAGTGCCCTACAGTGAACAATGTACAATTAAACACAGCCCGACATTAAATACGGTACAATGAAACAGTGCCCTACACTGAACAAGGTAAAATTAAACAGAGCCCGACATTAAATACAGTACAATGAAACAGTGCCCTACACTGAACAATGTAAAATTAAACACATCCCGACATTAAATACGGTACAATGAAACAGTGCCCTACACTGAACAAGGTAAAATTAAACAGAGCCCGACATTAAATACAGTACAATGAAACAGTGCCCTACAGTGAACAATGTACAATTAAACACAGCCCGACACTAAATACGGTACAGTGAAACAGTGCCCTACAGTAAACAAGGCAAAATTAAACAGAGCCCGACATTAAATACAGTACAATGAAACAGTGCCCTACACTGAACAATGTAAAATTAATCAGAGCCCGACATTAAATACGGGACAATGAAACAGTGCCCGACAGTGAACAAGGTAATATTAAACAGAGCCCAACATTAAATACAGTACAATGAAACAGTGCCCGACACTGAACAATGTAACATTAAACAGAGCCCGACATTAAATAAGGGACAATGAAACAGTGCCCGACAGTGAACAAGGTAAAATTAAACAGAGCCCAACATTAAATACAGCACAATGAAACAATGCCCTACAGTGAAGAATGTAAAATTAAACACAGACCTACATTAAATACAGTACAATGAAACAGTGACCTACAGTGAACAATGTAAAATTAAACATAGCCCGACATTAAATACGGTACAATGAAACAGTGCCCTACAGTGAACATTGTAAAATTAAACAGAGCACGACATTAAATACAGTACAATGTAACAGTGCCCTACACTGAACAAGGTAAAATTAAACAGAGCCCGACATTAAATACGGTACAATGAAACAGTGCCCTACAGTGAACATTGTACAATTAAACACAGCCCGACACTAAATACGGTACAATGAAACAGTGCCCTACAGTGAACAATGTACAATTAAACACAGCCTGACATTAAATACGGTACAATGAAACAGTGCCCTACAGTGAACAATGTAAAATTAACAGAGCCCGGCATTAAATACAGTACAATGAAACAGTGACCTACAGTAAACAAGGCAAAATTAATCAGAGCCCGACATTAATTACGGGACAATGAAACAGTGCCCGAAAGTGAACAAGGTAAAATTAAACAGAGCCCAACATTAAATACAGCACAATGAAACAGTGCCCGACAGTGAACAATGTTCAATTAAACACAGCCCGACATTAAATACGGTAAAATAAAACAGTGCCCTACACTGAACAAGGCAAAATTAAACACAGCCCGACATTAAATACGGTACAATGAAAGAGTGCCCTACACTGAACAATGTAAAATTAAACACAGCCCGACATTAAATACGGTACAATGAAACAGTGCCCTACAGTGAACAATGTACAATTAAACACAGCCCGACAGTAAATACGGTACAATGAAACGGTGCCCTACACTGAACAATGTAAAATTAAACGCAGCCCGACATTAAATACGGTCCAATGAAACAGTGCCCTACAGTGAATAATATACAATTAAACACAGCCCGACATTAAATACGGTACAATGAAACAGTGCCCTACAGTGAACAATGTACAATTAAACACAGCCCGACAGTAAATACGGTACAATGAAACGGTGCCCTACACTGAACAATGTAAAATTATACACAGCCCGACATTAAATACGGTACAATGAAACAGTGCCCTACACTGAACAAGGTAAAATGAAGCAGAGATCGACATTAAATACAGTAAAATGAAACAGTGCCCTACAGTGAACAATGTACAATTAAACACAGCCCGACCTTAAATACGGTACAATGAAACAGTGCCCTACAGTGAGCAATGTACAATTAAACACAGCCTACAGTAATACGGTACAATGGAACGGTGCCCTACACTGAACAAGGTAAAATTAAACAGAGCCCGACATTAAATACAGTACAATGAAACAGTGCCCTACACTGAACAATGTAAAATTAAACAGAGCCCAACATTAAATACAGTACAATGAAACGGTGCCCTACACTGAACAATGTAAAATTAAACACAGCCCGACATTAAATACGGTACAATGAAACAGTGCCCTACACTGAACAAGGAAAAATTAAACAGAGCCCGACATTAAATACAGTTCAATGAAACAGTGCCCTACACTGAACAATGTAAAATTAATCAGAGCCCGACATTAAATACGGGACAATGAAACAGTGCCCGACAGTGAACAAGGTAAAATTAAACAGAGCCCAACATTAAATACAGCACAATGAAACAATGCCCTACAGTGAAGAATGTAAAATTAAACAGAGCCCGACATTAAATACGGTACAATGAAACAGTGCCCTACACTGAACATTGTAAAATTAAACAGAGTCCCACATTAAATACGGTGCAATGAATCAGTGCCCTACACTGAACAATGTAAACTTAAACACAGCCCTACATTAAATACGGTACAATGAAACAGTGCCCTGTACTGAACAAGGTAAAATTAAACAGAGCCAGACATTAAATACAGCACAATGAAACAATGCCCTACAGTGAAGAATGTAAAATTAAACACAACCCTACATTAAATACAGTACAATGAAACAGTGACCTACAGTAAACAAGGCAAAATTAAACAGAGCCCGACATTAAATACAGTTCAATGAAACAGTGCCCTACAGTGAACAATGTAAAATTAACAGAGCCAGACATTAAATACAGTACAATGAAACAGTGCCCTACAGTGAACAATGTACAATTACCACAGCCCGACACTAAATACGGTACAATGAAACAGTGCCCTACAGTGAACAATGTACAATTAAACACAGCCCGACATGAAATACGGTACAATGAACAGTGCCCTACATTGAACAATGTAAAATTAAACAGAGCCGGACATTAAATACAGTACAATGAAACAGTGCCCTACAGTGAACAATGTAAAATTAACAGAGCCCAACATTAAGTACAGCACAATGAAACAATGCCCTACAGTGAACAATGTAAAATTAAACACAGCCCGACATTAAATACAGTACAATGAAACAGTGACCTCCAGTAAACAAGGCAAAATTAAACAGAGCCCGACATTAAATACAGTACAATGAAACAGTGCCCTACACGGAACAATGTAACATTAAACAGAGCCCGACATTAAATACGGGACAATGAAACAGTGCCCGACAGTGAACAAGGTAAAATTAAACAGAGCCCAACATTAAATACAGCACAATGAAACAATGCCCTACAGTGAAGAATGTAAAATTAAACACAGACCGACATTAAATACGGTACAATGAAACAGTGCCCTACACTGAACAAGGTAAAATTAAACAGAGCCCGACATTAAATTCAGTACAATGAAACAGTGCCCTACAGTGAACAATGTACAATTAAACACAGCCCGACACTAAATACGGTACAGTGAAACAGTGCCCTACAGTAAACAAGGCAAAATTAAACAGAGCCCGACATTAAATACAGTACAATGAAACAGTGCCCTACACTGAACAATGTAAAATTAATCAGAGCCCGACATTAAATACGGGACAATGAAACAGTGCCCGACAGTGAACAAGGTAATATTAAACAGAGCCCAACATTAAATACAGTACAATGAAACAGTGCCCGACACTGAACAATGTAACATTAAACAGAGCCCGACATTAAATAAGGGACAATGAAACAGTGCCCGACAGTGAACAAGGTAAAATTAAACAGAGCCCAACATTAAATACAGCACAATGAAACAATGCCCTACAGTGAAGAATGTAAAATTAAACACAGACCTACATTAAATACAGTACAATGAAACAGTGACCTACAGTGAACAATGTAAAATTAAACATAGCCCGACATTAAATACGGTACAATGAAACAGTGCCCTACAGTGAACATTGTAAAATTAAACAGAGCACGACATTAAATACAGTACAATGTAACAGTGCCCTACACTGAACAAGGTAAAATTAAACAGAGCCCGACATTAAATACGGTACAATGAAACAGTGCCCTACAGTGAACATTGTACAATTAAACACAGCCCGACACTAAATACGGTACAATGAAACAGTGCCCTACAGTGAACAATGTACAATTAAACACAGCCTGACATTAAATACGGTACAATGAAACAGTGCCCTACAGTGAACAATGTAAAATTAACAGAGCCCGGCATTAAATACAGTACAATGAAACAGTGACCTACAGTAAACAAGGCAAAATTAATCAGAGCCCGACATTAATTACGGGACAATGAAACAGTGCCCGAAAGTGAACAAGGTAAAATTAAACAGAGCCCAACATTAAATACAGCACAATGAAACAGTGCCCGACAGTGAACAATGTTCAATTAAACACAGCCCGACATTAAATACGGTAAAATAAAACAGTGCCCTACACTGAACAAGGCAAAATTAAACACAGCCCGACATTAAATACGGTACAATGAAAGAGTGCCCTACACTGAACAATGTAAAATTAAACACAGCCCGACATTAAATACGGTACAATGAAACAGTGCCCTACAGTGAACAATGTACAATTAAACACAGCCCGACAGTAAATACGGTACAATGAAACGGTGCCCTACACTGAACAATGTAAAATTAAACGCAGCCCGACATTAAATACGGTCCAATGAAACAGTGCCCTACAGTGAATAATATACAATTAAACACAGCCCGACATTAAATACGGTACAATGAAACAGTGCCCTACAGTGAACAATGTACAATTAAACACAGCCCGACAGTAAATACGGTACAATGAAACGGTGCCCTACACTGAACAATGTAAAATTATACACAGCCCGACATTAAATACGGTACAATGAAACAGTGCCCTACACTGAACAAGGTAAAATGAAACAGAGATCGACATTAAATACAGTAAAATGAAACAGTGCCCTACAGTGAACAATGTACAATTAAACACAGCCCGACCTTAAATACGGTACAATGAAACAGTGCCCTACAGTGAGCAATGTACAATTAAACACAGCCTACAGTAATACGGTACAATGGAACGGTGCCCTACACTGAACAAGGTAAAATTAAACAGAGCCCGACATTAAATACAGTACAATGAAACAGTGCCCTACACTGAACAATGTAAAATTAAACAGAGCCCAACATTAAATACAGTACAATGAAACGGTGCCCTACACTGAACAATGTAAAATTAAACACAGCCCGACATTAAATACGGTACAATGAAACAGTGCCCTACACTGAACAAGGAAAAATTAAACAGAGCCCGACATTAAATACAGTTCAATGAAACAGTGCCCTACACTGAACAATGTAAAATTAATCAGAGCCCGACATTAAATACGGGACAATGAAACAGTGCCCGACAGTGAACAAGGTAAAATTAAACAGAGCCCAACATTAAATACAGCACAATGAAACAATGCCCTACAGTGAAGAATGTAAAATTAAACAGAGCCCGACATTAAATACGGTACAATGAAACAGTGCCCTACACTGAACATTGTAAAATTAAACAGAGTCCCACATTAAATACGGTGCAATGAATCAGTGCCCTACACTGAACAATGTAAACTTAAACACAGCCCTACATTAAATACGGTACAATGAAACAGTGCCCTGCACTGAACAAGGTAAAATTAAACAGAGCCAGACATTAAATACAGCACAATGAAACAATGCCCTACAGTGAAGAATGTAAAATTAAACACAACCCTACATTAAATACAGTACAATGAAACAGTGACCTACAGTAAACAAGGCAAAATTAAACAGAGCCCGACATTAAATACAGTTCAATGAAACAGTGCCCTACAGTGAACAATGTAAAATTAACAGAGCCAGACATTAAATACAGTACAATGAAACAGTGCCCTACAGTGAACAATGTACAATTACCACAGCCCGACACTAAATACGGTACAATGAAACAGTGCCCTACAGTGAACAATGTACAATTAAACACAGCCCGACATGAAATACGGTACAATGAACAGTGCCCTACATTGAACAATGTAAAATTAAACAGAGCCGGACATTAAATACAGTACAATGAAACAGTGCCCTACAGTGAACAATGTAAAATTAACAGAGCCCAACATTAAGTACAGCACAATGAAACAATGCCCTACAGTGAACAATGTAAAATTAAACACAGCCCGACATTAAATACAGTACAATGAAACAGTGACCTCCAGTAAACAAGGCAAAATTAAACAGAGCCCGACATTAAATACAGTACAATGAAACAGTGCCCTACACGGAACAATGTAACATTAAACAGAGCCCGACATTAAATACGGGACAATGAAACAGTGCCCGACAGTGAACAAGGTAAAATTAAACAGAGCCCAACATTAAATACAGCACAATGAAACAATGCCCTACAGTGAAGAATGTAAAATTAAACACAGACCGACATTAAAAACAGTAGAATGAAACAGTGACCTACAGTGAACAATGTAAAATTAAACATAGCCCGAAATTAACTACGGTACAATGAAACAGTGCCCTACACTGAACAAAGTAAAATTAAACAGAGCCAGACATTAAATACAGTACAATGAAACAGTGACCTCCAGTAAACAAGGCAAAATTAAACAGAGCCCGACATTAAATACAGTACAATGAAACAGTGCCCGACACTGAACACTGTAAAATTAAACACAGCCCGACATTAAATACGGTAAAATGAAACAGTGCCCTACACTGAACAAGGCAACATTAAACACAGCCCGACATTAAATACGGTACAATGATAGAGTGCCCTACACTGAACAAGGTAAAATGAATCAGAGCCCGACATTAAATACAGTAAAATGAAACAGTGCCCTACAGTGAACAATGTACAATTAAACACAGTCCTACACTGAACAAGGTAAAAATAAACAGAGCCCGACATTAAATAAGGTACAATGAAACAGTGACCTACACTGAACAAGGTAAAATTAAACACAGCCCGACATTAAATACGGTAAAATGAAACAGTGCCCTACACTGAACAAGGCAACATTAAACACAGCCCGACATTAAATACGGTACAATGATAGAGTGCCCTACACTGAACAAGGTAAAATGAATCAGAGCCCGACATTAAATACAGTAAAATGAAACAGTGCCCTACAGTGAACAATGTACAATTAAACACAGTCCTACACTGAACAAGGTAAAAATAAACAGAGCCCGACATTAAATAAGGTACAATGAAACAGTGACCGACACTGAACAAGGTAAAATTAAACAGAGCCCGACATTAAATACGGTACAATGAAACAGTGCCCTACAGTGAACAATGTAAAATTAAACACAGCCCGACATTAAATACGGTACAATGAAACAGTGCCCTACACTGAACAAGGTAAAATTAAACAGAGCCCGACATTAAATACAGTACAATGAAACAGTGCACTACAGTGAACAATGTAAAATTAAACAGAGCCGGACATTAAATACAGTACAATGAAACAGTGCACTACAGTGAACAATGTAAAATTAAACAGAGCCGGACATTAAATACAGTACAATGAAACAGTGCACTACAGTGAACAATGTAAAATTAAACAGAGCCGGACATTAAATACAGTACAATGAAACAGTGCCCTACAGTGAACAAGGCAAAATTAAACAGAGCCCGACATTAAATACAGTACAATGAAACAGTGACCTACACTGATCAATGTAAAAGTAAACAGAGCCCGACATTAAATACGGTACAATGAAACAGTGCCCTACACTGATCAATGTAAAAGTAAACAGAGCCCGACATTAAATACGGTACAATGAAACAGTGCCCTACAGTGAACAATGTACAATTAAACACAGCCCGACATTAAATACGGTACAATGAAACAGTGCCCTACAGTGAACAATGTAAAATTAACAGAGCCCGGCATTAAATACAGTACAATGAAACAGTGACCTACAGTAAACAAGGCAAAATTAATCAGAGCCCGACATTAATTACGGGACAATGAAACAGTGCCCGAAAGTGAACAAGGTAAAATTAAACAGAGCCCAACATTAAATACAGTACACTGTAACAGTGCCGTCCACTGAGCAAGGTAAAATTAAACACAGCCAGACATTAAATACGGTACAATGAAACAGTGCCCGACAGTGAACAATGTTCAATTAAACACAGCCCGACATTAAATACGGTAAAATAAAACAGTGCCCTACACTGAACAAGGCAAAATTAAACACAGCCCGACATTAAATACGGTACAATGAAAGAGTGCCCTACACTGAACAATGTAAAATTAAACACAGCCCGGCATTAAATACGGTACAATGAAACAGTGCCCTACACTGTACAACGTAAAATGAAACAGAGCCCGACATTAAATACAGTAAAATGAAACAGTGCCCTACAGTGAACAATGTACAATTAAACACAGCCCGACATTAAATACGGTACAATGAAACAGTGCCCTACAGTGAACAATGTACAATTAAACACAGCCCGACAGTAAATACGGTACAATGAAACGGTGCCCTACACTGAACAATGTAAAATTAAACGCAGCCCGACATTAAATACGGTACAATGAAACAGTGCCCTACAGTGAACAATGTACAATTAAACACAGCCCGACATTAAATACGGTACAATGAAACAGTGCCCTACAGTGAACAATGTACAATTAAACACAGCCTACAGTAAATACGGTACAATGAAACGGTGCCCTACACTGAACAAGGTAAAATTAAACAGAGCCCGACATTAAATACAGTACAATGAAACAGTGCCCTACACTGAACAATGTAAAATTAAACAGAGCCCAACATTAAATACAGTACAATGAAACAGTGCCCTACACTGAACAATGTTACATTAAACAGAGCCCGACATTAAATAAGGGACAATGAAACAGTGCCCGACAGTGAACAAGGTAAAATTAAACAGAGCCCAACATTAAATACAGCACAATGAAACAATGCCCTACAGTGAAGAATGTAAAATTAAACACAACCCTACATTAAATACAGTAAAATGAAACAGTGCCCTACAGTGAACAATGTACAATTAAACACAGCCCGACATTAAATACGGTACAATGAAACAGTGCCCTACAGTGAACAATGTACAATTAAACACAGCCTACAGTAAATACGGTACAATGAAACGGTGCCCTACACTGAACAAGGTAAAATTAAACAGAGCCCGACATTAAATACAGTACAATAAAACAGTGCCCTACACTGAACAATGTAAAATTAAACAGAGCCCAACATTAAATACAGTACAATGAAACAGTGCCCTACAGTGAACAATGTAACATTAAACAGAGCCCGACATTAAATAAGGGACAATGAAACAGTGCCCGACAGTGAACAAGGTAAAATTAAACAGAGCCCAACATTAAATACAGCACAATGAAACAATGCCCTACAGTGAAGAATGTAAAATTAAACACAACCCTACATTAAATACAGTACAATGAAACAGTGACCTACAGTAAACAAGGCAAAATTAAACAGAGCCCGACATTAAATACAGTTCAATGAAACAGTGCCCTACACTGAACAATGTAAAATTAATCAGAGCCCGACATTAAATACGGGACAATGAAACAGTGCCCGACAGTGAACAAGGTAAAATTAAACAGAGCACAACATTAAATACAGCACAATGAAACAATGCCCTACAGTGAAGAATGTAAAATTAAACAGAGCCCGACATTAAATACGGTACAATGAATCAGTGCCCTACACTGAACAATGTAAACTTAAACACAGCCCTACATTAAATACGATGCAATGAAACAGTGCCCTGCACTGAACAAGGTAAAATTAAACAGAGCCAGACATTAAATACAGCACAATGAAACAATGCCCTACAGTGAAGAATGTAAAATTAAACACAACCCTACATTAAATACAGTACAATGAAACAGTGACCTACAGTAAACAAGGCAAAATTAAACAGAGCCCGACATTAAATACAGTTCAATGAAACAGTGCCCTACACTGAACAATGTAAAATTAAACAGAGCCCGACATTAAATATGGTACAGCGAAACAGTGCCGTACACTGAACAATGTAAAATTAAACACAGCCCGACATTAAATACAGTACAATGAATCAGTGCCCTACACTGAACAATGTAAACTTAAACACAGCCCGACTTTAAATACGGTACAATGAAACAGTGCCCTGCACTGAACAAGGTAAAATTAAACAGAGCCAGACATTAAATACAGTACAATGAAACAGTGCCCTACAGTGAACAATGTACAATTAAACACAGCCCGACATGAAATACGGTACAATGAAACAGTGCCCTACACTGAACAAGGTAAAATTAAACAGAGCCGGACATTAAATACAGTACAATGAAACAGTGCCCTACAGTGAACAATGTAAAATTAACAGAGCCCAACATTAAGTACAGTACAATGAATCAGTGCCCTACACTGAACAATGTAAACTTAAACACAGCCCGACTTTAAATACGGTACAATGAAACAGTGCCCTGCACTGAACAAGGTAAAATTAAACAGAGCCCGACACTAAATACGGTACAATGAAACAGTGCCCTACAGTGAACAATGTACAATTAAACACAGCCCGACATGAAATACGGTACAATGAAACAGTGCCCTACACTGAACAAGGTAAAATTAAACAGAGCCGGACATTAAATACAGTACAATGAAACAGTGCCCTACAGTGAACAATGTAAAATTAACAGAGCCCAACATTAAGTACAGCACAATGAAACAATGCCCTACAGTGAACAATGTAAAATTAAACACAGCCCGACATTAAATATAGTACAATGAAACAGTGACCTCCAGTAAACAAGGCAAAATTAAACAGAGCCCGACATTAAATACAGTACAATGAAACAGTGCCCTACACGGAACAATGTAACATTAAACAGAGCCCGACATTAAATAAGGGACAATGAAACAGTGCCCGACAGTGAACAAGGTAAAATTAAACAGAGCCCAACATTAAATACAGAACAATGAAACAATGCCCTACAGTGAAGAATGTAAAATTAAACACAGCCCTACATTAAATACAGTACAATGAAACAGTGACCTACAGTAAACAAGGCAAAATTAAACAGAGCCCGACATTAAATACAGTTCAATGAAACAGTGCCCTACACTGAACAATGTAAAATTAATCAGAGCCCGACATTAAATACGGGACAATGAAACAGTGCCCGACAGTGAACAAGGTAAAATTAAACAGAGCACAACATTAAATACAGCACAATGAAACAATGCCCTACAGTGAAGAATGTAAAATTAAACAGAGCCCGACATTAAATACGGTACAATGAAACAGTGCCCTACACTGAACATTGTAAAATTAAACAGAGCCCCACATTCAATACGGTGCAATGAATCAGTGCCCTACACTGAACAATGTAAACTTAAACACAGCCCTACATTAAATACGATACAATGAAACAGTGCCCTGCACTGAACAAGGTAAAATTAAACAGAGCCAGACATTAAATACAGCACAATGAAACAATGCCCTACAGTGAAGAACGTAAAATTAAACACAACCCTACATTAAATACAGTACAATGAAACAGTGACCTACAGTAAACAATGTACAATTAAACACAGCCCGACAGTAAATACGGTACAATGAAACGGTGCCCTACACTGAACAATGTAAAATTATACACAGCCCGACATTAAATACGGTACAATGAAACAGTGCCCTACACTGAACAAGGTAAAATGAAACAGAGATCGACATTAAATACAGTAAAATGAAACAGTGCCCTACAGTGAACAATGTACAATTAAACACAGCCCGACCTTAAATACGGTACAATGAAACAGTGCCTTACAGTGAACAATGTACAATTAAACACAGCCTACAGTTATACGGTACAATGAAACGGTGCCCTACACTGAACAAGGTAAAATTAAACAGAGCCCGACATTAAATACAGTACAATGAAACAGTGCCCTACACTGAACAATGTAAAATTAAACAGAGCCCAACATTAAATACAGTACAATGAAACGGTGCCCTACACTGAACAATGTAAAATTAAACACAGCCCGACATTAAATACGGTACAATGAAACAGTGCCCTACACTGAACAAGGAAAAATTAAACAGAGCCCGACATTAAATACAGTTCAATGAAACAGTGCCCTACACTGAACAATGTAAAATTAATCAGAGCCCGACATTAAATACGGGACAATGAAACAGTGCCCGACAGTGAACAAGGTAAAATTAAACAGAGCCCAACATTAAGTACAGCACAATGAAACAATGCCCTACAGTGAACAATGTAAAATTAAACACAGCCCGACATTAAATACAGTACAATGAAACAGTGACCTCCAGTAAACAAGGCAAAATTAAACAGAGCCCGACATTAAATACAGTACAATGAAACAGTGCCCTACAGGGAACAATGTAACATTAAACAGAGCCCGACATTAAATACGGGACAATGAAACAGTGCCCGACAGTGAACAAGGTAAAATTAAACAGAGCCCAACATTAAATACAGCACAATGAAACAATGCCCTACAGTGAAGAATGTAAAATTAAACACAGACCGACATTAAAAACAGTAGAATGAAACAGTGACCTACAGTGAACAATGTAAAATTAAACATAGCCCGAAATTAACTACGGTACAATGAAACAGTGCCCTACACTGAACAAAGTAAAATTAAACAGAGCCAGACATTAAATACAGTACAATGAAACAGTGACCTCCAGTAAACAAGGCAAAATTAAACAGAGCCCGACATTAAATACAGTACAATGAAACAGTGCCCGACACTGAACACTGTAAAATTAAACACAGCCCGACATTAAATACGGTAAAATGAAACAGTGCCCTACACTGAACAAGGCAACATTAAACACAGCCCGACATTAAATACGGTACAATGATAGAGTGCCCTACACTGAACAAGGTAAAATGAATCAGAGCCCGACATTAAATACAGTAAAATGAAACAGTGCCCTACAGTGAACAATGTACAATTAAACACAGTCCTACACTGAACAAGGTAAAAATAAACAGAGCCCGACATTAAATAAGGTACAATGAAACAGTGACCTACACTGAACAAGGTAAAATTAAACACAGCCCGACATTAAATACGGTAAAATGAAACAGTGCCCTACACTGAACAAGGCAACATTAAACACAGCCCGACATTAAATACGGTACAATGATAGAGTGCCCTACACTGAACAAGGTAAAATGAATCAGAGCCCGACATTAAATACAGTAAAATGAAACAGTGCCCTACAGTGAACAATGTACAATTAAACACAGTCCTACACTGAACAAGGTAAAAATAAACAGAGCCCGACATTAAATAAGGTACAATGAAACAGTGACCTACACTGAACAAGGTAAAATTAAACAGAGCCCGACATTAAATACGGTACAATGAAACAGTGCCCTACAGTGAACAATGTAAAATTAAACACAGCCCGACATTAAATACGGTACAATGAAACAGTGCCCTACACTGAACAAGGTAAAATTAAACAGAGCCCGACATTAAATACAGTACAATGAAACAGTGCACTACAGTGAACAATGTAAAATTAAACAGAGCCGGACATTAAATACAGTACAATGAAACAGTGCACTACAGTGAACAATGTAAAATTAAACAGAGCCGGACATTAAATACAGTACAATGAAACAGTGCACTACAGTGAACAATGTAAAATTAAACAGAGCCGGACATTAAATACAGTACAATGAAACAGTGCCCTACAGTGAACAAGGCAAAATTAAACAGAGCCCGACATTAAATACAGTACAATGAAACAGTGACCTACACTGATCAATGTAAAAGTAAACAGAGCCCGACATTAAATACGGTACAATGAAACAGTGCCCTACACTGATCAATGTAAAAGTAAACAGAGCCCGACATTAAATACGGTACAATGAAACAGTGCCCTACAGTGAACAATGTACAATTAAACACAGCCCGACATTAAATACGGTACAATGAAACAGTGCCCTACAGTGAACAATGTAAAATTAACAGAGCCCGGCATTAAATACAGTACAATGAAACAGTGACCTACAGTAAACAAGGCAAAATTAATCAGAGCCCGACATTAATTACGGGACAATGAAACAGTGCCCGAAAGTGAACAAGGTAAAATTAAACAGAGCCCAACATTAAATACAGTACACTGTAACAGTGCCGTCCACTGAGCAAGGTAAAATTAAACACAGCCAGACATTAAATACGGTACAATGAAACAGTGCCCGACAGTGAACAATGTTCAATTAAACACAGCCCGACATTAAATACGGTAAAATAAAACAGTGCCCTACACTGAACAAGGCAAAATTAAACACAGCCCGACATTAAATACGGTACAATGAAAGAGTGCCCTACACTGAACAATGTAAAATTAAACACAGCCCGGCATTAAATACGGTACAATGAAACAGTGCCCTACACTGTACAACGTAAAATGAAACAGAGCCCGACATTAAATACAGTAAAATGAAACAGTGCCCTACAGTGAACAATGTACAATTAAACACAGCCCGACATTAAATACGGTACAATGAAACAGTGCCCTACAGTGAACAATGTACAATTAAACACAGCCCGACAGTAAATACGGTACAATGAAACGGTGCCCTACACTGAACAATGTAAAATTAAACGCAGCCCGACATTAAATACGGTACAATGAAACAGTGCCCTACAGTGAACAATGTACAATTAAACACAGCCCGACATTAAATACGGTACAATGAAACAGTGCCCTACAGTGAACAATGTACAATTAAACACAGCCTACAGTAAATACGGTACAATGAAACGGTGCCCTACACTGAACAAGGTAAAATTAAACAGAGCCCGACATTAAATACAGTACAATGAAACAGTGCCCTACACTGAACAATGTAAAATTAAACAGAGCCCAACATTAAATACAGTACAATGAAACAGTGCCCTACACTGAACAATGTAACATTAAACAGAGCCCGACATTAAATAAGGGACAATGAAACAGTGCCCGACAGTGAACAAGGTAAAATTAAACAGAGCCCAACATTAAATACAGCACAATGAAACAATGCCCTACAGTGAAGAATGTAAAATTAAACACAACCCTACATTAAATACAGTAAAATGAAACAGTGCCCTACAGTGAACAATGTACAATTAAACACAGCCCGACATTAAATACGGTACAATGAAACAGTGCCCTACAGTGAACAATGTACAATTAAACACAGCCTACAGTAAATACGGTACAATGAAACGGTGCCCTACACTGAACAAGGTAAAATTAAACAGAGCCCGACATTAAATACAGTACAATAAAACAGTGCCCTACACTGAACAATGTAAAATTAAACAGAGCCCAACATTAAATACAGTACAATGAAACAGTGCCCTACAGTGAACAATGTAACATTAAACAGAGCCCGACATTAAATAAGGGACAATGAAACAGTGCCCGACAGTGAACAAGGTAAAATTAAACAGAGCCCAACATTAAATACAGCACAATGAAACAATGCCCTACAGTGAAGAATGTAAAATTAAACACAACCCTACATTAAATACAGTACAATGAAACAGTGACCTACAGTAAACAAGGCAAAATTAAACAGAGCCCGACATGAAATACAGTTCAATGAAACAGTGCCCTACACTGAACAATGTAAAATTAATCAGAGCCCGACATTAAATACGGGACAATGAAACAGTGCCCGACAGTGAACAAGGTAAAATTAAACAGAGCACAACATTAAATACAGCACAATGAAACAATGCCCTACAGTGAAGAATGTAAAATTAAACAGAGCCCGACATTAAATACGGTACAATGAATCAGTGCCCTACACTGAACAATGTAAACTTAAACACAGCCCTACATTAAATACGATGCAATGAAACAGTGCCCTGCACTGAACAAGGTAAAATTAAACAGAGCCAGACATTAAATACAGCACAATGAAACAATGCCCTACAGTGAAGAATGTAAAATTAAACACAACCCTACATTAAATACAGTACAATGAAACAGTGACCTACAGTAAACAAGGCAAAATTAAACAGAGCCCGACATTAAATACAGTTCAATGAAACAGTGCCCTACACTGAACAATGTAAAATTAAACAGAGCCCGACATTAAATATGGTACAGCGAAACAGTGCCGTACACTGAACAATGTAAAATTAAACACAGCCCGACATTAAATACAGTACAATGAATCAGTGCCCTACACTGAACAATGTAAACTTAAACACAGCCCGACTTTAAATACGGTACAATGAAACAGTGCCCTGCACTGAACAAGGTAAAATTAAACAGAGCCAGACATTAAATACAGTACAATGAAACAGTGCCCTACAGTGAACAATGTACAATTAAACACAGCCCGACATGAAATACGGTACAATGAAACAGTGCCCTACACTGAACAAGGTAAAATTAAACAGAGCCGGACATTAAATACAGTACAATGAAACAGTGCCCTACAGTGAACAATGTAAAATTAACAGAGCCCAACATTAAGTACAGTACAATGAATCAGTGCCCTACACTGAACAATGTAAACTTAAACACAGCCCGACTTTAAATACGGTACAATGAAACAGTGCCCTGCACTGAACAAGGTAAAATTAAACAGAGCCCGACACTAAATACGGTACAATGAAACAGTGCCCTACAGTGAACAATGTACAATTAAACACAGCCCGACATGAAATACGGTACAATGAAACAGTGCCCTACACTGAACAAGGTAAAATTAAACAGAGCCGGACATTAAATACAGTACAATGAAACAGTGCCCTACAGTGAACAATGTAAAATTAACAGAGCCCAACATTAAGTACAGCACAATGAAACAATGCCCTACAGTGAACAATGTAAAATTAAACACAGCCCGACATTAAATATAGTACAATGAAACAGTGACCTCCAGTAAACAAGGCAAAATTAAACAGAGCCCGACATTAAATACAGTACAATGAAACAGTGCCCTACACGGAACAATGTAACATTAAACAGAGCCCGACATTAAATAAGGGACAATGAAACAGTGCCCGACAGTGAACAAGGTAAAATTAAACAGAGCCCAACATTAAATACAGAACAATGAAACAATGCCCTACAGTGAAGAATGTAAAATTAAACACAGCCCTACATTAAATACAGTACAATGAAACAGTGACCTACAGTAAACAAGGCAAAATTAAACAGAGCCCGACATTAAATACAGTTCAATGAAACAGTGCCCTACACTGAACAATGTAAAATTAATCAGAGCCCGACATTAAATACGGGACAATGAAACAGTGCCCGACAGTGAACAAGGTAAAATTAAACAGAGCACAACATTAAATACAGCACAATGAAACAATGCCCTACAGTGAAGAATGTAAAATTAAACAGAGCCCGACATTAAATACGGTACAATGAAACAGTGCCCTACACTGAACATTGTAAAATTAAACAGAGCCCCACATTCAATACGGTGCAATGAATCAGTGCCCTACACTGAACAATGTAAACTTAAACACAGCCCTACATTAAATACGATACAATGAAACAGTGCCCTGCACTGAACAAGGTAAAATTAAACAGAGCCAGACATTAAATACAGCACAATGAAACAATGCCCTACAGTGAAGAACGTAAAATTAAACACAACCCTACATTAAATACAGTACAATGAAACAGTGACCTACAGTAAACAATGTACATTTAAACACAGCCCGACAGTAAATACGGTACAATGAAACGGTGCCCTACACTGAACAATGTAAAATTATACACAGCCCGACATTAAATACGGTACAATGAAACAGTGCCCTACACTGAACAAGGTAAAATGAAACAGAGATCGACATTAAATACAGTAAAATGAAACAGTGCCCTACAGTGAACAATGTACAATTAAACACAGCCCGACCTTAAATACGGTACAATGAAACAGTGCCTTACAGTGAACAATGTACAATTAAACACAGCCTACAGTTATACGGTACAATGAAACGGTGCCCTACACTGAACAAGGTAAAATTAAACAGAGCCCGACATTAAATACAGTACAATGAAACAGTGCCCTACACTGAACAATGTAAAATTAAACAGAGCCCAACATTAAATACAGTACAATGAAACGGTGCCCTACACTGAACAATGTAAAATTAAACACAGCCCGACATTAAATACGGTACAATGAAACAGTGCCCTACACTGAACAAGGAAAAATTAAACAGAGCCCGACATTAAATACAGTTCAATGAAACAGTGCCCTACACTGAACAATGTAAAATTAATCAGAGCCCGACATTAAATACGGGACAATGAAATAGTGCCCGACAGTGAACAAGGTAAAATTAAACAGAGCCCAACATTAAATACAGCACAATGAAACAATGCCCTACAGTGAAGAATGTAAAATTAAACAGAGCCCGACATTAAATACGGTACAATGAAACAGTGCCCTACACTGAACATTGTAAAATTAAACAGAGACCCACATTAAATACGGTGCAATGAATCAGTGCCCTACACTGAACAATGTAAACTTAAACACAGCCCTACATTAAATACGGTACAATGAAACAGTGCCCTGCACTGAACAAGGTAAAATTAAACAGAGCCAGACATTAAATACAGCACAATGAAACAATGCCCTACAGTGAAGAATGTAAAATTAAACACAACCCTACATTAAATACAGTACAATGAAACAGTGACCTACAGTAAACAAGGCAAAATTAAACAGAGCCCGACATTAAATACAGTTCAATGAAACAGTGCCCTACAATGAACAATGTAAAATTAACAGAGCCAGACATTAAATACAGTACAATGAAACAGTGCCCTACAGTGAACAATGTACAATTACCACAGCCCGACACTAAATACGGTACAATGAAACAGTGCCCTACAGTGAACAATGTACAATTAAACACAGCCCGACATGAAATACGGTACAATGAACAGTGCCGTACATTGAACAATGTAAAATTAAACAGAGCCGGACATTAAATACAGTACAATGAAACAGTGCCCTACAGTGAACAATGTAAAATTAACAGAGCCCAACATTAAGTACAGCACAATGAAACAATGCCCTACAGTGAACAATGTAAAATTAAACACAGCCCGACATTAAATACAGTACAATGAAACAGTGACCTCCAGTAAACAAGGCAAAATTAAACAGAGCCCGACATTAAATACAGTACAATGAAACAGTGCCCTACACGGAACAATGTAACATTAAACAGAGCCCGACATTAAATACGGGACAATGAAACAGTGCCCGACAGTGAACAAGGTAAAATTAAACAGAGCCCAACATTAAATACAGCACAATGAAACAATGCCCTACAGTGAAGAATGTAAAATTAAACACAGACCGACATTAAAAACAGTAGAATGAAACAGTGACCTACAGTGAACAATGTAAAATTAAACATAGCCCGAAATTAACTACGGTACAATGAAACAGTGCCCTACACTGAACAAAGTAAAATTAAACAGAGCCAGACATTAATACAGTACAATGAAACAGTGACCTCCAGTAAACAAGGCAAAATTAAACAGAGCCCGACATTAAATACAGTACAATGAAACAGTGCCCTACACTGAACACTGTAAAATTAAACACAGCCCGACATTAAATACGGTAAAATGAAACAGTGCCCTACACTGAACAAGGCAACATTAAACACAGCCCGACATTAAATACGGTACAATGAAAGAGTGCCCTACACTGAACAAGGTAAAATGAATCAGAGCCCGACATTAAATACAGTAAAATGAAACAGTGCCCTACAGTGAACAATGTACAATTAAACACAGCCCGACATTAAATACGGTACAATGAAACAGTGCCCTACAGTGAACAATGTACAATTAAACACAGTCCTACACTGAACAAGGTAAAAATAAACAGAGCCCGACATTAAATACGGTACAATGAAACAGTGACCTACACTGAACAAGGTAAAATTAAACAGAGCCCGACATTAAATACGGTACAATGAAACAGTGCCCTACAGTGAACAATGTAAAATTAAACACAGCCCGACATTAAATACGGTACAATGAAACAGTGCCCTACACTGAACAAGGTAAAATTAAACAGAGCCCGACATTAAATACAGTACAATGAAACAGTGCACTACAGTGAACAATGTAAAATTAAACAGAGCCGGACATTAAATACAGTACAATGAAACAGTGCACTACAGTGAACAATGTAAAATTAAACAGAGCCGGACATTAAATACAGTACAATGAAACACTGCACTACAGTGAACAATGTAAAATTAAACAGAGCCGGACATTAAATACAGTACAATGAAACAGTGCCCTACAGTGAACAAGGCAAAATTAAACAGAGCCCGACATTAAATACAGTACAATGAAACAGTGACCTACACTGATCAATGTAAAAGTAAACAGAGCCCGACATTAAATACGGTACAATGAAACAGTGCCCTACACTGATCAATGTAAAAGTAAACAGAGCCCGACATTAAATACGGTACAATGAAACAGTGCCCTACAGTGAACAATGTACAATTAAACACAGCCCGACATTAAATACGGTACAATGAAACAGTGCCCTACAGTGAACAATGTAAAATTAACAGAGCCCGGCATTAAATACAGTACAATGAAACAGTGACCTACAGTAAACAAGGCAAAATTAATCAGAGCCCGACATTAATTACGGGACAATGAAACAGTGCCCGAAAGTGAACAAGGTAAAATTAAACAGAGCCCAACATTAAATACAGTACACTGTAACAGTGCCGTCCACTGAGCAAGGTAAAATTAAACACAGCCCGACATTAAATACGGTACAATGAAACAGTGCCCTACACTGATCAATGTAAAAGTAAACAGAGCCCGACATTAAATACGGTACAATGAATCAGTGCCCTACCAGCAACAATGTAAAAGTAAACAGAGCCAGACATTAAATACGGTACAATGAAACAGTGCCCGACAGTGAACAATGTTCAATTAAACACAGCCCGACATTAAATACGGTAAAATAAAACAGTGCCCTACACTGAACAAGGCAAAATTAAACACAGCCCGACATTAAATACGGTACAATGAAAGAGTGCCCTACACTGAACAATGTAAAATTAAACACAGCCCGGCATTAAATACGGTACAATGAAACAGTGCCCTACACTGTACAACGTAAAATGAAACAGAGCCCGACATTAAATACAGTAAAATGAAACAGTGCCCTACAGTGAACAATGTACAATTAAACACAGCCCGACATTAAATACGGTACAATGAAACAGTGCCCTACAGTGAACAATGTACAATTAAACACAGCCCGACAGTAAATACGGTACAATGAAACGGTGCCATACACTGAACAATGTAAAATTAAACGCAGCCCGACATTAAATACGGTACAATGAAACAGTGCCCTACAGTGAACAATGTACAATTAAACACAGCCCGACATTAAATACGGTACAATGAAACAGTGCCCTACAGTGAACAATGTACAATTAAACACAGCCTACAGTAAATACGGTACAATGAAACGGTGCCCTACACTGAACAAGGTAAAATTAAACAGAGCCCGACATTAAATACAGTACAATAAAACAGTGCCCTACACTGAACAATGTAAAATTAAACAGAGCCCAACATTAAATACAGTACAATGAAACAGTGCCCTACACTGAACAATGTAACATTAAACAGAGCCCGACATTAAATAAGGGACAATGAAACAGTGCCCGACAGTGAACAAGGTAAAATTAAACAGAGCCCAACATTAAATACAGCACAATGAAACAATGCCCTACAGTGAAGAATGTAAAATTAAACACAACCCTACATTAAATACAGTACAATGAAACAGTGACCTACAGTAAACAAGGCAAAATTAAACAGAGCCCGACATTAAATACAGTTCAATGAAACAGTGCCCTACACTGAACAATGTAAAATTAATCAGAGCCCGACATTAAATACGGGACAATGAAACAGTGCCCGACAGTGAACAAGGTAAAATTAAACAGAGCACAACATTAAATACAGCACAATGAAACAATGCCCTACAGTGAAGAATGTAAAATTAAACAGAGCCCGACATTAAATACGGTACAATGAAACAGTGCCCTACACTGAACATTGTAAAATTAAACAGAGCCCCACATTAAATACGGTGCAATGAATCAGTGCCCTACACTGAACAATGTAAACTTAAACACAGCCCTACATTAAATACGATACAATGAAACAGTGCCCTGCACTGAACAAGGTAAAATTAAACAGAGCCAGACATTAAATACAGCACAATGAAACAATGCCCTACAGTGAAGAATGTAAAATTAAACACAACCCTACATTAAATACAGTACAATGAAACAGTGACCTACAGTAATCAAGGCAAAATTAAACAGAGCCCGACATTAAATACAGTTCAATGAAACAGTGCCCTACACTGAACAATGTAAAATTAAACAGAGCCCGACATTAAATATGGTACAGCGAAACAGTGCCGTACACTGAACAATGTAAAATTAAACACAGCGCGACATTAAATACAGTACAATGAATCAGTGCCCTACACTGAACAATGTAAACTTAAACACAGCCCGACATTAAATACGGTACAATGAAACAGTGCCCTGCACTGAACAAGGTAAAATTAAACAGAGCCAGACATTAAATACAGTACAATGAAACAGTGCCCTACAGTGAACAATGTACAATTACCACAGCCCGACACTAAATACGGTACAATGAAACAGTGCCCTACAGTGAACAATGTACAATTAAACACAGCCCGACATGAAATACGGTACAATGAAACAGTGCCCTACACTGAACAAGGTAAAATTAAACAGAGCCGGACATTAAATACAGTACAATGAAACAGTGCCCTACAGTGAACAATGTAAAATTAACAGAGCCCAACATTAAGTACAGCACAATGAAACAATGCCCTACAGTGAACAATGTAAAATTAAACACAGCCCGACATTAAATATAGTACAATGAAACAGTGACCTCCAGTAAACAAGGCAAAATTAAACAGAGCCCGACATTAAATACAGTACAATGAAACAGTGCCCTACACTGAACAATGTAAAATTAATCAGAGCCGGACATTAAATACAGTACAATGAAACAGTGCCCTACACTGAACAATGTAAAAGTAAACAGAGCCCGACATTAAATACGGTACAATGAAACAGTGCCCTACACTGATCAATGTAAAAGTAAACAGAGCCCGACATTAAATACGGTACAATGAAACAGTGCCCTACACTGAACAATGTAAAAGTAAACAGAGCCCGACATTAAATACGGTACAACGAAACAGTGCCCTACACTGAACAATGTAAAATTAAACAGAGCCGGACATTAAATACAGTACAATGAAACAGTGCCCTACAGTGTACAATGTAAAATTAACAGAGCCCGACATTAAATACAGTACAATGAAACAGTGACCTACAGTAAACAAGGCAAAATTAAACAGAGCCCGACATTAAATACAGTACAATGAAACAATGCCCTACAGTGAAGAATGTAAAATTAAACAGAGCCCGACATTAAATACGGTACAATGAAACTGTGCCCTACCAGCAACAATGTAAAATTAAACAGAGCCCGACATTAAATACGGTACAATGAAACAGTGCCCTACACTGAACAAGGCAACATTAAACACAGCCCGACATTAAATACGGTACAATGAAAGAGTGCCCTAAACTGAACAATGTAAAATTAAACACAGCCCGATATTAAATACAGTAAAATGAAACAGTGACCTACAGTGAACAATGTAAAATTAAACACAGCCCGACATTAAATACGGTACAATGAATCAGTGCCCTACAGTGAACAATGTAAAAGTAAACAGAGGCCGACATTAAATACGGTACAATGAAACAGTGCCCTACACTGAACAAAGTACAATTAAACACAGCCCGACATTAAATACTGTAAAATGAAACAGTGCCCTACACTGAACAAGGCAACATTAAACACAGCCCGACATTAAATACGGTACAATGAAAGAGTGCCCTACACTGAACAATGTAAAATTAAACACAGCCCGACATTAAATACAGTAAAATGAAACAGTGACCGACAGTGAACAATGTAAAATTAAACACAGCCCGACATTAAATACGGTACAATGAATCAGTGACCTACAGTAAACAAGGCAAAATGAAACAGAGCCCGACATTAAATACAGTACAATGAAACAATGCCCTACAGTGAAGAATGTAAAATTAAACAGAGCCCGACATTAAATACGGTACAATGAAACTGTGCCCTACCAGCAACAATGTAAAATTAAACAGAGCCCGACATTAAATACGGTACAATGAAACAGTGACCTACACTGAACAAAGTACAATTAAACACAGCCCGACATTAAATACGGTAAAATGAAACAGTGCCCTACACTGAACAAGGCAACATTAAACACAGCCCGACATTAAATACGGTACAATGAAAGAGTGCCCTACACTGAACAATGTAAAATTAAACACAGCCCGACATTAAATACAGTAAAATGAAACAGTGACCTACAGTGAACAATGTAAAATTAAACACAGCCCGACATTAAATACGGTACAATGAATCAGTGCCCTACAGTGAACAATGTAAAAGTAAACAGAGGCCGACATTAAATACGGTACAATGAAACAGTGCCCTACACTGAACAAAGTACAATTAAACACAGCCCGACATTAAATACGGTAAAATGAAACAGTGCCCTACACTGAACAAGGCAACATTAAACACAGCCCGACATTAAATACGGTACAATGAAAGAGTGCCCTACACTGAACAATGTAAAATTAAACACAGCCCGACATTAAATACAGTAAAATGAAACAGTGACCTACAGTGAACAATGTAAAATTAAACACAGCCCGACATTAAATACGGTACAATGAATCAGTGCCCTACAGTGAACAATGTAAAAGTAAACAGAGGCCGACATTAAATACGGTACAATGAAACAGTGCCCTACACTGATCAATGTAAAAGTAAACAGATCCCGACATTAAATACGGTACAACGAAACAGTGCCCTACACTGAACAATGTAAAATTAAATAGAGCCGGACATTAAATACAGTACAATGAAACAGTGCCCTACAGTGAACAATGTAAAATTAACAGAGCCCGACATTAAATACAGTACAATGAAACAGTGACCTACAGTAAACAAGGCAAAATTAAACAGAGACCGACATTAAATACAGTACAATGAAACAATGCCCGACAGTGAAGAATGTAAAATTAAACAGAGCCCGACATTAAATACGGTACAATGAAACAGTGCCCTACCAGCAACAATGTAAAATTAAACAGAGCCCGACATTAAATACGGTACAATGAAAGAGTGCCCTACACTGAACAATGTAAAATTAAAGACAGCCCGACATTAAATACGGTACAATGAAACAGTGCCCTACACTGAACAATGTAAAAGAAAACACAGCCCGACATTATATACGGTACAATGAAACAGTGCCCTACAGTGAACAATGTAAAATTAAACAGAGCACGACATTAAATACAGTACAATGTAACAGTGCCGTCCCCTGAGCAAGGTAAAATGAAACAGAGCCCGACATTAAATACAGTAAAATGAAACAGTGCCCTACAGTGAACAATTTACAATTAAACACAGCCCGACATTAAATACGGTACAATGAAACAGTGCCCTACAGTGAACAATGTACAATTAAACACAGTCTTTCACTGAACAAGGTAAAAATAAACAGAGCCCGACATTAAATACGGTACAATGAAACAGTGACCTACACTGAACAAGGTAAAATTAAACAGAGCACGACATTAAATACGGTACAATGAAACAGTGCCCTACAGTGAACAATGTAAAATTAAACACAGCCCGACATTAAATACGGTACAATGAATCAGTGCCCTACCAGCAACAATGTAAAAGTAAACAGAGCCCGACATTAAATACGGTACAATGAAACAGTGCCCTACACTGAACAATGTAAAATTAAACAGAGCCGGACATTAAATACAGTACAATGAAACAGTGCCCTACAGTGAACAATGTAAAATTAAACAGAGCCGAACATTAAATACAGTACAATGAAACAGTGCCCTACAGTGAACAATGTAAAAGTAAACAGAGCCCGACATTAAATACGGTACAATGAAACAGTGCCCTACACTGAACAATGTAAAAGTAAACAGAGACCGACATTAAATATGGTACAATGAAACAGTGCCCTACACTGAACAATGTAAAAGTAAACAGAGCGCGACATTAAATACGGTACAATGAAACAGTGCCCTACACTGAACAATGTAAAATTAAACAGAGCCGGACATTAAATACAGTACAATGAAACAGTGCCCTACAGTGAACAATGCAAAATTAACCGAGCCCGACATTAAATACAGTACAATGAAACAGTGACCTACAGTAAACAAGGCAAAATTAAACAGAGCCCGACATTAAATACAGTACAATGAAACAGTGCCCTACAGTGAAGAATGTAAAATTAAACAGAGCCCGTCATTAAATACGGTACAATGAAACAGTGCCCTACACTGAACAATGTAAAATTAAACGCAGCCCGACTTTAAATACGGTACAATGAAACAGTGCCCTTCAGTGAAGTATGTAAAATTAAACAGAGCCCGACATTAAATACAGTAAAATGAAACAGTGCCCTACAGTGAACAACGTACAATTCAACACAGCCCGACATTAAATACGGTACAATGAAACAGTACCCTACAGTGAACAATGTACAATTAAACACATCCCGACATTAAATACGGTACAATGAAACAGTGCCCTACACTGAACAAGGTAAAATTAAACACAGCCCGACATTAAATACGGTACAATGAAACAGTGCCCTACACTGAACAAGGTAAAATGAAACAGAGCCCGACATTAAATACAGTAAAATGAAACAGTGCCCTACAGTGAACAATGTACAATTAAACACAGCCCGACATTAAATACGGTACAATGAAACAGTGCCCTACAGTGAACAATGTACAATTAAACACAGTCCTACACTGAACAAGGTAAAAATAAACAGAGCCCGACATTAAATACGGTACAATGAAACAGTGACCTACACTGAACAAGGTAAATTAAACAGAGCACGACATTAAATACGGTACAATGAAACAGTGCCCTACACTGAACAATGTAAAATTAAACAGAGCCGGACATTAAATACAGTACAATGAAACAGTGCCCTACAGTGAACAATGTAAAATTAAACAGAGCCGAACATTAAATACAGTACAATGAAACAGTGCCCTACAGTGAACAATGTAAAAGTAAACAGAGCCCGACATTAAATACGGTACAATGAAACAGTGCCCTACAGTGAACAATGTACAATTAAACACAGCCCGACATGAAATACGGTACAATGAAACAGTGCCCTACACTGAACAAGGTAAAATTAAACAGAGCCGGACATTAAATACAGTACAATGAAACAGTGCCCTACAGTGAACAATGTAAAATTAACAGAGCCCAACATTAAGTACAGCACAATGAAACAATGCCCTACAGTGAACAATGTAAAATTAAACACAGCCCGACATTAAATATAGTACAATGAAACAGTGACCTCCAGTAAACAAGGCAAAATTAAACAGAGCCCGACATTAAATACAGTACAATGAAACAGTGCCCTACACTGAACAATGTAAAATTAATCAGAGCCGGACATTAAATACAGTACAATGAAACAGTGCCCTACACTGAACAATGTAAAAGTAAACAGAGCCCGACATTAAATACGGTACAATGAAACAGTGCCCTACACTGATCAATGTAAAAGTAAACAGAGCCCGACATTAAATACGGTACAATGAAACAGTGCCCTACACTGAACAATGTAAAAGTAAACAGAGCCCGACATTAAATACGGTACAACGAAACAGTGCCCTACACTGAACAATGTAAAATTAAACAGAGCCGGACATTAAATACAGTACAATGAAACAGTGCCCTACAGTGTACAATGTAAAATTAACAGAGCCCGACATTAAATACAGTACAATGAAACAGTGACCTACAGTAAACAAGGCAAAATTAAACAGAGCCCGACATTAAATACAGTACAATGAAACAATGCCCTACAGTGAAGAATGTAAAATTAAACAGAGCCCGACATTAAATACGGTACAATGAAACTGTGCCCTACCAGCAACAATGTAAAATTAAACAGAGCCCGACATTAAATACGGTACAATGAAACAGTGCCCTACACTGAACAAGGCAACATTAAACACAGCCCGACATTAAATACGGTACAATGAAAGAGTGCCCTAAACTGAACAATGTAAAATTAAACACAGCCCGATATTAAATGCAGTAAAATGAAACAGTGACCTACAGTGAACAATGTAAAATTAAACACAGCCCGACATTAAATACGGTACAATGAATCAGTGCCCTACAGTGAACAATGTAAAAGTAAACAGAGGCCGACATTAAATACGGTACAATGAAACAGTGCCCTACACTGAACAAAGTACAATTAAACACAGCCCGACATTAAATACTGTAAAATGAAACAGTGCCCTACACTGAACAAGGCAACATTAAACACAGCCCGACATTAAATACGGTACAATGAAAGAGTGCCCTACACTGAACAATGTAAAATTAAACACAGCCCGACATTAAATACAGTAAAATGAAACAGTGACCGACAGTGAACAATGTAAAATTAAACACAGCCCGACATTAAATACGGTACAATGAATCAGTGACCTACAGTAAACAAGGCAAAATGAAACAGAGCCCGACATTAAATACAGTACAATGAAACAATGCCCTACAGTGAAGAATGTAAAATTAAACAGAGCCCGACATTAAATACGGTACAATGAAACTGTGCCCTACCAGCAACAATGTAAAATTAAACAGAGCCCGACATTAAATACGGTACAATGAAACAGTGACCTACACTGAACAAAGTACAATTAAACACAGCCCGACATTAAATACGGTAAAATGAAACAGTGCCCTACACTGAACAAGGCAACATTAAACACAGCCCGACATTAAATACGGTACAATGAAAGAGTGCCCTACACTGAACAATGTAAAATTAAACACAGCCCGACATTAAATACAGTAAAATGAAACAGTGACCTACAGTGAACAATGTAAAATTAAACACAGCCCGACATTAAATACGGTACAATGAATCAGTGCCCTACAGTGAACAATGTAAAAGTAAACAGAGGCCGACATTAAATACGGTACAATGAAACAGTGCCCTACACTGAACAAAGTACAATTAAACACAGCCCGACATTAAATACGGTAAAATGAAACAGTGCCCTACACTGAACAAGGCAACATTAAACACAGCCCGACATTAAATACGGTACAATGAAAGAGTGCCCTACACTGAACAATGTAAAATTAAACACAGCCCGACATTAAATACAGTAAAATGAAACAGTGACCTACAGTGAACAATGTAAAATTAAACACAGCCCGACATTAAATACGGTACAATGAATCAGTGCCCTACAGTGAACAATGTAAAAGTAAACAGAGGCCGACATTAAATACGGTACAATGAAACAGTGCCCTACACTGATCAATGTAAAAGTAAACAGATCCCGACATTAAATACGGTACAACGAAACAGTGCCCTACACTGAACAATGTAAAATTAAATAGAGCCGGACATTAAATACAGTACAATGAAACAGTGCCCGACAGTGAACAATGTAAAATTAACAGAGCCCGACATTAAATACAGTACAATGAAACAGTGACCTACAGTAAACAAGGCAAAATTAAACAGAGACCGACATTAAATACAGTACAATGAAACAATGCCCTACAGTGAAGAATGTAAAATTAAACAGAGCCCGACATTAAATACGGTACAATGAAACAGTGCCCTACCAGCAACAATGTAAAATTAAACAGAGCCCGACATTAAATACGGTGCAATGAAAGAGTGCCCTACACTGAACAATGTAAAATTAAAGACAGCCCGACATTAAATACGGTACAATGAAACAGTGCCCTACACTGAACAATGTAAAAGAAAACACAGCCCGACATTATATACGGTACAATGAAACAGTGCCCTACAGTGAACAATGTAAAATTAAACAGAGCACGACATTAAATACAGTACAATGTAACAGTGCCGTCCCCTGAGCAAGGTAAAATGAAACAGAGCCCGACATTAAATACAGTAAAATGAAACAGTGCCCTACAGTGAACAATTTACAATTAAACACAGCCCGACATTAAATACGGTACAATGAAACAGTGCCCTACAGTGAACAATGTACAATTAAACACAGTCTTTCACTGAACAAGGTAAAAATAAACAGAGCCCGACATTAAATACGGTACAATGAAACAGTGACCTACACTGAACAAGGTAAAATTAAACAGAGCACGACATTAAATACGGTACAATGAAACAGTGCCCTACAGTGAACAATGTAAAATTAAACACAGCCCGACATTAAATACGGTACAATGAATCAGTGCCCTACCAGCAACAATGTAAAAGTAAACAGAGCCCGACATTAAATACGGTACAATGAAACAGTGCCCTACACTGAACAAGGTAAAATTAAACAGAGCCGGACATTAAATACAGTACAATGAAACAGTGCCCTACAGTGAACAATGTAAAATTAAACAGAGCCGAACATTAAATACAGTACAATGAAACAGTGCCCTACAGTGAACAATGTAAAAGTAAACAGAGCCCGACATTAAATACGGTACAATGAAACAGTGCCCTACACTGAACAATGTAAAAGTAAACAGAGACCGACATTAAATATGGTACAATGAAACAGTGCCCTACACTGAACAATGTAAAAGTAAACAGAGCGCGACATTAAATACGGTACAATGAAACAGTGCCCTACACTGAACAATGTAAAATTAAACAGAGCCGGACATTAAATACAGTACAATGAAACAGTGCCCTACAGTGAACAATGCAAAATTAACCGAGCCCGACATTAAATACAGTACAATGAAACAGTGACCTACAGTAAACAAGGCAAAATTAAACAGAGCCCGACATTAAATACAGTACAATGAAACAGTGCCCTACAGTGAAGAATGTAAAATTAAACAGAGCCCGTCATTAAATACGGTACAATGAAACAGTGCCCTACACTGAACAATGTAAAATTAAACGCAGCCCGACTTTAAATACGGTACAATGAAACAGTGCCCTTCAGTGAAGTATGTAAAATTAAACAGAGCCCGACATTAAATACAGTAAAATGAAACAGTGCCCTACAGTGAACAACGTACAATTCAACACAGCCCGACATTAAATACGGTACAATGAAACAGTACCCTACAGTGAACAATGTACAATTAAACACATCCCGACATTAAATACGGTACAATGAAACAGTGCCCTACACTGAACAAGGTAAAATTAAACACAGCCCGACATTAAATACGGTACAATGAAACAGTGCCCTACACTGAACAAGGTAAAATGAAACAGAGCCCGACATTAAATACAGTAAAATGAAACAGTGCCCTACAGTGAACAATGTAAAATTAAACAGAGCCCGACATTAAATACAGTACAATGAAACAGTGCCCTACAGTGAACAATGTACAATTAAACACAGCCCGACATTAAATACGGTACAATGAAACAGTGCCCTACAGTGAACAATGTACAATTAAACACAGTCCTACACTGAACAAGGTAAAAATAAACAGAGCCCGACATTAAATACGGTACAATGAAACAGTGACCTACACTGAACAAGGTAAATTAAACAGAGCACGACATTAAATACGGTACAATGAAACAGTGCCCTACACTGAACAATGTAAAATTAAACAGAGCCGGACATTAAATACAGTACAATGAAACAGTGCCCTACAGTGAACAATGTAAAATTAAACAGAGCCGAACATTAAATACAGTACAATGAAACAGTGCCCTACAGTGAACAATGTAAAAGTAAACAGAGCCCGACATTAAATACGGTACAATGAAACAGTGCCCTACACTGAACAATGTAAAAGTAAACAGAGACCGACATTAAATATGGTACAATGAAACAGTGCCCTACACTGAACAATGTAAAAGTAAACAGAGCGCGACATTAAATACGGTACAATGAAACAGTGCCCTACACTGAACAATGTAAAATTAAACAGAGCCGGACATTAAATACAGTACAATGAAACAGTGCCCTACAGTGAACAATGCAAAATTAACAGAGCCCGACATTAAATACAGTACAATGAAACAGTAACCTACAGTAAACAAGGCAAAATTAAACAGAGCCCAACATTAAATACAGTACAATGAAACAGTGCCCTACAGTGAAGAATGTAAAATTAAACAGAGCCCGTCATTAAATACGGTACAATGAAACAGTGCCCTACCAGCAACAATGTAAAATTAAACAGGGCCCGACATTAAATACGGTACAATGAAAGAGTGCCCTACACTGAACAATGTAAAATTAAACACAGCCCGACATTAAATACGGTACAATGAAACAGTGCCCTTCAGTGAAGTATGTAAAATTAAACAGAGCCCGACATTAAATACAGTAAAATGAAACAGTGCCCTACAGTGAACAACGTACAATTCAACACAGCCCGACATTAAATACGGTACAATGAAACAGTACCCTACAGTGAACAATGTACAATTAAACACATCCCGACATTAAATACGGTACAATGAAACAGTGCCCTACACTGAACAAGGTAAAATTAAACAGAGCCCGACATTAAATACGGTACAATGAAACAGTGACCTACACCGAACAAGGTAAAATTAAACAGAGCCCGACATTAAATACGGTACAATGAAACAGTGCCCTCCAGTGAACAATGTAAAATTAAACACAGCCCGACATTAAATACGGTACAATGAATCAGTGCCCTACCAGCAACAATGTAAAATTAAACAGAGCCCGACATTAAATACGGTACAATGAAACCGTGCGCTACACTGAACAAGGTAAAATTAAACAGAGCCGGGCATTAAATACAGTACAATGAAACAGTGCCCTACAGTAAACAATGAAAATTAACAGAGCCCGACATTAAATACAGTACAATGAAACAGTGACCTACAGTAAACAAGGCAAAATTAAACAGAGCCCGACATTAAATACAGTACAATGAAACAGTGCCCTACACTGAACAATGTAAAATTAATCAGAGCCCGACATTAAATACGGGACAATGAAACAGTGCCCGACAGTGAACAAGGTAAAATTAAACAGAGCGCAACATTAAATACAGCACAGTGAAACAATGCCCTACAGGGAACAATGTACAATTAAACACAGCCCGACATTAAATACGGTACAATGAAACAGTGCCCTACAGTGAACAATGTAAAATTAAACACAGCCCGACATTAAATACGGTACAATGAATCAGTGCCCTACCAGCAACAATGTAAAATTAAACAGAGCCCGACATTAAATACGGTACAATGTAAGAGTGCCCTACACTGAACAATGTAAAATTAAACACAGCCCGACATTAAATACGGTACAATGAAACAGTGCCCTACACTGAACAAGGTAAAATTAAACAGAGCCCGACATTATATACAGTAAAATGAAACAGTGCCCTCCAGTGAACAATGTACAGTTAAACACAGCCCGACATTAAATACGGTACAATGAAACAGTGCCCTACAGTGAACAATGTACAATTAAACACAGCCCGACAGTAAATACGGGACAATGAAACAGTGCCCTACAGAGAACAATGTAAAATTAAACACAGCCCGACATTAAATACGGTACAATGAATCAGTGCCCTACCAGCAACAATGTAAAATTAAACAGAGCCCGACATTAAATACGGTACAATGAAACCGTGCCCTACACTGAACAAGGTAAAATTAAACAGAGCCGGACATTAAATACAGTACAATGAAACAGTGACCTACAGTGAACAAGGAAAAATTAAACAAAGCCCGACATTAAATACGGGACAATGAAACAGTGCCCGACAGTGAACAATGAAAATTAACAGAGCCCGACATTAAATACAGTACAATGAAACAGTGACCTTCAGTAAACAATGTAAAATTAATCAGAGCCCGACATTAAATCCAGTACAATGAAACAGTGCCCTACACTGAACAAAGTACAATTAAACACAGCCCGACATTAAATACGGTAAAATGAAACAGTGCCCGACACTGAACAAGGCAACATTAAACACAGCCCGACATTAAATACGGTACAATGAAAGAGTGCCCTACACTGAACAATGTAAAATTAAACACAGCCCGACATTAAATACAGTAAAATGAAACAGTGCCCTACAGTGAACAATGTACAATTAAACACAGCCCGACATTAAATACGGTACAATGAAACAGTGCCCTCCAGTGAACAATGTACAATTAAACACAGTCCTACACTGAACAAGGTAAAAATAAACAGAGCCCGACATTAAATACGGTACAATGAAACAGTGACCTACACTGAACAAGGTAAAATTAAACAGAGCCCGACATTAAATACGGTACAATGAAACAGTGCCCTACAGTGAACAATGTAAAATTAAACACAGCCCGACATTAAATACGGTACAATGAATCAGTGCCCTACAGTGAACAATGTAAAAGTAAACAGAGCCCGACATTAAATACGGTACAATGAAACAGTGCCCTACACTGATCAATGTAAAATTAAACAGAGCCCGACATTAAATACGGTACAATGAAACAGTGCCCTACACTGAACAATGTAAAAGTAAACAGAGCCCGACATTAAATACGGTGCAACGAAACAGTGCCCTACACTGAACAATGTAAAATTAAATAGAGCCGGACATTAAATACGGTACAACGAAACAGTGCCCTACACTGAACAATGTAAAATTAAACAGAGCACGACATTAAATACGGTACAATGAAAGAGTGCCCTACACTGAACAATGTAAAATTAAAGACAGCCCGACGTTAAATACGGTACAATGAAACAGTGCCCTACACTGAACAATGTAAAAAAAACACAGCCCGACATTATATACGGTACAATGAAACAGTGCCCTACAGTGAACAATGTAAACTTAAACAGAGCACGACATTAAATACAGTACAATGTAACAGTGCCGTCCCCTGAGCACGGTAAAATTAAACACAGCCCGACATTAAATACGGTACAATGAAACAGTGCCCTACAGTGAACAATGTACAATTGAACACAGCCGACATTAAATACGGTAAAATGAAACAGTGCCCTACACTGAACAAGGCAACATTAAACACAGCCCGGCATTAAATACGGTCCAATGAAAGAGTGCCCTACACTGAACAATGTAAAATTAAACACAGCCCGACATTAAATACGGTACAATGAAACAGTGCCCTACAGTGTACAAGATAAAATTAAACAGAGACCGACATTAAATACGGTACAATGAAACAGTGCCCTACACTGAACAAGGTAAAATGAAACAGAGCCCGACATTAAATACAGTAAAATGAAACAGTGCCCTACAGTGAACAATGTACAATTAAACACAGCCCGACATTAAATACGGTACAATGAAACAGTACCCTACAGTGAACAATGTACAATTAAACACAGTCCTACACTGAATAAGGTAAAAATAAACAGAGCCCGACATTAAATACGGTACAATGAAACAGTGACCTACACTGAACAAGGTAAAATTAAACAGAGCACGACATTAAATACGGTACAATGAAACAGTGCCCTACAGTGAACAATGTAAAATTAAACACAGCCCGACATTAAATACGGTACAATGAATCAGTGCCCTACCAGCAACAATGTAAAAGTAAACAGAGCCCGACATTAAATACGGTACAATGAAACAGTGCCCTACACTGAACAATGTAAAATTAAACAGAGCCGGACATTAAATACAGTACAATGAAACAGTGCCCTACAGTGAACAATGTAAAATTAAACAGAGCCGAACATTAAATACAGTACAATGAAACAGTGCCCTACAGTGAACAATGTAAAAGTAAACAGAGCCCGACATTAAATACGGTACAATGAAACAGTGCCCTACACTGAACAATGTAAAAGTAAACAGAGACCGACATTAAATACGGTACAATGAAACAGTGCCCTACACTGAACAATGTAAAAGTAAACAGAGCGCGACATTAAATACGGTACAATGAAACAGTGCCCTACACTGAACAATGTAAAATTAAACAGAGCCGGACATTAAATACAGTACAATGAAACAGTGCCCTACAGTGAACAATGCAAAATTAACAGAGCCCGACATTAAATACAGTACAATGAAACAGTGACCTACAGTAAACAAGGCAAAATTAAACAGAGCCCGACATTAAATACAGTACAATGAAACAGTGCCCTACAGTGAAGAATGTAAAATTAAACAGAGCCCGTCATTAAATACGGTACAATGAAACAGTGCCCTACCAGCAACAATGTAAAATTAAACAGGGCCCGACATTAAATACGGTACAATGAAAGAGTGCCCTACACTGAACAATGTAAAATTAAACACAGCCCGACATTAAATACGGTACAATGAAACAGTGCCCTACACTGAACAATGTAAAATAAAACACAGCCCGACATTAAATACGGTACAATGAAACAGTGCCCTACACTGAACAAGGTAAAATTAAACAGAGCCCGACATTAAATACGGGACAATGAAACAGTGCCCGACAGTGAACAAGGTAAAATTAAACAGAGCCCAACATTAAATACAGCACAATGAAACAATGCCCTACAGTGAACAATGTAAAATTAAACACAGCCCGACATTAAATACGGTAAAATGAAACAGTGCCCTACACTGAACAAGGTAAAATTAAACAGAGCCCGACATTAAATACGGGACAATGAAACAGTGCCCGACAGTGAACAAGGTAAAATTAAACAGTGCCCAACATTAAATACAGCACAATGAAACAATGCCCTTCAGTGAAGTATGTAAAATTAAACAGAGCCCGACGTTAAATACAGTAAAATGAAACAGTGCCCTACAGTGAACAACGTACAATTCAACACAGCCCGACATTAAATACAGTACAATGAAACAGAGCCCTACACTGAACAATGTAAAATTAAACAGAGCCCGACATTAAATACGGTACAATGAAACAGTGCCCGACAGTGAACAATGAAAAATTAAACACAGCACGACATTAAATACGGTACAATGAATCAGTGCCCTACCAGCAACAATGTAAAATTAAACAGAGCCCGACATTAAATACGGTACAATGAAAGAGTGCCCTACACTGAACAATGTAAAATTAAACACAGCCCGACATTAAATACGGTACAATGAAACAGTGCCCTACACCGAACAAGGTAAAATTAAACAGAGCCCGACATTAAATACGGTACAATGAAACAGTGCCCTCCAGTGAACAATGTAAAATTAAACACAGCACGACATTAAATATGGTACAATGAATCAGTGCCCTACCAGCAACAATGTAAAATTAAACAGAGTCCGACATTAAATACGGTACAATGAAACCATGCGCTACACTGAACAAGGTAAAATTAAACAGAGCCGGACATTAGATACAGTACAATGAAACAGTGCCCTACAGTAAACAATGAAAATTAACAGAGCCCGACATTAAATACAGTACAATGAAACAGTGACCTACAGTAAACAAGGCAAAATTAAACAGAGCCCGACATTAAATACAGTACAATGAAACACTGGCCTACACTGAACAATGTAAAATTAATCAGAGCCCGACATTATATACAGTAAAATGAAACAGTGCCCTACAGTGAACAATGTACAGTTAAACACAGCCCGACATTAAATACGGTACAATGAAACAGTACCCTTCAGTGAACAATGTACAATTAAACACAGCCCGACAGTAAATACGGTACAATGAAACAGTGCCCTACACTGAACAAGGTAAAATTAAACAGAGCCCGACATTAAATACGGTTCAATGAAACAGTGACCTACACTGAACAAGGTAAAATTAAACAGAGCCCGACATTAAATACGGTACAATGAAACAGTGCCCTACAGAGAACAATGTAAAATTAAACACAGCCCGACATTAAATACGTTACAATGAATCAGTGCCCTACCAGCAACAATGTAAAATTAAACAGAGCCCGACATTAAATACGGTACAATGAAACCGTGCCCTACACTGAACAAGGTAAAATTAAACAGAGCCGGACATTAAATACAGTACAATGAAACAGTGACCTACACTGAACAAGGAAAAATTAAACAAAGCCCGACATTAAATACGGGACAATGAAACAGTGCCCGACAGTGAACAATGAAAATTAACAGAGCCCGACATTAAATACAGTACAATGAAACAGTGACCTTCAGTGAACAAGGTAAAATTAAACAGAGCCCAACATTAAATACAGTACAATGAAACAATGCCCAACAGTGAACAATGAAAATTAACAGAGCCCGACATTAAATACAGTACAATGAAACAGTGACCTTCAGTAAACAATGTAAAATTAATCAGAGCCCGACATTAAATACGGTACAATGAAACAGTGCCCTACACTGAACAATGTAAAATTAAACACAGCCCGACATTAAATACAGTAAAATGAAACAGTGCCCTACAGTGAACAATGTACAATTAAACACAGCCCGACATTAAATACGGTAAAATGAAACAGTGCCCTACACTGAACAATGTAAAATTAAACACAGCCCGACATTAAATACGGTACAATGAAAGAGTGCCCTACACTGAACAATGTAAAATTAAACACAGCCCGACATTAAATACAGTAAAATGAAACAGTGCCCTACAGTGAACAATGTACAATTAAACACAGTCCTACACTGAACAAGGTAAAAATAAACAGAGCCCGACATTAAATACGGTACAATGAAACAGTGACCTACACTGAACAAGGTAAAATTAAACAGAGCCCGACATTAAATACGGTACAATGAAACAGTGCCCTACAGTGAACAATGTAAAATTAAACACAGCCCGACATTAAATACGGTACAATGAATCAGTGCCCTACAGTGAACAATGTAAAAGTAAACAGAGCCCGACATTAAATACGGTACAATGAAACAGTGCCCTACACTGATCAATGTAAAAGTAAACAGAGCCCGACATTAAATACGGTACAATGAAACAGTGCCCTACACTGAACAATGTAAAAGTAAACAGAGCCCGACATTAAATACGGTACAACGAAACAGTGCCCTACACTGAAAAATGTAACATTAAATAGAGCCGGACATTAAATACGGTACAACGAAACAGTGCCCTACACTGAACAATGTAAAATTAAACAGAGCCGGACATTAAAGACAGTACAATGAAACAGTGCCCTACAGTAAACAAGGCAAAATTAAACAGAGCCCGACATTAAATACAGTACAATTAAACAATGCCCTACAGTGAAGAATGTAAAATTAAACAGAGCCCGACATTAAATACAGTACAATGAAACAGTGACCTACAGTAAACAAGGCAAAATTAAACAGAGCCCGACATTAAATACAGTACAATTAAACAATGCCCTACAGTGAAGAATGTAAAATTAAACAGAGCCCGACATTAAATACGGTACAATGAAACAGTGCCCTACCAGCAACAATGTAAAATTAAACAGAGCCCGACATTAAATACGGTACAATGAAACAGTGCCCTACACTGAACAATGTAAAAGTAAACAGAGCGCGACATTAAATACGGTACAATGAAACAGTGCCCTACACTGAACAATGTAAAATTAAACAGAGCCGGACATTAAAGACAGTACAATGAAACAGTGCCCTACAGTGAACAATGCAAAATTAACAGAGCCCGACATTAAATACAGTACAATGAAACAGTGACCTACAGTAAACAAGGCAAAATTAAACAGAGCCCGACATTAAATACAGTACAATGAAACAGTGCCCTACAGTGAAGAATGTAAAATTAAACAGAGCCCGTCATTAAATACGGTACAATGAAACAGTGCCCTACCAGCAACAATGTAAAATTAAACAGGGCCCGACATTAAATACGGTACAATGAAAGAGTGCCCTACACTGAACAATGTAAAATTAAACACAGCCCGACATTAAATACGGTACAATGAAACAGTGCCCTACACTGAACAATGTAAAATAAAACACAGCCAGGCATTAAATACGGTACAATGAAAGAGTGCCCTACACTGAACAATGTAAAATTAAACACAGCCCGACATTAAATACGGTACAATGAAACAGTGCCCTACACTGAACAATGTAAAATAAAACACAGCCAGGCATTAAATACGGTACAATGAAAGAGTTCCCTACACTGAACAAGGTAAAATTAAACAGTGCCCAACATTAAATACAGCACAATGAAACAATGCCCTTCAGTGAAGTATGTAAAATTAAACAGAGCCCGACGTTAAATACAGTAAAATGAAACAGTGCCCTACAGTGAACAACGTACAATTAAACACATCCCGACATTAAATACGGTACAATGAAACAGTGCCCGACAGTGAACAATGAAAAATTAAACACAGCCCGACATTAAATACGGTACAATGAATCAGTGCCCTACCAGCAACAATGTAAAATTAAACAGAGCCCGACATTAAATACGGTACAATGAAAGAGTGCCCTACACTGAACAATGTAAAATTAAACACAGCCCGACATTAAATACGGTACAATGAAACAGTGCCCTACACTGAACAAGGTTAAATTAAACAGAGCCCGACATTAAATACAGTAAAATGAAACAGTGCCCTACAGTGAACAATGTACAATTAAACACAGCCCGACATTAAATACGGTACAATGAAACAGTACCCTACAGTGAACAATGTACAATTAAACACAGCCCGACAGTAAATACGGTACAATGAAACAGTGCCCTACACTGAACAAGGCAAAATTAAACAGAGCCCGACATTAAATACGGTACAATGAAACAGTGACCTACACCGAACAAGGTAAAATTAAACAGAGCCCGACATTAAATACGGTACAATGAAACAGTGCCCTCCAGTGAACAATGTAAAATTAAACACAGCCCGACATTAAATACGGTACAATGAATCAGTGCCCTACCAGCAACAATGTAAAATTAAACAGAGCCCGACATTAAATACGGTACAATGAAACAGTGCCCTACAGTGAACAACGTAAAATTAAACAGAGCCCGGCATTAAATACAGTACAATGAAACAGTGCCCTACACAGAACAAGGTAAAATTAAACAGAGCCCGACATTAAATACGGTACAATGAAACAGTGACCTACACCGAACAAGGTAAAATTAAACAGAGCCCGACATTAAATACGGTACAATGAAACAGTGCCCTCCAGTGAACAATGTAAAATTAAACACAGCCCGACATTAAATACGGTACAATGAATCAGTGCCCTACCAGCAACAATGTAAAAGTAAACAGAGTCCGACATTAAATACGGTAAAATGAAACCGTGCGCTACACTGAACAAGGTAAAATTAAACAGAGCCGGACATTAAATACAGTACAATGAAACAGTGCCCGACAGTAAACAATGAAAATTAACAGAGCCCGACATTAAATACAGTACAATGAAACAGTGACCTACAGTAAACAAGGCAAAATTAAACAGAGCCCGACATTAAATACAGTACAATGAAACAGTGGCCTACACTGAACAATGTAAAATTAATCAGAGACCGACATTAAATACGGGAGAATGAAACAGTGCCCGACAGTGAACAAGGTAAAATTAAACAGAGCCCAACATTAAATACAGCACAATGAAACAATGCCCTACAGGGAACAATGTACAATTAAACACAGCCCGACATTAAATACGGTACAATGAAATAGTGCCCTACACTGAACAAGGTAAAATTAAACAGAGCCCGACATTATATACAGTAAAATGAAACAGTGCCCTACAGTGAACAATGTACAGTTAAACACAGCCCGACATTAAATACGGTACAATGAAACAGTACCCTACAGTGAACAATGTACAATTAAACACAGCCCGACAGTAAATACGGTACAATGAAACAGTGCCCTACACTGAACAAGGTAAAATTAAACAGAGCCCGACATTAAATACGGTTCAATGAAACAGTGACCTACACTGAACAAGGTAAAATTAAACAGAGCCCGACATTAAATACGGTACAATGAAACAGTGCCCTCCAGTGAACAATGTAAAATTAAACACAGCCCGACATTAAATACGGTACAATGAATCAGTGCCCTACCAGCAACAATGTAAAAGTAAACAGAGTCCGACATTAAATACGGTACAATGAAACCGTGCGCTACACTGAACAAGGTAAAATTAAACAGAGCCGGACATTAAATACAGTACAATGAAACAGTGCCCTACAGTGAACAATGCAAAATTAACAGAGCCCGACATTAAATACAGTACAATGAAACAGTGACCTACAGTAAACAAGGCAAAATTAAACAGAGCCCGACATTAAATACAGTACAATGAAACAGTGCCCTACAGTGAAGAATGTAAAATTAAACAGAGCCCGTCATTAAATACGGTACAATGAAACAGTGCCCTACCAGCAACAATGTAAAATTAAACAGGGCCCGACATTAAATACGGTACAATGAAAGAGTGCCCTACACTGAACAATGTAAAATTAAACACAGCCCGACATTAAATACGGTACAATGAAACAGTGCCCTACACTGAACAATGTAAAATAAAACACAGCCCGACATTAAATACGGTACAATGAAACAGTGCCCTACACTGAACAAGGTAAAATTAAACAGAGCCCGACATTAAATACGGGACAATGAAACAGTGCCCGACAGTGAACAAGGTAAAATTAAACAGAGCCCAACATTAAATACAGCACAATGAAACAATGCCCTACAGTGAACAATGTAAAATTAAACACAGCCCGACATTAAATACGGTAAAATGAAACAGTGCCCTACACTGAACAAGGTAAAATTAAACAGAGCCCGACATTAAATACGGGACAATGAAACAGTGCCCGACAGTGAACAAGGTAAAATTAAACAGTGCCCAACATTAAATACAGCACAATGAAACAATGCCCTTCAGTGAAGTATGTAAAATTAAACAGAGCCCGACGTTAAATACAGTAAAATGAAACAGTGCCCTACAGTGAACAACGTACAATTCAACACAGCCCGACATTAAATACAGTACAATGAAACAGAGCCCTACACTGAACAATGTAAAATTAAACAGAGCCCGACATTAAATACGGTACAATGAAACAGTGCCCGACAGTGAACAATGAAAAATTAAACACAGCACGACATTAAATACGGTACAATGAATCAGTGCCCTACCAGCAACAATGTAAAATTAAACAGAGCCCGACATTAAATACGGTACAATGAAAGAGTGCCCTACACTGAACAATGTAAAATTAAACACAGCCCGACATTAAATACGGTACAATGAAACAGTGCCCTACACCGAACAAGGTAAAATTAAACAGAGCCCGACATTAAATACGGTACAATGAAACAGTGCCCTCCAGTGAACAATGTAAAATTAAACACAGCACGACATTAAATATGGTACAATGAATCAGTGCCCTACCAGCAACAATGTAAAATTAAACAGAGTCCGACATTAAATACGGTACAATGAAACCATGCGCTACACTGAACAAGGTAAAATTAAACAGAGCCGGACATTAGATACAGTACAATGAAACAGTGCCCTACAGTAAACAATGAAAATTAACAGAGCCCGACATTAAATACAGTACAATGAAACAGTGACCTACAGTAAACAAGGCAAAATTAAACAGAGCCCGACATTAAATACAGTACAATGAAACACTGGCCTACACTGAACAATGTAAAATTAATCAGAGCCCGACATTATATACAGTAAAATGAAACAGTGCCCTACAGTGAACAATGTACAGTTAAACACAGCCCGACATTAAATACGGTACAATGAAACAGTACCCTTCAGTGAACAATGTACAATTAAACACAGCCCGACAGTAAATACGGTACAATGAAACAGTGCCCTACACTGAACAAGGTAAAATTAAACAGAGCCCGACATTAAATACGGTTCAATGAAACAGTGACCTACACTGAACAAGGTAAAATTAAACAGAGCCCGACATTAAATACGGTACAATGAAACAGTGCCCTACAGAGAACAATGTAAAATTAAACACAGCCCGACATTAAATACGTTACAATGAATCAGTGCCCTACCAGCAACAATGTAAAATTAAACAGAGCCCGACATTAAATACGGTACAATGAAACCGTGCCCTACACTGAACAAGGTAAAATTAAACAGAGCCGGACATTAAATACAGTACAATGAAACAGTGACCTACACTGAACAAGGAAAAATTAAACAAAGCCCGACATTAAATACGGGACAATGAAACAGTGCCCGACAGTGAACAATGAAAATTAACAGAGCCCGACATTAAATACAGTACAATGAAACAGTGACCTTCAGTGAACAAGGTAAAATTAAACAGAGCCCAACATTAAATACAGTACAATGAAACAATGCCCAACAGTGAACAATGAAAATTAACAGAGCCCGACATTAAATACAGTACAATGAAACAGTGACCTTCAGTAAACAATGTAAAATTAATCAGAGCCCGACATTAAATACGGTACAATGAAACAGTGCCCTACACTGAACAATGTAAAATTAAACACAGCCCGACATTAAATACAGTAAAATGAAACAGTGCCCTACAGTGAACAATGTACAATTAAACACAGCCCGACATTAAATACGGTAAAATGAAACAGTGCCCTACACTGAACAATGTAAAATTAAACACAGCCCGACATTAAATACGGTACAATGAAAGAGTGCCCTACACTGAACAATGTAAAATTAAACACAGCCCGACATTAAATACAGTAAAATGAAACAGTGCCCTACAGTGAACAATGTACAATTAAACACAGTCCTACACTGAACAAGGTAAAAATAAACAGAGCCCGACATTAAATACGGTACAATGAAACAGTGACCTACACTGAACAAGGTAAAATTAAACAGAGCCCGACATTAAATACGGTACAATGAAACAGTGCCCTACAGTGAACAATGTAAAATTAAACACAGCCCGACATTAAATACGGTACAATGAATCAGTGCCCTACAGTGAACAATGTAAAAGTAAACAGAGCCCGACATTAAATACGGTACAATGAAACAGTGCCCTACACTGATCAATGTAAAAGTAAACAGAGCCCGACATTAAATACGGTACAATGAAACAGTGCCCTACACTGAACAATGTAAAAGTAAACAGAGCCCGACATTAAATACGGTACAACGAAACAGTGCCCTACACTGAAAAATGTAACATTAAATAGAGCCGGACATTAAATACGGTACAACGAAACAGTGCCCTACACTGAACAATGTAAAATTAAACAGAGCCGGACATTAAAGACAGTACAATGAAACAGTGCCCTACAGTAAACAAGGCAAAATTAAACAGAGCCCGACATTAAATACAGTACAATTAAACAATGCCCTACAGTGAAGAATGTAAAATTAAACAGAGCCCGACATTAAATACAGTACAATGAAACAGTGACCTACAGTAAACAAGGCAAAATTAAACAGAGCCCGACATTAAATACAGTACAATTAAACAATGCCCTACAGTGAAGAATGTAAAATTAAACAGAGCCCGACATTAAATACGGTACAATGAAACAGTGCCCTACCAGCAACAATGTAAAATTAAACAGAGCCCGACATTAAATACGGTACAATGAAACAGTGCCCTACACTGAACAATGTAAAAGTAAACAGAGCGCGACATTAAATACGGTACAATGAAACAGTGCCCTACACTGAACAATGTAAAATTAAACAGAGCCGGACATTAAAGACAGTACAATGAAACAGTGCCCTACAGTGAACAATGCAAAATTAACAGAGCCCGACATTAAATACAGTACAATGAAACAGTGACCTACAGTAAACAAGGCAAAATTAAACAGAGCCCGACATTAAATACAGTACAATGAAACAGTGCCCTACAGTGAAGAATGTAAAATTAAACAGAGCCCGTCATTAAATACGGTACAATGAAACAGTGCCCTACCAGCAACAATGTAAAATTAAACAGGGCCCGACATTAAATACGGTACAATGAAAGAGTGCCCTACACTGAACAATGTAAAATTAAACACAGCCCGACATTAAATACGGTACAATGAAACAGTGCCCTACACTGAACAATGTAAAATAAAACACAGCCAGGCATTAAATACGGTACAATGAAAGAGTGCCCTACACTGAACAATGTAAAATTAAACACAGCCCGACATTAAATACGGTACAATGAAACAGTGCCCTACACTGAACAATGTAAAATAAAACACAGCCAGGCATTAAATACGGTACAATGAAAGAGTTCCCTACACTGAACAAGGTAAAATTAAACAGTGCCCAACATTAAATACAGCACAATGAAACAATGCCCTTCAGTGAAGTATGTAAAATTAAACAGAGCCCGACGTTAAATACAGTAAAATGAAACAGTGCCCTACAGTGAACAACGTACAATTAAACACATCCCGACATTAAATACGGTACAATGAAACAGTGCCCGACAGTGAACAATGAAAAATTAAACACAGCCCGACATTAAATACGGTACAATGAATCAGTGCCCTACCAGCAACAATGTAAAATTAAACAGAGCCCGACATTAAATACGGTACAATGAAAGAGTGCCCTACACTGAACAATGTAAAATTAAACACAGCCCGACATTAAATACGGTACAATGAAACAGTGCCCTACACTGAACAAGGTTAAATTAAACAGAGCCCGACATTAAATACAGTAAAATGAAACAGTGCCCTACAGTGAACAATGTACAATTAAACACAGCCCGACATTAAATACGGTACAATGAAACAGTACCCTACAGTGAACAATGTACAATTAAACACAGCCCGACAGTAAATACGGTACAATGAAACAGTGCCCTACACTGAACAAGGCAAAATTAAACAGAGCCCGACATTAAATACGGTACAATGAAACAGTGACCTACACCGAACAAGGTAAAATTAAACAGAGCCCGACATTAAATACGGTACAATGAAACAGTGCCCTCCAGTGAACAATGTAAAATTAAACACAGCCCGACATTAAATACGGTACAATGAATCAGTGCCCTACCAGCAACAATGTAAAATTAAACAGAGCCCGACATTAAATACGGTACAATGAAACAGTGCCCTACAGTGAACAACGTAAAATTAAACAGAGCCCGGCATTAAATACAGTACAATGAAACAGTGCCCTACACAGAACAAGGTAAAATTAAACAGAGCCCGACATTAAATACGGTACAATGAAACAGTGACCTACACCGAACAAGGTAAAATTAAACAGAGCCCGACATTAAATACGGTACAATGAAACAGTGCCCTCCAGTGAACAATGTAAAATTAAACACAGCCCGACATTAAATACGGTACAATGAATCAGTGCCCTACCAGCAACAATGTAAAAGTAAACAGAGTCCGACATTAAATACGGTAAAATGAAACCGTGCGCTACACTGAACAAGGTAAAATTAAACAGAGCCGGACATTAAATACAGTACAATGAAACAGTGCCCGACAGTAAACAATGAAAATTAACAGAGCCCGACATTAAATACAGTACAATGAAACAGTGACCTACAGTAAACAAGGCAAAATTAAACAGAGCCCGACATTAAATACAGTACAATGAAACAGTGGCCTACACTGAACAATGTAAAATTAATCAGAGACCGACATTAAATACGGGAGAATGAAACAGTGCCCGACAGTGAACAAGGTAAAATTAAACAGAGCCCAACATTAAATACAGCACAATGAAACAATGCCCTACAGGGAACAATGTACAATTAAACACAGCCCGACATTAAATACGGTACAATGAAATAGTGCCCTACACTGAACAAGGTAAAATTAAACAGAGCCCGACATTATATACAGTAAAATGAAACAGTGCCCTACAGTGAACAATGTACAGTTAAACACAGCCCGACATTAAATACGGTACAATGAAACAGTACCCTACAGTGAACAATGTACAATTAAACACAGCCCGACAGTAAATACGGTACAATGAAACAGTGCCCTACACTGAACAAGGTAAAATTAAACAGAGCCCGACATTAAATACGGTTCAATGAAACAGTGACCTACACTGAACAAGGTAAAATTAAACAGAGCCCGACATTAAATACGGTACAATGAAACAGTGCCCTCCAGTGAACAATGTAAAATTAAACACAGCCCGACATTAAATACGGTACAATGAATCAGTGCCCTACCAGCAACAATGTAAAAGTAAACAGAGTCCGACATTAAATACGGTAAAATGAAACCGTGCGCTACACTGAACAAGGTAAAATTAAACAGAGCCGGACATTAAATACAGTACAATGAAACAGTGCCCTACAGTAAACAATGAAAATTAACAGAGCCCGACATTAAATACAGTACAATGAAACAGTGACCTACAGTAAACAAGGCAAAATTAAACAGAGCCCGACATTAAATACAGTACAATGAAACAGTGGCCTACACTGAACAATGTAAAATTAATCAGAGACCGACATTAAATACGGGACAATGAAACAGTGCCCGACAGTGAACAAGGTAAAATTAAACAGAGCCCAACATTAAATACAGCACAATGAAACAATGCCCTACAGGGAACAATGTACAATTAAACACAGCCCGACATTAAATACGGTACAATGAAATAGTGCCCTACACTGAACAAGGTAAAATTAAACAGAGCCCGACATTATATACAGTAAAATGAAACAGTGCCCTACAGTGAACAATGTACAGTTAAACACAGCCCGACATTAAATACGGTACAATGAAACAGTACCCTACAGTGAACAATGTACAATTAAACACAGCCCGACAGTAAATACGGTACAATGAAACAGTGCCCTACACTGAACAAGGTAAAATTAAACAGAGCCCGACATTAAATACGGTTCAATGAAACAGTGACCTACACTGAACAAGGTAAAATTAAACAGAGCCCGACATTAAATACGGTACAATGAAACAGTGACCTTCAGTAAACAATGTAAAATTAAACACAGCCCGACATTAAATACGGTACAATGAATCAGTGCCCTACCAGCAACAATGTAAAATTAAACAGAGCCCGACATTAAATACGGTACAATGAAACAGTGCCCTACAGAGAACAATGTAAAATTAAACACAGCCCGACATTAAATACGGTACAATGAATCAGTGCCCTACCAGCAACAATGTAAAATTAAACAGAGCCCGACATTAAATACGGTACAATGAAACCGTGCCCGACACTGAACAAGGTAAAATTTAACAGAGCCGGACATTAAATACAGAACAATGAAACAGTGACGTTCAGTAAACAATGTAAAATTAATCAGAGCCCGACATTAAATACGGGACAATGAAACAGTGCCCGACAGTGAACAAGGTAAAATTAAACAGAGCCCAACATTAAATACAGCACAATGAAACAATGCCCTACAGTGAACAATGTAAAATTAAACACAGCCCGACATTAAATACGGTAAAATGAAACAGTGCCCTACACTGAACAGGGTAAAATTACACACAGCCCGACATTAAATACGGTACAATGAACCAGTGCCCTACACTGAACAAGGTAAAATTAAACAGAGCCCGACATTAAATACAGTACAATGAAACAGTGACCTACAGTAAACAAGGCAAAATTAAACAGAGCCCGACATTCAATACAGTACAATGAAACAGTGCCCTACACTGAACAACGTAACATTAAACAGAGCCCGACATTAAATACGGGACAATGAAACAGTGCCCGACAGTGAACAAGGTAAAGGTAAACAGAGCCCAACATTAAATACAGCACAATGAAACAATGCCCTACAGTGAAGAATGTAAAATTAAACACAGCCCGACATTAAAAACAGTACAATGAAACAGTGCCCTACAGTGAACAATGTACAATTAAACACAGCCCGACATGAAATACGGTACAATGAATCAGTGCCCTACCAGCAACAATGTAAAGTTAAACAGAGCCCGACATTAAATACGGTACAATGAAACAGTGGCCTACACTGAACAATGTAAAATTAAACAGAGCCGGACATTAAATACAGTACAATGAAACAGTGCCCTACAGTGAACAAAGTAAAATTAACAGAGCCCGACATTAAATAATGTACAATGAAACAGTGCCCTACAGTAAACAAGGCAAAATTAAACAGAGCCCGACATTAAATACGGTGCAATGAATCAGTGCCCTACACTGAACAATGTAAAATAAAACACAGCACGACATTAAATACGGTACAATGAAACAGTGCCCTACAGTGAACAATGTAAACTTAAACACAGCCCGACATTCAATACGGTACAATGAATCAGTGCCCTACACTGAACAATGTAAAATTAAACACAGCCCGACTTTAAATACAGTACAATGAAACAGTGACCTAAAGTAAACAAGGCAAAATTAAACAGAGCCCGACATTAAATACAGTACAATGAAACAGTGCCCTACACTGAACAATGTAAAATTAATCAGAGGCCGACATTATATACGGTAAAATGATACAGTGCCCTACACTGAACAAGGTAAAATTAAACAGAGCCCGACATTAAATACGGTACAATGAAACAGTGCCCTGCACTGAACAAGGTAAAATTAAACAGAGCCCGACATTAAATACGGTACAATGAAACAGTGCCCTACACTGAACAAGGTAAAATTAAACAGAGCCCGACATTAAATACAGTACAATGAAACAGTGACCTACAGTAAACAAGGCAAAATTAAACAGAGCCCGACATTAAATACAGTACAATGAAACAGTGCCCTACACTGAACAATGTAACATTAAACAGAGCCCGACATTAAATACGGGACAATGAAACAGTGCCCGACAGTGAACAAGGTAAAATTAAACAGAGCCCAACATTAAATACAGCACAATGAAACAATGCTCTACAGTGAAGAATGTAAAATTAAACACAGCCCGACATTAAAAACAGTACAATGAAACAGTGCCCTGCACTGAGCAAGGTAAAATTAAACACAGCCCGACATTAAAAACAGTACAATGAAACAGTGCCCTCCACTGAGCAAGGTAAAATTAAACACAGCCCGACATTAAATACGGTACAATGAAACAGTGCCCTACAGTGAACAATGTACAATTAAACACAGCCCGACATTAAATACGGTACAATGAAAGAGTGCCCGACACTGAACAATGTAAAATTAAACACAGCCCGACATTAAATACGGTACAATGAAACAGTGCCCTACACTGAACAAGGTAAAATTAAACAGAGCCCGACATTAAATACAGTAAAATGAAACAGTGCGCTACCGTGAACAATGTACAATTAAACACAGCCCGACATTAAATACAGTACAATGAAACAGTGCCCTACAGTGAACAATGTAAAAGTAAACAGAGCCCGACATTAAATACGGTACAATGAAACAGTGCCCTACACTGAACAATGTAAAAGTAAACAGAGCGCGACATTAAATACGGTACAATGAAACAGTGCCCTACACTGAACAATGTAAAATTAAACAGAGCCGGACATTAAATACAGTACAATGAAACAGTGCCCTACAGTGAACAATGCAAAATTAACAGAGCCCGACATTAAATACAGTACAATGAAACAGTGACCTACAGTAAACAAGGCATAATTAAACAGAGCCCGACATTAAATACAGTACAATGAAACAGTGCCCTACACTGAACAATGTAAAATTAATCAGAGCCCGACATGAAATACGGGACAATGAAACAGTGCCCGACAGTGAACAAGGTAAAATTAAACAGAGCCCAACATTAAATACAGCACAATGAAACAATGCCCTACAGTGAAGAATGTAAAATTAAACAGAGCCCGTCATTAAATACGGTACAATGAAACAGTGCCCTACCAGCAACAATGTAAAATTAAACAGGGCCCGACATTAAATACGGTACAATGAAAGAGTGCCCTACACTGAACAATGTAAAATTAAACAGGGCCCGACATTAAATAGGGTACAATGAAAGAGTGCCCTACACTGAACAATGTAAAATTAAACACAGCCCGACATTAAATACGGTACAATGAAAGAGTGCCCTACACTGAACAATGTAAAATTAAACACAGCCCGACATTAAATACGGTACAATGAAACAGTGCCCTACACTGAACAATGTAAAATAAAACACAGCCCGACATTAAATACGGTACAATGAAACAGTGCCCTACACTGAACAATGTAAAGTTAAAGAGAGCCCGACATTAAATACAGTACAATGAAACAGTGACCTACACAGAACAATGTAAACTTCAACACAGCCCGACATTAAATACGGTATAATGAAACAGTGCCCTACACTGAACAATGTAAAATTAAACAGAGCCCGACATTAAATACGGGACAATGAAACAGTGCGCTACCGTGAACAATGTACAATTAAACACAGCCCGACATTAAATACAGTACAATGAAACAGTGCCCTACAGTGAACAATGTAAAAGTAAACAGAGCCCGACATTAAATACGGTACAATGAAACAGTGCCCTACACTGAACAATGTAAAAGTAAACAGAGCGCGACATTAAATACGGTACAATGAAACAGTGCCCTACACTGAACAATGTAAAATTAAACAGAGCCGGACATTAAATACAGTACAATGAAACAGTGCCCTACAGTGAACAATGCAAAATTAACAGAGCCCGACATTAAATACAGTACAATGAAACAGTGACCTACAGTAAACAAGGCATAATTAAACAGAGCCCGACATTAAATACAGTACAATGAAACAGTGCCCTACACTGAACAATGTAAAATTAATCAGAGCCCGACATGAAATACGGGACAATGAAACAGTGCCCGACAGTGAACAAGGTAAAATTAAACAGAGCCCAACATTAAATACAGCACAATGAAACAATGCCCTACAGTGAAGAATGTAAAATTAAACAGAGCCCGTCATTAAATACGGTACAATGAAACAGTGCCCTACCAGCAACAATGTAAAATTAAACAGGGCCCGACATTAAATACGGTACAATGAAAGAGTGCCCTACACTGAACAATGTAAAATTAAACAGGGCCCGACATTAAATAGGGTACAATGAAAGAGTGCCCTACACTGAACAATGTAAAATTAAACACAGCCCGACATTAAATACGGTACAATGAAAGAGTGCCCTACACTGAACAATGTAAAATTAAACACAGCCCGACATTAAATACGGTACAATGAAACAGTGCCCTACACTGAACAATGTAAAATAAAACACAGCCCGACATTAAATACGGTACAATGAAACAGTGCCCTACACTGAACAATGTAAAGTTAAAGAGAGCCCGACATTAAATACAGTACAATGAAACAGTGACCTACACAGAACAATGTAAACTTCAACACAGCCCGACATTAAATACGGTATAATGAAACAGTGCCCTACACTGAACAATGTAACATTAAACAGAGCCCGACATTAAATACGGGACAATGAAACAGTGCCCGACAGTGAACAAGGTAAAATTAAACAGAGCCCAACATTAAATACAGCACAATGAAACAATGCTCTACAGTGAAGAATGTAAAATTAAACACAGCCCGACATTAAAAACAGTACAATGAAACAGTGCCCTGCACTGAGCAAGGTAAAATTAAACACAGTCCGACATTAAAAACAGTACAATGAAACAGTGCCCTCCACTGAGCAAGGTAAAATTAAACACAGCCCGACATTAAATACGGTACAATGAAACAGTGCCCTACAGTGAACAATGTACAATTAAACACAGCCCGACAGTAAATACGGTACAATGAAACAGTGCCCTACACTGAACAAGGTAAAATTAAACAGAGCCCGACATTAAATACGGTTCAATGAAACAGTGACCTACACTGATCAAGGTAAAATTAAACAGAGCCCGACATTAAATACGGTACAATGAAACAGTGACCTTCAGTAAACAATGTAAAATTAAACACAGCCCGACATTAAATACGGTACAATGAATCAGTGCCCTACCAGCAACAATGTAAAATTAAACAGAGCCCGACATTAAATACGGTACAATGAAACAGTGCCCTACAGAGAACAATGTAAAATTAAACACAGCCCGACATTAAATACGGTACAATGAATCAGTGCCCTACCAGCAACAATGTAAAATTAAACAGAGCCCGACATTAAATACGGTACAATGAAACCGTGCCCGACACTGAACAAGGTAAAATTTAACAGAGCCGGACATTAAATACAGTACAATGAAACAGTGACCTTCAGTAAACAATGTAAAATTAATCAGAGCCCGACATTAAATACGGGACAATGAAACAGTGCCCGACAGTGAACAAGGTAAAATTAAACAGAGCCCAACATTAAATACAGCACAATGAAACAATGCCCTACAGTGAAGAATGTAAAATTAAACAGAGCCCGACATTAAATACGGTACAATGAAACAGTGCCCTACACTGAGCAATGTAAAATTAAACAGAGCCCTACATTAAATACGGGACAATGAAACAGTGCCCGACAGTGAACAAGGTAAAATTAAACAGAGCCCAACATTAAATACAGCACAATTAAACAATGTCCTACAGTGAACAATGTAAAATTAAACACAGCCCGACATTAAATACGGTAAAATGAAACAGTGCCCTACACTGAACAGGGTAAAATTACACACAGCCCGACATTAAATACGGTACAATGAACCAGTGCCCTACACTGAACAAGGTAAAATTAAACAGAGCCCGACATTAAATACAGTACAATGAAACAGTGACCTACAGTAAACAAGGCAAAATTAAACAGAGCCCGACATTCAATACAGTACAATGAAACAGTGCCCTACACTGAACAACGTAACATTAAACAGAGCCCGACATTAAATACGGGACAATGAAACAGTGCCCGACAGTGAACAAGGTAAAGGTAAACAGAGCCCAACATTAAATACAGCACAATGAAACAATGCCCTACAGTGAAGAATGTAAAATTAAACACAGCCCGACATTAAAAACAGTACAATGAAACAGTGCCCTACAGTGAACAATGTACAATTAAACACAGCCCGACATGAAATACGGTACAATGAATCAGTGCCCTACCAGCAACAATGTAAAGTTAAACAGAGCCCGACATTAAATACGGTACAATGAAACAGTGGCCTACACTGAACAATGTAAAATTAAACAGAGCCGGACATTAAATACAGTACAATGAAACAGTGCCCTACAGTGAACAAAGTAAAATTAACAGAGCCCGACATTAAATAATGTACAATGAAACAGTGCCCTACAGTAAACAAGGCAAAATTAAACAGAGCCCGACATTAAATACGGTGCAATGAATCAGTGCCCTACACTGAACAATGTAAAATAAAACACAGCACGACATTAAATACGGTACAATGAAACAGTGCCCTACAGTGAACAATGTAAACTTAAACACAGCCCGACATTCAATACGGTACAATGAATCAGTGCCCTACACTGAACAATGTAAAATTAAACACAGCCCGACTTTAAATACAGTACAATGAAACAGTGACCTACAGTAAACAAGGCAAAATTAAACAGAGCCCGACATTAAATACAGTACAATGAAACAGTGCCCTACACTGAACAATGTAAAATTAATCAGAGGCCGACATTATATACGGTAAAATGATACAGTGCCCTACACTGAACAAGGTAAAATTAAACAGAGCCCGACATTAAATACGGTACAATGAAACAGTGCCCTGCACTGAACAAGGTAAAATTAAACAGAGCCCGACATTAAATACGGTACAATGAAACAGTGCCCTACACTGAACAAGGTAAAATTAAACAGAGCCCGACATTAAATACAGTACAATGAAACAGTGACCTACAGTAAACAAGGCAAAATTAAACAGAGCCCGACATTAAATACAGTACAATGAAACAGTGCCCTACACTGAACAATGTAACATTAAACAGAGCCCGACATTAAATACGGGACAATGAAACAGTGCCCGACAGTGAACAAGGTAAAATTAAACAGAGCCCAACATTAAATACAGCACAATGAAACAATGCTCTACAGTGAAGAATGTAAAATTAAACACAGCCCGACATTAAAAACAGTACAATGAAACAGTGCCCTGCACTGAGCAAGGTAAAATTAAACACAGCCCGACATTAAAAACAGTACAATGAAACAGTGCCCTCCACTGAGCAAGGTAAAATTAAACACAGCCCGACATTAAATACGGTACAATGAAACAGTGCCCTACAGTGAACAATGTACAATTAAACACAGCCCGACATTAAATACGGTACAATGAAAGAGTGCCCGACACTGAACAATGTAAAATTAAACACAGCCCGACATTAAATACGGTACAATGAAACAGTGCCCTACACTGAACAAGGTAAAATTAAACAGAGCCCGACATTAAATACAGTAAAATGAAACAGTGCGCTACCGTGAACAATGTACAATTAAACACAGCCCGACATTAAATACAGTACAATGAAACAGTGCCCTACAGTGAACAATGTAAAAGTAAACAGAGCCCGACATTAAATACGGTACAATGAAACAGTGCCCTACACTGAACAATGTAAAAGTAAACAGAGCGCGACATTAAATACGGTACAATGAAACAGTGCCCTACACTGAACAATGTAAAATTAAACAGAGCCGGACATTAAATACAGTACAATGAAACAGTGCCCTACAGTGAACAATGCAAAATTAACAGAGCCCGACATTAAATACAGTACAATGAAACAGTGACCTACAGTAAACAAGGCATAATTAAACAGAGCCCGACATTAAATACAGTACAATGAAACAGTGCCCTACACTGAACAATGTAAAATTAATCAGAGCCCGACATGAAATACGGGACAATGAAACAGTGCCCGACAGTGAACAAGGTAAAATTAAACAGAGCCCAACATTAAATACAGCACAATGAAACAATGCCCTACAGTGAAGAATGTAAAATTAAACAGAGCCCGTCATTAAATACGGTACAATGAAACAGTGCCCTACCAGCAACAATGTAAAATTAAACAGGGCCCGACATTAAATACGGTACAATGAAAGAGTGCCCTACACTGAACAATGTAAAATTAAACAGGGCCCGACATTAAATAGGGTACAATGAAAGAGTGCCCTACACTGAACAATGTAAAATTAAACACAGCCCGACATTAAATACGGTACAATGAAAGAGTGCCCTACACTGAACAATGTAAAATTAAACACAGCCCGACATTAAATACGGTACAATGAAACAGTGCCCTACACTGAACAATGTAAAATAAAACACAGCCCGACATTAAATACGGTACAATGAAACAGTGCCCTACACTGAACAATGTAAAGTTAAAGAGAGCCCGACATTAAATACAGTACAATGAAACAGTGACCTACACAGAACAATGTAAACTTCAACACAGCCCGACATTAAATACGGTATAATGAAACAGTGCCCTACACTGAACAATGTAACATTAAACAGAGCCCGACATTAAATACGGGACAATGAAACAGTGCCCGACAGTGAACAAGGTAAAATTAAACAGAGCCCAACATTAAATACAGCACAATGAAACAATGCTCTACAGTGAAGAATGTAAAATTAAACACAGCCCGACATTAAAAACAGTACAATGAAACAGTGCCCTGCACTGAGCAAGGTAAAATTAAACACAGTCCGACATTAAAAACAGTACAATGAAACAGTGCCCTCCACTGAGCAAGGTAAAATTAAACACAGCCCGACATTAAATACGGTACAATGAAACAGTGCCCTACAGTGAACAATGTACAATTAAACACAGCCCGACATTAAATACGGTACAATGAAAGAGTGCCCGACACTGAACAATGTAAAATTAAACACAGCCCGACATTAAATACGGTACAATGAAACAGTGCCCTACACTGAACAAGGTAAAATTAAACAGAGCCCGACATTAAATACAGTAAAATGAAACAGTGCGCTACAGTGAACAATGTACAATTAAACACAGCCCGACATTAAATACGGTACAATGAAACAGTGCCCTACACTGAACAAGGTAAAATTAAACAGAACCCGACATTAAATACGGTACAATGAATCAGTGCCCTACACTGAACAATGTAAAATTAAACAGAGCCGGACATAAAATACAGTACAATGAAACAGTGCCCTACACTGAACAATGTAAAATTAATCAGAGCCCGACATGAAATACGGGGCAATGAAACAGTGCCCGACAGTGAACAAGGTAAAATTAAACAGAGCCCAACATTAAATACAGCACAATGAAACAATGCCCTACAGTGAAGAATGTAAAATTAAACAGAGCCCGTCATTAAATACGGTACAATGAAACAGTGCCCTACCAGCAACAATGTAAAATTAAACAGGGCCCGACATTAAATACGGTACAATGAAAGAGTGCCCTACACTGAACAATGTAAAATTAAACAGGGCCCGACATTAAATACGGTACAATGAAAGAGTGCCCTACAGTGAACAATGTACAATTAAACACAGCCCGACATTAAATACGGTACAATGAAAGAGTGCCCGACACTGAACAATGTAAAATTAAACACAGCCCGACATTAAATACGGTACAATGAAACAGTGCCCTACACTGAACAAGGTAAAATTAAACAGAGCCCGACATTAAATACAGTAAAATGAAACAGTGCGCTACAGTGAACAATGTACAATTAAACACAGCCCGACATTAAATACGGTACAATGAAACAGTGCCCTACACTGAACAAGGTAAAATTAAACAGAACCCGACATTAAATACGGTACAATGAATCAGTGCCCTACACTGAACAATGTAAAATTAAACAGAGCCGGACATAAAATACAGTACAATGAAACAGTGCCCTACACTGAACAATGTAAAATTAATCAGAGCCCGACATGAAATACGGGGCAATGAAACAGTGCCCGACAGTGAACAAGGTAAAATTAAACAGAGCCCAACATTAAATACAGCACAATGAAACAATGCCCTACAGTGAAGAATGTAAAATTAAACAGAGCCCGTCATTAAATACGGTACAATGAAACAGTGCCCTACCAGCAACAATGTAAAATTAAACAGGGCCCGACATTAAATACGGTACAATGAAAGAGTGCCCTACACTGAACAATGTAAAATTAAACAGGGCCCGACATTAAATACGGTACAATGAAAGAGTGCCCTACACTGAACAATGTAAAATTAAACAGAGCCCGACATTAAATACGGTATAATGAAACAGTGGCCTACACTGAACAAGGTAAAATTAAACAGAGCCCAACATTAAATACAGCACAATGAAACAATGCCCTACAGTGAAGTATGTAAAATTAAACAGAGCCCGACATTAAATACAGTAAAATGAAACAGTGCCCTACAGTGAACAACGTACAATTCAACACAGCCCGACATTAAATACGGTACAATGAAACAGTGCCCTCCACTGAGCAAGGTAAAATTAAACACAGCCCGACATTAAATACGGTACAATGAAACAGTGCCCGACACTGAACAATGTAAAATTAAACACAGCCCGACATTAAATACGGTACAATGAAACAGTGCCCTACACTGAACAAGGTAAAATTAAACAGAGCCCGACATTAAATACAGTAAAATGAAACAGTGCGCTACAGTGAACAATGTACAATTAAACACAGCCCGACATTAAATACGGTACAATGAAACAGTGCCCTACACTGAACAAGGTAAAATTAAACAGAGCCCGACATTAAATACGGTACAATGAATCAGTGCCCTACCAGCAACAATGTAAAATTAAACAGAGCCCGACATTAAATACGGTACAATGAAAGAGTGCCCTACACTGAACAATGTAAAATTAAACACAGCCCGACATTAAATACGGTACAAGGAAACAGTGCCCTACACTGAACAAGGTAAAATTAAACACAGCCCGACATTAAATACGGTACAATGAATCAGTGCCCTACCAGCAACAATGTAAAATTAAACAGAGCCCGACATTAAATACGGTACAATGAAAGAGTGCCCTGCACTGAACAATGTAAAATTAAACACAGCCCGACATTAAATACGGTACAATGAAACAGTGCCCTACACTGAACAAGGTAAAATTAAACAGAGCCCGACAGTAAATACGGTACAATGAAACAGTGCCCTACACTGAACAAGGTAAAATTAAACAGAGCCCGACATTAAATACGGTACAATGAAACAGCGACCTACACTGAACAAGGTAAAATTAAACAGAGCCCGACATTAAATACGGTACAATGAAACAGTGCCCCACAGTGAACAATGTAAAATTAAACACAGCCCGACATTAAATACGGTACAATGAATCAGTGCCCTACCAGCAACAATGTAAAATTAAACAGAGCCCGACATTAAATACGGTACAATGAAACCGTGCCCTACACTGAACAAGGTAAAATTAAACAGAGCCGGACATTAAATACAGTACAATGAAACAGTGCCCTACAGTAAACAATGAAAATTAACAGAGCCCGACATTAAATACAGTACAATGAAACAGTGACCTACAGTAAACAAGGCAAAATTAAACAGAGCCCGACATTAAATACAGTACAATGAAACAGTGCCCTACACTGAACAATGTAAAATTAATCAGAGCCCGACATTAAATACGGGACAATGAAACAGTGCCCGACAGTGAACAAGGTAAAATTAAACAGAGCCCAACATTAAATACAGCACAATGAAACAATGCCCTACAGGGAACAATGTACAATTAAACACAGCCCGACATTAAATACGGTACAATGAAACAGTACCCTACAGTGAACAATGTACAATTAAACACAGCCCGACAGTAAATACGGTACAATGAAAGAGTGCCCTACACTGAACAATGTAAAGTTAAAGAGAGCCCGACATTAAATACGGTACAGCGAAACAGTGCCATACACTGAACAATGTAAAATTAAACACAGCCCGACATTAAATACAGTACAATGAATCAGTGCCCTACACAGAACAATGTAAACTTAAACACAGCCCGACATTAAATACGGTATAATGAAACAGTGGCCTACACTGAACAAGGTAAAATTAAACAGAGCCCAACATTAAATACAGCACAATGAAACAATGCCCTACAGTGAACAACGTACAATTCAACACAGCCCGACATTAAATACGGTACAATGAAACAGTATCCTACAGTGAACAATGTACAATTAAACACAGCCCGACATTAAATACGGTACAATGAAACAGTGCCATACAGTGAACAATGAAAAATTAAACACAGCCCGACATTAAATACGGTACAATGAATCAGTGCCCTACCAGCAACAATGTAAAATTAAACAGAGCACGACATTAAATACGGTACAATGAAAGAGTGCCCTACACTGAACAATGTAAAATTAAACACAGCCCGACATTAAATACGGTACAATGAAACAGTGCCCTACACTGAACAAGGTAAAATTAAACACAGCCCGACATTAAATACGGTACAATGAAACAGTGCCCTACACTGAACAATGTAAAATTAAACAGAGCCCGACATTAAATACGGTACAATGAAAGAGTGCCCTACACTGAACAATGTAAAATTAAACACAGCCCGACATTAAATACGGTACAATGAAACAGTGACCTACACTGAACAAGGTAAAATTAAACAGAGCCCGACATTAAATACGGTACAATGAAACAGTGCCCCACAGTGAACAATGTAAAATTAAACACAGCCCGACATTAAATACGGTACAATGAATCAGTGCCCTACCAGCAACAATGTAAAATTAAACAGAGCCCGACATTAAATACGGTACAATGAAACCGTGCCCTACACTGAACAAGGTAAAATTAAACAGAGCCGGACATTAAATACAGTACAATGAAACAGTGCCCTACAGTAAACAATGAAAATTAACAGAGCCCGACATTAAATACAGTACAATGAAACAGTGACCTACAGTAAACAAGGCAAAATTAAACAGAGCCCGACATTAAATACAGTACAATGAAACAGTGCCCTACACTGAACAATGTAAAATTAATCAGAGCCCGACATTAAATACGGGACAATGAAACAGTGCCCGACAGTGAACAAGGTGAAATTAAACAGAGCCCAACATTAAATACAGCACAATGAAACAGTGCCCTACAGGGAACAATGTACAATTAAACACAGCCCGACATTAAATACGGTACAATGAAACAGTACCCTACAGTGAACAATGTACAATTAAACACAGCCCGACAGTAAATACGGTACAATGAAAGAGTGCCCTACACTGAACAATGTAAAATTAAACACAGCCCGACATTAAATACGGTACAATGAAACAATGCCCTACACTGAACAAGGTAAAATTAAACCGAGCCCGACATTATATACAGTAAAATGAAACAGTGCCCTACAGTGAACAATGTACAATTAAACAGAGCCCGACATTAAAAACGGTACAATGAAACCGTGCCCTACACTGAACAATGTAACATTAAACAGAGCCCGACATTAAATACAGGACAATGAAACAGTGCCCGACAGTGAACAAGGTAAAGTTAAACAGAGCCCAACATTAAATACAGCACAATGAAACAATGCCCTACAGTGAAGAATGTAAAATTAAACACAGCCCGACATTAAAAACAGTACAATGAAACAGTGCGCGACAGTGAACAAGGTAAAATTAAACAAAGACCGACATTAAATACGGGACAATGAAACAGTGCCCGACAGTGAACAAGGTAAAATTAAACAGAGCCCAACATTAAATACAGCACAATGAAACAATGCCCTACAGTGAAGAATGTAAAATTAAACAGGGCCCGACATTAAATACGGTACAATGAAACAGTGCCCTACACTGAGCAATGTAAAATTAAACAGAGCCCGACATTAAATACGGGACAATGAAACAGTGCCCGACAGTGAACAAGGTAAAATAAAACAGAGCCCAACATTAAATACAGCACAATGAAACAATGTCCTACAGTGAGCAATGTAAAATTAAACACAGCCCGACATTAAATACGGTAAAATGAAACAGTGCCCTACACTGAACAGGGTAAAATTACACACAGCCCGACATTAAATACGGTACAATGAAACAGTGCCCTACACTGAACAGGGTAAAATTAAACAGAGCCCAACATTAAATACAGCACAATGAAACAATGCCCTACAGTGAAGAATGTAAAATTAAACACAGCCCGACATTAAAAACAGTACAATGAAACCGTGCCCTACACTGAACAAGGTAAAATTAAACAGAGCCGGAGATTAAATACAGTACAATGAAACAGTGCCCTACAGTAAACAATGAAATTTAACAGAGCCCGACATTAAATACAGTACAATGAAACAGTGACCTACAGTAAACAAGGCAAAATTAAACAGAGCCCGACATTAAATACAGTACAATGAAACAGTGCCCTACACTGAACAATGTAAAATTAATCAGAGCCCGACATTAAATACGGGACAATGAAACAGTGCCCGACAGTGAACAAGGTAAAATTAAACAGAGCCCAACATTAAATACAGCACAATGAAACAATGCCCTACAGGGAACAATGTACAATTAAACACAGCCCGACATTAAATACGGTACAATGAAACAGTGCCCTACAGTGAACAATGTAAAATTAAACACAGCCCGACATTAAATATGGTACAATGAATCAGTGCCCTACCAGCAACAATGTAAAATTAAACAGAGCCCGACATTAAATACGGTTCAATGAAAGAGTGCCCTACACTGAACAATGTAAAATTAAACACAGCCCGACATTAAATACGGTACAATGAAACAGTGCCCTACACTGAACAAGGTAAAATTAAACAGAGCCCGACACTATATACAGTAAAATGAAACAGTGCCCTACAGTGAACAATGTACAATTAAACACAGCCCGACATTAAATACGGTACAATTAAACAGTGCCCTACAGAGAACAATGTAAAATTAAACACAGCCCGACATTAAATACGGTACAATGAATCAGTGCCCTACCAGCAACAATGTAAAATTTAAACAGAGCCCGACATTAAAAACGGTACAATGAAACCGTGCCCTACACTGAACAAGGTAAAATTAAACAGAGCCGGACATTAAATACAGTACAATGAAACAGTGCCCTACAGTGAACAATGAAAATTAACAGAGCCCGACATTAAATACAGTACAATGAAACAGTGACCTACAGTAAACAAGGCAAAATTAAACAAAGCCCGACATTAAATACGGGACAATGAAACAGTGCCCGACAGTGAACAAGGTAAAATTAAACAAAGACCGACATTAAATACGGGACAATGAAACAGTGCCCGACAGTGAACAAGGTAAAATTAAACAGAGCCCAACATTAAATACAGCACAATGAAACAATGCCCTACAGTGAAGAATGTAAAATTAAACAGAGCCCGACATTAAATACGGTACAATGAAACAGTGCCCTACACTGAGCAATGTAAAATTAAACAGAGCCCGACATTAAATACGGGACAATGAAACAGTGCCCTACACTGAACAGGGTAAAATTAAACAGAGCCCGACATTAAATACAGTACAATGAAACAGTGACCTACAGTAAACAAGGCAAAATTAAACAAAGACCGACATTAAATACGGGACAATGAAACAGTGCCCGACAGTGAACAAGGTAAAAATAAACAGAGCCCTACATTAAATACAGTACAATGAAACAGTGCCCTACACTGAACAATGTAAAATTAAACACAGCCCGACATTAAATACGGTACAATGAAACAGTGCCCTACAGTGAACAATGTAAAATTAAACAGAGCCCGACATTAAATACGGTACAATGAAACAGTGCCCGACAGTGAACAAGGTAAAATTAAACAAAGACCGACATTAAATACGGGACAATGAAACAGTGCCCGACAGTGAACAAGGTAAAATTAAACAGAGCCCAACATTAAATACAGCACAATGAAACAATGCCCTACAGTGAACAATGTAAAATTAAACACAGCCCGACATTAAATACGGTAAAATGAAACAGTGCCCTACACTGAACAGGGTAAAATTACACACAGCCCGACATTAAATACGGTACAATGAAACAGTGCCCTACACTGAACAGGGTAAAATTAAACAGAGCCCGACATTAAATACAGTACAATGAAACAGTGACCTACAGTAAACAAGGCAAAATTAAACAGAGCCCGACATTCAATACAGTACAATGAAACAGTGCCCTACACTGAACAATGTAACATTAAACAGAGCCCGACATTAAATACAGGACAATGAAACAGTGCCCGACAGTGAACAAGGTAAAGTTAAACAGAGCCCAACATTAAATACAGCACAATGAAACAATGCCCTACAGTGAAGAATGTAAAATTAAACACAGCCCGACATTAAAAACAGTACAATGAAACCGTGCCCTACACTGAACAAGGTAAAATTAAACAGAGCCGGAGATTAAATACAGTACAATGAAACAGTGCCCTACAGTTAACAATGAAATTTAACAGAGCCCGACATTAAATACAGTACAATGAAACAGTGCCCTACACTGAACAATGTAAAATTAATCAGAGCCCGACATTAAATACGGGACAATGAAACAGTGCCCGACAGTGAACAAGGTAAAATTAAACAGAGCCCAACATTAAATACAGCACAATGAAACAATGCCCTACAGGGAACAATGTACAATTAAACACAGCCCGACATTAAATACGGTACAATGAATCAGTGCCCTACCAGCAACAATGTAAAATTAAACAGAGCCCGACATTAAATACGGTTCAATGAAAGAGTGCCCTACACTGAACAATGTAAAATTAAACACAGCCCGACATTAAATACGGTACAATGAAACAGTGCCCTACACTGAACAAGGTAAAATTAAACAGAGCCCGACATTATATACAGTAAAATGAAACAGTGCCCTACAGTGAACAATGTACAATTAAACACAGCCCGACATTAAATACGGTACAATGAAACAGTACCCTACAGTGAACAATGTACAATTAAACACAGCCCGACAGTAAATACGGTACAATGAAACAGTGCCCTACACTGAACAAGGTAAAATTAAACAGAGCCCGACATTAAATACGGTACAATGAAACAGTGACCTACACTGAACAAGGTAAAATTAAACAGAGCCCGACATTAAATACGGTACAATTAAACAGTGCCCTACAGAGAACAATGTAAAATTAAACACAGCCCGACATTAAATACGGGACAATGAATCAGTGCCGTACCAGCAACAATGTAAAATTAAACAGAGCCCGACATTAAAAAAGGTACAATGAAACCGTGCCCTACACTGAACAAGGTAAAATTAAACAGAGCCGGACATTAAATACAGTACAATGAAACAGTGCCCTACAGTGAACAATGAAAATTAACAGAGCCCGACATTAAATACAGTACAATGAAACAGTGACCTACAGTAAACAAGGCAAAATTAAACAAAGCCCGACATTAAATACGGGACAATGAAACAGTGCCCGACAGTGAACAAGGTAAAATTAAACAAAGACCGACATTAAATACGGGACAATGAAACAGTGCCCGACAGTGAACAAGGTAAAATTAAACAGAGCCCAACATTAAATACAGCACAATGAAACAATGCCCTACAGTGAAGAATGTAAAATTAAACAGAGCCCGACATTAAATACGGTACAATGAAACAGTGCCCTACACTGAGCAATGTAAAATTAAACAGAGCCCGACATTAAATACGGGACAATGAAACAGTGCCCGACAGTGAACAAGGTAAAATTAAACAGAGCCCAACATTAAATACAGCACAATGAAACAATGTCCTACAGTGAACAATGTAAAATTAAACACAGCCCGACATTAAATACGGTAAAATGAAACAGTGCCCTACACTGAACAGGGTAAAATTACACACAGCCCGACATTAAATACGGTACAATGAAACAGTGCCCTACACTGAACAAGGTAAAATTAAACAGAGCCCGACATTAAATACAGTACAATGAAACAGTGACCTACAGTAAACAAGGCAAAATTAAACAGAGCCCGACATTCAATACAGTACAATGAAAGAGTGCCCGACACTGAACAATGTAAAATTAAACACAGCCCGACATTAAATACGGTACAATGAAACAGTGCCCTACACTGAACAAGGTAAAATTAAACAGAGCCCGACATTAAATACAGTAAAATGAAACAGTGCGCTACAGTGAACAATGTACAATTAAACAGAGCCCGACATTAAATACGGTACAATGAAACAGTGCCCTACAGTGAACAATGTACAATTAAACACAGCCCGACATGAAATACGGTACAATGAATCAGTGCCCTACCAGCAACAATGTAAAGTTAAACAGAGCCCGACATTAAATACGGTACAATGAAACCGTGGCCTACACTGAACAATGTAAAATTAAACAGAGCCGGACATTAAATACAGTACAATGAAACAGTGCCCTACAGTGAACAATGTGAAATTAACAGAGCCCGACATTAAATACAGTACAATGAAACAGTGACCTACAGTAAACAAGGCAAAATTAAACAGAGCCCGACATTAAATACAGTACAATGAAACAGTGCCCTACACTGAACAATGTAAAATTAAACAGAGCCCGACATTAAATACGGTAAAATGAAACAGTGCCCTACACTGAACAAGGTAAAATTAAACAGAGCCCGACATTTAATACGGTACAATGAAACAGTGCCCTACACTGAACAAGGTAAAATTAAACAGAGCCCGACATTAAATACGGGACAATGAAACAGTGCCCTACAGTGAACAATGTAAAATTAAACACAGCCCGACATTAAATACGGTACAATGAATCAGTGCCCTACCAGCAACAATGTAAAATTAAACAGAGCCCGACACTATATACGGTACAATGAAACAGTGCCCTACACTGAACAATGTAAAATTAAACAGAGCCCGACATTAAATACGGTGCAATGAATCAGTGCCCTACACTGAACAATGTAAAATTAAACAGAGCCCGACATTAAATACGGTACAGTGAAACAATGCCCTACACAGAACAATGTAAAATTAAACACAGCCCGACATTAAATACAGTACAACGAATCAGTGCCCTACACTGAACAAGGTAAAATTAAACAGAGCCCGACATTAAATACGGTACAATGAATCAGTGCCCTACCAGCAACAATGTAAAATTAAACAGAGCCCGACACTAAATACGGTACAATGAAACAGTGCCCTACACTGAACAAGGTATATTTAAACAGAGCCCGACATTAAATACGGTACAATGAAACAGTGCCCTACAGTGAACAATGTACAATTAAACACTGCCCGACATTAAATACGGTAAAATGAAACAGTGCCCTACACTGAACAAGGCAACATTAAACACAGCCCGACATTAAATACGGTACAATGAAAGAGTGCCCTACACTGAACAATGTAAAATTAAACACAGCCCGACATTAAATACGGTACAATGAAACAGTGCCCTACAGTGAACAATGTAACATTAAACAGAGCCCGACATTAAATACGGGACAATGAAACAGTGCCCGACAGTGAACAAGGTAAAATTAAACAGAGCCCAAAATTAAATACAGCACAATGAAACAATGCTCGACAGTGAAGAATGTAAAATTAAACACAGCCCGACATTAAAAACAGTACAATGAAACAGTGCCCTGCACTGAGCAAGGTAAAATTAAACACAGCCCGACATTAAAAACAGTACAATGAAACAGTGCCCTCCACTGAGCAAGGTAAAATTAAACACAGCCCGACATTAAATACGGTACAATGAAACAGTGCCCTACAGTGAACAATGTACAATTAAACACAGCCCGACATTAAATACGGTACAATGAAAGAGTGCCCGACACTGAACAATGTAAAATTAAACACAGCCCGACATTAAATACGGTACAATGAAACAGTGCCCTACACTGAACAAGGTAAAATTAAACAGAGCCCGACAGTAAATACAGTAAAATGAAACAGTGCGCTACAGTGAAGAATGTACAATTAAACAGAGCCCGACATTAAATACGGTACAATGAAACAGTGACCTACAGTGAACAAGGAAAAATTAAACAAAGCCCGACATTAAATACGGGACAATGAAACAGTGCCCGACAGTGAACAATGAAAATTAACAGAGCCCGACATTAAATACGGTACAATGAAACAGTGACCTACAGTAAACAAGGCAAAATTAAACAGAGCCCGACATTCAATACAGTACAATGAAACAGTGCCCTACACTGAACAATGTAACATTAAACAGAGCCCGACATTAAATACGGGACAATGAAACAGTGCCCGACAGTGAACAAGGTAAAGTTAAACAGAGCCCAACATTAAATACAGCACAATGAAACAATGCCCTACAGTGAAGAATGTAAAATTAAACACAGCCCGACATTAAAAACAGTACAATGAAACAGTGCCCTACAGTGAACAATGTACAATTAAACACAGCCCGACATGAAATACGGTACAATGAATCAGTGCCCTACCAGCAACAATGTAAAGTTAAACATAGCCCGACATTAAATACGGTACAATGAAACAGTGGCCTACACTGAACAATGTAAAATTAAACAGAGCCGGACATTAAATACAGTACAATGAAACAGTGCCCTACAGTGAACAAGGCAAAATTAAACAGAGCCCGACATTAAATACGGTGCAATGAATCAGTGCCCTACACTGAACAATGTAAAATAAAACACAGCCCGACATTAAATACGGTACAATGAAACAGTGCCCTACACTGAACAATGTAAAATAAAACACAGCCCGACATTAAATACGGTACAATGAAACAGTGCCCTACAGTGAACAATGTAAACTTAAACACAGCCCGACATTCAATACGGTACAATGAATCAGTGCCCTACACTGAACAATGTAAAATTAAACACAGCCCGACTTTAAATACAGTACAATGAAACAGTGACCTACAGTAAACAAGGCAAAATTAAACAGAGCCCGACATTAAATACAGTACAATGAAACAGTGCCCTACACTGAACAATGTAAAATTAAACAGAGCCCGACATTAAATACGGTAAAATGAAACAGTGCCCTACACTGAACAAGGTAAAATTAAACAGAGCCCGACATTAAATACGGTACAATGAAACAGTGCCCTACACTGAACAAGGTAAAATTAAACAGAGCCCGACATTAAATACAGTACAATGAAACAGTGACCTACAGTAAACAAGGCAAAATTAAACAGAGCCCGACATTAAATACAGTACAATGAAACAGTGCCCTACACTGAACAATGTAACATTAAACAGAGCCCGACATTAAATACGGGACAATGAAACAGTGCCCGACAGTGAACAAGGTAAAATTAAACAGAGCCCAACATTAAATACAGCACAATCAAACAATGCTCTACAGTGAAGAATGTAAAATTAAACACAGCCCGACATTAAAAACAGTTCAATGAAACAGTGCCCTGCACTGAGCAAGGTAAAATTAAACACAGCCCGACATTAAAAACAGTACAATGAAACAGTGCCCTCCACTGAGCAAGGTAAAATTAAACACAGCCCGACATTAAATACGGTACAATGAAACAGTGCCCTACAGTGAACAATGTACAATTAAACACAACCCGACATTAAATACGGTACAATGAAAGAGTGCCCGACACTGAACAATGTAAAATTAAACACAGCCCGACATTAAATACGGTACAATGAAACAGTGCCCTACACTGAACAAGGTAAAATTAAACAGAGCCCGACATTAAATACAGTAAAATGAAACAGTGCGCTACAGTGAACAATGTACAATTAAACACAGCCCGACATTAAATACGGTACAATGAAACAGTGCCCTACACTGAACAAGGTAAAATTAAACAGAGCCGGACATTAAATACAGTACAATGAAACAGTGCCCTACAGTGAACAATGCAAAATTAACAGAGCCCGACATTAAATACAGTACAATGAAACAGTGACCTACAGTAAACAAGGCAAAATTAAACAGAGCCCGACATTAAATACAGTACAAAGAAACAGTGCCCTACAGTAAACAAGGCAAAATTAAACAGAGCCCGACATTAAATACAGTACAATGAAACAGTGCCCTACACTGAACAATGTAAAATTAATCAGAGACCGACATGAAATACGGGACAATGAAACAGTGCCCGACAGTGAACAATGTAAAATTAAACACAGCCCGACATTAAATATGGTACAATGAAAGAGTGCCCTACACTGAACAATGTAAAATTAAACACAGCCCGACATTAAATACGGTACAATGAAACAGTGCCCTACACCGAACAATGTAAAATAAAACACAGCCCGACATTAAATACGGTACACTGAAACAGTGCCCTACACTGAACAATGTAAAGTTAAAGAGAGCCCGACATTAAATACGGTACAGCGAAACAGTGCCGTACACTGAACAATGTAAAATTAAACACAGCCCGACATTAAATACAGTACAATGAATCAGTGCCCTACACAGTACAATGTAAACTGAAACACAGCCCGACATTAAATACGGTATAATGAAACAGTGGCCTACACTGAACAAGGTAAAATTAAACAGAGCCCAACATTAAATACAGCACAATGAATCAATGCCCTACAGTGACGTATGTAAAATTAAACAGAGCCCGACATTAAATACAGTAAAATGAAACAGTGCCCTACAGTGAACAACGTACAATTCAACACAGCCCGACATTAAATACGGTACAATGAAACAGTACCCTACAGTGAACAATGTACAATTAAACACAGCCCGACATTAAATACGGTACAATGAAACAGTGCCCTACAGTGAACAATGAAAAATTAAACACAGCCCGACATTAAATACGGTACAATGAATCAGTGCCCTACCAGCAACAATGTAAAATTAAACAGAGCCCGACATTAACTACGGTACAATGAAAGAGTGCCCTACACTGAACAATGTAAAATTAAACACAGCCCGACATTAAATACGGTACAATGAAACAGTGCCCTACACTGAACAAGGTAAAATTAAACACAGCCCGACATTAAATACGGTACAATGAATCAGTGCCCTACCATCAACAATGTAAAATTAAACAGAGCCCGACATTAAATACGGTACAATGAAAGAGTGCCCTACACTGAACAATGTAAAATTAAACACAGCCCGACATTAAATACGGTACAATGAAACAGTGCCCTACACTGAACAAGGTAAAATTAAAGAGAGCCCGACAGTAAATACGGTACAGTGAAACAGTGCCCTACACTGAACAAGGTAAAATTAAACAGAGCCCGACATTAAATACGGTACAAAGAAACAGTGACCTACACTGAACAAGGTAAAATTAAACAGAGCCCGACATTAAATACGGTACAATGAAACAGTGCCCCACAGTGAACAATGTAAAATTAAACACAGCCCGACATTAAATACGGTACAATGAATCAGTGCCCTACCAGCAACAATGTAAAATTAAACAGAGCCCGACATTAAATACGGTACAATGAAACCGTGCCCTACACTGAACAAGGTAAAATTAAACAGAGCCGGACATTAAATACAGTACAATGAAACAGTGCCCTACAGTAAACAATGAAAATTAACAGAGCCCGACATTAAATACAGTACAATGAAATAGTGACCTACAGTAAACAAGGCAAAATTAAACAGAGCCCGACATTAAATACAGTACAATGAAACAGTGCCCTACACTGAACAATGTAAAATTAATCAGAGCCCGACATTAAATACGGGACAATGAAACAGTGCCCGACAGTGAACAAGGTAAAATTAAACAGAGCCCAACATTAAATACAGCACAATGAAACAATGCCCTACAGGGAACAATGTACAATTAAACACAGCCCGACATTAAATACGGTACAATGAAACAGTGCCCTACAGTGAACAATGTAAAATTAAACACAGCCCGACATTAAATACGGTACAATGAATCAGTGCCCTACCAGCAACAATGTAAAATTGAACAGAGCCCGACATTAAATACGGTACAATGAAAGCGTGCCCTACACTGAACAATGTAAAATTAAACCGAGCCCGACATTATATACAGTAAAATGAAACAGTGCCCTACAGTGAACAATGTACAATTAAACACAGCCCGACAGTAAATACGGGACAATGAAACAGTACCCTACAGTGAACAATGTACAATTAAACACAGCCCGACAGTAAATACGGTACAATGAAACAGTGCCCTACACTGAACAAGGTAAAATTAAACAGAGCCCGACATTAAATACGGTACAATGAAACAGTGACCTACACTGAACAAGGTAAAATTAAACAGAGCCCGACATTAAATACGGTACAATTAAACAGTGCCCTACAGAGAACAATGTAAAATTAAACACAGCCCGACATTAAATACGGTACAATGAATCAGTGCCCTACCAGCAACAATGTAAAATTAAACAGAGCCCGACATTAAAAACGGTACAATGTAACCGTGCCCTACACTGAACAAGGTAAAATTAAACAGAGCCGGACATTAAATACAGTACAATGAAACAGTACCCTACAGTGAACAATGAAAATTAACAGAGCCCAACATTAAATACAGTACAATGAAACAGTGACCTACAGTAAACAAGGCAAAATTAAACAGAGCCCGACATTAAATACGGTACAATTAAACAGTGCCCTACAGAGAACAATGTAAAATTAAACACAGCTCGACATTAAATACGGTACAATGAATCAGTGCCCTACCAGCAACAATGTAAAATTAAACAGAGCCCGACATTAAAAACGGTACAATGAAACCGTGCCCTACACTGAACAAGGTAAAATTAAACAGAGCCGGACATTAAATACAGTACAATGAAACAGTGCCCTACAGTGAACAATGTAAAATTAATCAGAGCCCGACATTAAAGACGGGACAACGAAACAGTGCCCGACAGTGAACAAGGTAAAATTAAACAGAGCCCAACATTAAATACAGCACAATGAAACAATGCCCTACAGTGAAGAATGTAAAATTAAACAGAGCCCGACATTAAATACGGTACAATGAAACAGTGCCCTACACTGAGCAATGTAAAATTATACAGAGCCCGACATTAAATACGGGACAATGAAACAGTGCCCGACAGTGAACAAGGTAAAATTAAACAGAGCCCAACATTAAATACAGCACAATGAAACAATGTCCTACAGTGAACAATGTAAAATTAAACACAGCCCGACATTAAATACGGTAAAATGAAACAGTGCCCTACACTGAACAAGGTAAAATTAAACAGAGCCCGACATTAAATACAGTACAATGAAACAGTGACCTACAGTAAACAAGGCAAAATTAAACAGAGCCCGACATTCAATACAGTACAATGAAACAGTGCCCTACACTGAACAATGTAACATTAAACAGAGCCCGACATTAAATACGGGACAATGAAACAGTGCCCGACAGCGAACAAGGTAAAGTTAAACAGAGCCCAACATTAAATACAGCACAATGAAACAATGCCCTACAGTGAACAAGGTAAAATTAAACAGAGCCCGACATTAAATACGGTACAATGAAAGAGTGCCCTACACTGAACAATGTAAAATTAAACACAGCCCGACATTAAATACGGTACAATGAAACAGTACCCTACAGTGAACAATGTACAATTAAACACAGCCCGACAGTAAATACGGTACAATGAAACAGTGCCCTACACTGAACAAGGTAAAATTAAACAGAGCCCGACATTAAATACGGTACAATGAAACAGTGCCCTACACTGAACAATGTAACATTAAACAGAGCCCGACATTAAATACGGGACAATTAAACAGTGCCCGACAGTGAACAAGGTAAAATTAAACAGAGCCCAACATTAAATACAGCACAATGAAACAATGCTCTACAGTGAAGAATGTAAAATTAAACACAGCCCGACATTAAAAACAGTACAATGAAACAGTGCCCTGCACTGAGCAAGGTAAAATTAAACACAGCCCGACATTAAAAACAGTACAATGAAACAGTGCCCTCCACTGAGCAAGGTAAAATTAAACACAGCCCGACATTAAATACGGTACAATGAAACAGTGCCCTACAGTGAACAATGTACAATTACACACAGACCGACATTAAATACGGTACAATGAAAGAGTGCCCGACACTGAACAATGTAAAATTAAACACAGCCCGACATTAAACACGGTACAATGAAACAGTGCCCTACACTGAAGAAGGTAAAATTAAACAGAGCCCGACATTAAATACGGTACAATGAATCAGTGCCCTACACTGAACAATGTAAAATTAAACAGAGCCGGACATTAAATACAGTACAATGAAACAGTGCCCTACAGTGAACAATGTAAAAGTAAACAGAGCCCGACATTAAATACGGTACAATGAAACAGTGCCCTACACTGAACAATGTAAAAGTAAACAGAGCCCGACATTAAATACGGTACAATGAAACAGTGCCCTACACTGAACAATGTAAAATTAAACAGAGCCGGACATTAAATACAGTACAATGAAACAGTGCCCTACAGTGAACAATGCAAAATTAACAGAGCCCGACATTAAATACAGTACAATGAAACAGTGACCTACAGTAAACAAGGCAAAATTAAACAGAGCCCGACATTAAATACAGTACAATGAAACAGTGCCCTACACTGAACAATGTAAAATTAATCAGAGCCCGACATGAAATACGGGACAATGAAACAGTGCCCGACAGTGAACAAGGTAAAATTAAACAGAGCCCAACATTAAATACAGCACAATGGAACAATGCCCTACAGTGAAGAATGTAAAATTAAACAGAGCCCGACATTAAATACAGTAAAATGAAACAGTGCCCTACAGTGAACAATGTAAAATTAAACACATCCCGACATTAAATACGGTACAATGAAACAGTGCCCTACACTGAACAATGTAAAATAAAACACAGCCCGACATTAAATAAAGTACAATGAAACAGTGCCCTACACTGAACAATGTAAAGTTAAAGAGAGCCCGACATTAAATACGGTACAGCGAAACAGTGCCGTACACTGAACAATGTAAAATTAAACATAGCCCGACATTAAATACAGTACAATGAATCAGTGCCCTACACAGAACAATGTAAACTTAAACACAGCCGACATTAAATACGGTATAATGAAACAGTGGCCTACACTGAACAAGGTAAAATTAAACAGAGCCCAACATTAAATACAGCACAATGAAACAATGCCCTACAGTGAAGTATGTAAAATTAAACAGAGCCCGACATTAAATACAGTAAAATGAAACAGTGCCCTACAGTGAACAACGTACAATTCAACACAGCCCGACATTAAATACGGTACAATGAAACAGTACCCTACAGTGAACAATGTACAATTAAACACAGCCCGACATTAAATACGGTACAATGAAACAGTGCCCTACAGTGAACAATGAAAAATTAAACACAGCCCGACATTAAATACGGTACAATGAATCAGTGCCCTACCAGCAACAATGTAAAATTAAACACAGCCCGACATTCAATACGGTACAATGAATCAGTGCCCTACACTGAACAATGTAACATTAAACACAGCCCGACTTTAAATACAGTACAATGAAACAGTGACCTACAGTAAACAAGGCAAAATTAAACAGAGCCCGACATTAAATACAGTACAATGAAACAGTGCCCTACACTGAACAATGTAAAATTAAACAGAGCCCGACATTAAATACGGTACAATGAAAGAGTGCCCTACACTGAACAATGTAAAATTAAACAGAGCCGGACATTAAATACAGTACAATGAAACAGTGCCCTACAGTGAACAAAGTAAAATTAACAGAGCCCGACATTAAATACAGTACAATGAAACAGTGCCCTTCAGTAAACAAGGCAAAATTAAACAGAGCCCGACATTAAATACGGTGCAATGGATCAGTGCCCTACACTGAACAATGTAAAATAAAACACAGCCCGACATTAAATACGGTACAATGAAACAGTGCCCTACAGTGAACAATGTAAACTTAAACTCAGCCCGACATTCAATACGGTACAATGAATCAGTGCCCTACACTGAACAATGTAACATTAAACACAGCCCGACTTTAAATACAGTACAATGAAACAGTGACCTACAGTAAACAAGGCAAAATTAAACAGAGCCCGACATTAAATACAGTACAATGAAACAGTGCCCTACACTGAACAATGTAAAATTAAACAGAGCCCGACATTAAATACGGTAAAATGAAACAGTGCCCTACACTGAACAAGGTAAAATTAAACAGAGCCCGACATTAAATACGGTACAATGAAACAGTGCCCTACACTGAACAAGGTAAAATTAAACAGAGCCCGACATTAAATACAGTACAATGAAACAGTGACCTACAGTAAACAAGGCAAAATTAAACAGAGCCCGACATTAAATACAGTACAATGAAACAGTGCCCTACACTGAACAATGTAACATTAAACAGAGCCCGACATTAAATACGGGACAATGAAACAGTGCCCGACAGTGAACAAGGTAAAATTAAACAGAGCCCAACATTAAATACAGCACAATGAAACAATGCTCTACAGTGAAGAATGTAAAATTAAACACAGCCCGACATTAAAAACAGTACAATGAAACAGTGCCCTGCACTGAGCAAGGTAAAATTAAACACAGCCCGACATTAAAAACAGTACAATGAAACAGTGCCCTCCACTGAGCAAGGTAAAATTAAACACAGCCCGACATTAAATACGGTACAATGAAACAGTGCCCTACAGTGAACAATGTACAATTAAACACAGACCGACATTAAATACGGTACAATGAAAGAGTGCCCGACACTGAACAATGTAAAATTAAACACAGCCCGACATTAAATACGGTACAATGAAACAGTGCCCTACACTGAACAAGGTAAAATTAAACAGAGCCCGACATTAAATACGGTACAATGAATCAGTGCCCTACACTGAACAATGTAAAATTAAACAGAGCCGGACATTAAATACAGTACAATGAAACAGTGCCCTACACTGAACAATGTAAAAGTAAACAGAGCCCGACATTAAATACGGTACAATGAAACAGTGCCCTACACTGAACAATGTAAAATTAAACAGAGCCGGACATTAAATACAGTACAATGAAACAGTGCCCTACAGTGAACAATGCAAAATTAACAGAGCCCGACATTAAATACAGTACAATGAAACAGTGACCTACAGTAAACAAGGCAAAATTAAACAGAGCCCGACACTAAATACAGTACAATGAAACAGTGCCCTACACTGAACAATGTAAAATTAATCAGAGACCGACATGAAATACGGGACAATGAAACAGTGCCCGACAGTGAACAAGGTAAAATTAAACAGAGCCCAACATTAAATACAGCACAATGAAACAATGTCCTACAGTGAAGAATGTAAAATTAAACAGAGCCCGACATTAAATACGGTACAGCGAAACAGTGCCGTACACTGAACAATGTAAATTAAACATAGCCCGACATTAAATACAGTACAATGAATCAGTGCCCTACACAGAACAATGTAAACTTAAACACAGCCGACATTAAATACGGTATAATGAAACAGTGGCCTACACTGAACAAGGTAAAATTAAACAGAGCCCAACATTAAATACAGCACAATGAAACAATGCCCTACAGTGAAGTATGTAAAATTAAACAGAGCCCGACATTAAATACGGTACAATGAAACAGTGCCCTACAGTGAACAACGTACAATTCAACACAGCCCGACATTAAATACGGTACAATGAAACAGTACCCTACAGTGAACAATGTACAATTAAACACAGCCCGACATTAAATACGGTACAATGAAACAGTGCCCTACAGTGAACAATGAAAAATTAAACACAGCCCGACATTAAATACGGTACAATGAATCAGTGCCCTACCAGCAACAATGTAAAATTAAACAGAGCCCGACATTAAATACGGTACAATGAAAGAGTGCCCTACAGTGAACAATGAAAATTAACAGAGCCCGACATTAAATACAGTACAATGAAACAGTGACCTACAGTAAACAAGGCAAAATTAAACAGAGCCCGACATTAAATACAGTACAATGAAACAGTGCCCTACACTGAACAATGTAAAATTAAACAGAGCCCGAAATTATATACGGTAAAATGAAGCAGTGCCCTACACTGAACAAGGTAAAATTAAACAGAGCCCGACATTAAATACGGTACAATGAAACAGTGCCCTACACTGAACAAGGTAACATTAAACAGAGCCCGACATTAAATACAGTACAATGAAACAGTGACCTACAGTAAACAAGGCAAAATTATACAGAGCCCGACATTAAATACAGTACAAGAAACAGTGCCCTACACTGAACAATGTAACATTAAACAGAGCCCGACATTAAATACGGGACAATGAAACAGTGCCCGACAGTGAACAAGGTAAAATTAAACAGAGCCCAACATTAAATACAGCACAATGAAACAATGCTCTACAGTGAAGAATGTAAAATTAAACACAGCCCGACATTAAAAACAGTACAATGAAAGAGTGCCCTGCACTGAGCAAGGTAAAATTAAACACAGCCCGACATTAAAAACAGTACAATGAAACAGTGCCCTCCACTGAGCAAGGTAAAATTAAACACAGCCCGACATTAAATACGGTACAATGAAACAGTGCCCTACAGTGAACAATGTACAATTAAACACAGACCGACATTAAATACGGTACAATGAAAGAGTGCCCGACACTGAACAATGTAAAATTAAACACAGCCCGACATTAAATACGGTACAATGAAACAGTGCCCTACACTGAACAAGGTAAAATTAAACAGAGCCCGACATTAAATACGGTACAATGAATCAGTGCCCTACACTGAACAATGTAAAATTAAACAGAGCCGGACATTAAATACAGTACAATGAAACAGTGCCCTACACTGAACAATGTAAAAGTAAACAGAGCCCGACATTAAATACGGTACAATGAAACAGTGCCCTACACTGAACAATGTAAAATTAAACAGAGCCGGACATTAAATACAGTACAATGAAACAGTGCCCTACAGTGAACAATGCAAAATTAACAGAGCCCGACATTAAATACAGTACAATGAAACAGTGACCTACAGTAAACAAGGCAAAATTAAACAGAGCCCGACACTAAATACAGTACAATGAAACAGTGCCCTACACTGAACAATGTAAAATTAATCAGAGACCGACATGAAATACGGGACAATGAAACAGTGCCCGACAGTGAACAAGGTAAAATTAAACAGAGCCCAACATTAAATACAGCACAATGAAACAATGTCCTACAGTGAAGAATGTAAAATTAAACAGAGCCCGACATTAAATACGGTACAGCGAAACAGTGCCGTACACTGAACAATGTAAATTAAACATAGCCCGACATTAAATACAGTACAATGAATCAGTGCCCTACACAGAACAATGTAAACTTAAACACAGCCGACATTAAATACGGTATAATGAAACAGTGGCCTACACTGAACAAGGTAAAATTAAACAGAGCCCAACATTAAATACAGCACAATGAAACAATGCCCTACAGTGAAGTATGTAAAATTAAACAGAGCCCGACATTAAATACGGTACAATGAAACAGTGCCCTACAGTGAACAACGTACAATTCAACACAGCCCGACATTAAATACGGTACAATGAAACAGTACCCTACAGTGAACAATGTACAATTAAACACAGCCCGACATTAAATACGGTACAATGAAACAGTGCCCTACAGTGAACAATGAAAAATTAAACACAGCCCGACATTAAATACGGTACAATGAATCAGTGCCCTACCAGCAACAATGTAAAATTAAACAGAGCCCGACATTAAATACGGTACAATGAAAGAGTGCCCTACAGTGAACAATGAAAATTAACAGAGCCCGACATTAAATACAGTACAATGAAACAGTGACCTACAGTAAACAAGGCAAAATTAAACAGAGCCCGACATTAAATACAGTACAATGAAACAGTGCCCTACACTGAACAATGTAAAATTAAACAGAGCCCGAAATTATATACGGTAAAATGAAGCAGTGCCCTACACTGAACAAGGTAAAATTAAACAGAGCCCGACATTAAATACGGTACAATGAAACAGTGCCCTACACTGAACAAGGTAACATTAAACAGAGCCCGACATTAAATACAGTACAATGAAACAGTGACCTACAGTAAACAAGGCAAAATTATACAGAGCCCGACATTAAATACAGTACAAGAAACAGTGCCCTACACTGAACAATGTAACATTAAACAGAGCCCGACATTAAATACGGGACAATGAAACAGTGCCCGACAGTGAACAAGGTAAAATTAAACAGAGCCCAACATTAAATACAGCACAATGAAACAATGCTCTACAGTGAAGAATGTAAAATTAAACACAGCCCGACATTAAAAACAGTACAATGAAAGAGTGCCCTGCACTGAGCAAGGTAAAATTAAACACAGCCCGACATTAAAAACAGTACAATGAAACAGTGCCCTCCACTGAGCAAGGTAAAATTAAACACAGCCCGACATTAAATACGGTACAATGAAACAGTGCCCTACAGTGAACAATGTAAAAGTAAACAGAGCCCGACATTAAATACGGTACAATGAAACAGTGCCCTACACTGAACAATGTAAAAGTAAACAGAGCCCGACATTAAATACGGTACAATGAAACAGTGCCCTACACTGAACAATGTAAAATTAAACAGAGCCGGACATTAAATACAGTACAATGAAACAGTGCCCTACAGTGAACAATGCAAAATTAACAGAGCCCGACATTAAATACGGTACAATGAAACAGTGCCCTACAGTGAACAATGTAAAATTAAACACAGCCCGACATTAAATACGGTGCAATGAAACAGTGACCTACAGTGAACAAGGTAAAATTAAACAGAGCCCGACATTAAATACGGTACAATGAAACAGTGCCCTACACTGAACAATGTAAAATTAAACAGAGCCGGACATTAAATACAGTACAATGAAACAGTGCCCTACAGTGAACAATGCAAAATTAACAGAGCCCGACATTAAATACAGTACAATGAAACAGTGACCTACAGTAAACAAGGCAAAATTAAACAGAGCCCGACATTAAATACAGTACAATGAAACAGTGCCCTACACTGAACAATGTAAAATTAATCAGAGCCCGACATGAAATACGGGACAATGAAACAGTGCCCGACAGTGAACAAGGTAAAATTAAACAGAGCCCAACATTAAATACAGCACAATGAAACAATGCCCTACAGTGAAGAATGTAAAATTAAACAGAGCCCGACATTAAATACAGTAAAATGAAACAGTGCCCTACAGTGAACAAGGTAAAATTAAACAGAGCCCAACATTAAATACAGCACAATGAAACAATGCCCTACAGTGAAGTATGTAAAATTAAACAGAGCCCGACATGAAATACGGGACAATGAAACAGTGCCCTACAGTGAACAATGCAAAATTAACAGAGCCCGACATTAAATACAGTACAATGAAACAGTGACCTACAGTAAACAAGGCAAAATTAAACACAGCCCGACATTAAATACAGTAAAATGAAACAGTGCCCTACAGTGAACAACGTACAATTCAACACAGCCCGACATTAAATACGGTACAATGAAACAGTGCCGTACACTGAACAATGTAAACTTAAACACAGCCGACATTAAATACGGTATAATGAAACAGTGGCCTACACAGAACAATGTAAACTTAAACACAGCCGACATTAAATACGGTATAATGAAACAGTGGCCTACACTGAACAAGGTAAAATTAAACAGAGCCCAACATTAAATACAGCACAATGAAACAATGCCCGACAGTGAACAAGGTAAAATTAAACAGAGCCCAACATTAAATACAGTACAATGAAACAGTGACCTACAGTAAACAAGGCAAAATTAAACACAGCCCGACATTAAATACAGTAAAATGAAACAGTGCCCTACAGTGAACAACGTACAATTCAACACAGCCCGACATTAAATACGGTACAATGAAACAGTGCCGTACACTGAACAATGTAAAATTAAACATAGCCCGACATTAAATACTGTACAATGAATCAGTGCCCTACACAGAACAATGTAAACTTAAACACAGCCGACATTAAATACGGTATAATGAAACAGTGGCCTACACAGAACAATGTAAACTTAAACACAGCCGACATTAAATACGGTATAATGAAACAGTGGCCTACACTGAACAAGGTAAAATTAAACAGAGCCCAACATTAAATACAGCACAATGAAACAATGTCCGACAGTGAACAAGGTAAAATTAAACAGAGCCCAACATTAAATACAGCACAATGAAACAATGCCCGACAGTGAACAATGTAAAATTAAACACAGCCCGACATTAAATACGGTAAAATGAAACAGTGTCCTACACTGAACAAGGTAAAATTAAACAGAGCCCGACATTAAATACGGGACAATGAAACAGTGCCCGACAGTGAACAAGGTAAAATTAAACAGAGCCCAACATTAAATACAGCACAATGAAACAATGCCCTACAGGGAACAATGTACAATTAAACACAGCCCGACATTAAATACGGTACAATGAAACAGTGCCCTACAGTGAACAATGTAAAATTAAACACAGCCCGACATTAAATACGGTACAATGAATCAGTGCCCTACCAGCAACAATGTAAAATTGAACAGAGCCCGACATTAAATACGGTACAATGAAAGCGTGCCCTAAACTGAACAATGTAAAATTAAACACAGCCCGACATTAAATACGGTACAATGAAACAGTGCCCTACACTGAACAAGGTAAAATTAAACCGAGCCCGACATTATATACAGTAAAATGAAACAGTGCCCTACAGTGAACAATGTACAATTAAACACAGCCCGACAGTAAATACGGGACAATGAAACAGTACCCTACAGTGAACAATGTACAATTAAACACAGCCCGACAGTAAATACGGTACAATGAAACAGTGCCCTACACTGAACAAGGTAAAATTAAACAGAGCCCGACATTAAATACGGTACAATGAAACAGTGACCTACACTGAACAAGGTAAAATTAAACAGAGCCCGACATTAAATACGGTACAATTAAACAGTGCCCTACAGAGAACAATGTAAAATTAAACACAGCCCGACATTAAATACGGTACAATGAATCAGTGCCCTACCAGCAACAATGTAAAATTAAACAGAGCCCGACATTAAAAACGGTACAATGAAAGCGTGCCCTACACTGAACAAGGTAAAATTAAACAGAGCCGGACATTAAATACAGTACAATGAAACAGTGCCCTACAGTGAACAATGAAAATTAACAGAGCCCAACATTAAATACAGTACAATGAAACAGTGACCTACAGTAAACAAGGCAAAATTAAACAGAGCCCGACATTAAATACGGTACAATTAAACAGTGCCCTACAGAGAACAATGTAAAATTAAACACAGCTCGACATTAAATACGGTACAATGAATCAGTGCCCTACCAGCAACAATGTAAAATTAAACAGAGCCCGACATTAAAAACGGTACAATGAAACAGTGCCCTACAGTGAACAATGTAAAATTAATCAGAGCCCGACATTAAAGACGGGACAACGAAACAGTGCCCGACAGTGAACAAGGTAAAATTAAACAGAGCCCAACATTAAATACAGCACAATGAAACAATGCCCTACAGTGAAGAATGTAAAATTAAACAGAGCCCGACATTAAATACGGTACAATGAAACAGTGCCCTACACTGAGCAATGTAAAATTATACAGAGCCCGACATTAAATACGGGACAATGAAACAGTGCCCGACAGTGAACAAGGTAAAATTAAACAGAGCCCAACATTAAATACAGCACAATGAAACAATGTCCTACAGTGAACAATGTAAAATTAAACACAGCCCGACATTAAATACGGTAAAATGAAACAGTGCCCTACACTGAACAAGGTAAAATTAAACAGAGCCCGACATTAAATACAGTACAATGAAACAGTGACCTACAGTAAACAAGGCAAAATTAAACAGAGCCCGACATTCAATACAGTACAATGAAACAGTGCCCTACACTGAACAATGTAACATTAAACAGAGCCCGACATTAAATACGGGACAATGAAACAGTGCCCGACAGCGAACAAGGTAAAGTTAAACAGAGCCCAACATTAAATACAGCACAATGAAACAATGCCCTACAGTGAACAAGGTAAAATTAAACAGAGCCCGACATTAAATACGGTACAATGAAAGAGTGCCCTACACTGAACAATGTAAAATTAAACACAGCCCGACATTAAATACGGTACAATGAAACAGTACCCTACAGTGAACAATGTACAATTAAACACAGCCCGACAGTAAATACGGTACAATGAAACAGTGCCCTACACTGAACAAGGTAAAATTAAACAGAGCCCGACATTAAATACGGTACAATGAAACAGTGCCCTACACTGAACAATGTAACATTAAAAAGAGCCCGACATTAAATACGGGACAATTAAACAGTGCCCGACAGTGAACAAGGTAAAATTAAACAGAGCCCAACATTAAATACAGCACAATGAAACAATGCTCTACAGTGAAGAATGTAAAATTAAACACAGCCCGACATTAAAAACAGTACAATGAAACAGTGCCCTGCACTGAGCAAGGTAAAATTAAACACAGCCCGACATTAAAAACAGTACAATGAAACAGTGCCCTCCACTGAGCAAGGTAAAATTAAAAACAGCTCGACATTAAATACGGTACAATGAAACAGTGCCCTACAGTGAACAATGTACAATTAAACACAGCCCGACATTAAATACGGTACAATGAAAGAGTGCCCGACACTGAACAATGTAAAATTAAACACAGCCCGACATTAAACACGGTACAATGAAACAGTGCCCTACACTGAACAAGGTAAAATTAAACAGAGCCCGACATTAAATACGGTACAATGAATCAGTGCCCTACACTGAACAATGTAAAATTAAACAGAGCCGGACATTAAATACAGTACAATGAAACAGTGCCCTACAGTGAACAATGTAAAAGTAAACAGAGCCCGACATTAAATACGGTACAATGAAACAGTGCCCTACACTGAACAATGTAAAAGTAAACAGAGCCCGACATTAAATACGGTACAATGAAACAGTGCCCTACACTGAACAATGTAAAATTAAACAGAGCCGGACATTAAATACAGTACAATGAAACAGTGCCCTACAGTGAACAATGCAAAATTAACAGAGCCCGACATTAAATACAGTACAATGAAACAGTGACCTACAGTAAACAAGGCAAAATTAAACAGAGCCCGACATTAAATACAGTACAATGAAACAGTGCCCTACACTGAACAATGTAAAATTAATCAGAGCCCGACATGAAATACGGGACAATGAAACAGTGCCCGACAGTGAACAAGGTAAAATTAAACAGAGCCCAACATTAAATACAGCACAATGGAACAATGCCCTACAGTGAAGAATGTAAAATTAAACAGAGCCCGACATTAAATACAGTAAAATGGAACAGTGCCCTACAGTGAACAATGTAAAATTAAACACAGCCCGACATTAAATACGGTACAATGAAGCAGTGCCCTACACTGAACAATGTAAAATAAAACACAGCCCGACATTAAATACGGGACAATTAAACAGTGCCCGACAGTGAACAAGGTAAAATTAAACAGAGCCCAACATTAAATACAGCACAATGAAACAATGCTCTACAGTGAAGAATGTAAAATTAAACACAGCCCGACATTAAAAACAGTACAATGAAACAGTGCCCTGCACTGAGCAAGGTAAAATTAAACACAGCCCGACATTAAAAACAGTACAATGAAACAGTGCCCTCCACTGAGCAAGGTAAAATTAAACACAGCCCGACATTAAATACGGTACAATGAAACAGTGCCCTACAGTGAACAATGTACAATTAAACACAGCCCGACATTAAATACGGTACAATGAAAGAGTGCCCGACACTGAACAATGTAAAATTAAACACAGCCCGACATTAAACACGGTACAATGAAACAGTGCCCTACACTGAACAAGGTAAAATTAAACAGAGCCCGACATTAAATACGGTACAATGAATCAGTGCCCTACACTGAACAATGTAAAATTAAACAGAGCCGGACATTAAATACAGTACAATGAAACAGTGCCCTACAGTGAACAATGTAAAAGTAAACAGAGCCCGACATTAAATACGGTACAATGAAACAGTGCCCTACACTGAACAATGTAAAAGTAAACAGAGCCCGACATTAAATACGGTACAATGAAACAGTGCCCTACACTGAACAATGTAAAATTAAACAGAGCCGGACATTAAATACAGTACAATGAAACAGTGCCCTACAGTGAACAATGCAAAATTAACAGAGCCCGACATTAAATACAGTACAATGAAACAGTGACCTACAGTAAACAAGGCAAAATTAAACAGAGCCCGACATTAAATACAGTACAATGAAACAGTGCCCTACACTGAACAATGTAAAATTAATCAGAGCCCGACATGAAATACGGGACAATGAAACAGTGCCCGACAGTGAACAAGGTAAAATTAAACAGAGCCCAACATTAAATACAGCACAATGGAACAATGCCCTACAGTGAAGAATGTAAAATTAAACAGAGCCCGACATTAAATACAGTAAAATGAAACAGTGCCCTACAGTGAACAATGTAAAATTAAACACAGCCCGACATTAAATACGGTACAATGAAACAGTGCCCTACACTGAACAATGTAAAATAAAACACAGCCCGACATTAAATAAAGTACAATGAAACAGTGCCCTACACTGAACAATGTAAAGTTAAAGAGAGCCCGACATTAAATACGGTACAGCGAAACAGTGCCGTACACTGAACAATGTAAAATTAAACATAGCCCGACATTAAATACAGTACAATGAATCAGTGCCCTACACAGAACAATGTAAACTTAAACACAGCCGACATTAAATACGGTATAATGAAACAGTGGCCTACACTGAACAAGGTAAAATTAAACAGAGCCCAACGTTAAATACAGCACAATGAAACAATGCCCTACAGTGAAGTATGTAAAATTAAACAGAGCCCGACATTAAATACAGTAAAATGAAACAGTGCCCTACAGTGAACAACGTACAATTCAACACAGCCCGACATTAAATACGGTACAATGAAACAGTACCCTACAGTGAACAATGTAACATTAAACACAGCCCGACTTTAAATACAGTACAATGAAACAGTGACCTACAGTAAACAAGGCAAAATTAAACAGAGCCCGACATTAAATACAGTACAATGAAACAGTGCCCTACACTGAACAATGTAAAATTAAACAGAGCCCGACATTAAATACGGTACAATGAAAGAGTGCCCTACACTGAACAATGTAAAATTAAACAGAGCCGGACATTAAATACAGTACAATGAAACAGTGCCCTACAGTGAACAAAGTAAAATTAACAGAGCCCGACATTAAATACAGTACAATGAAACAGTGCCCTTCAGTAAACAAGGCAAAATTAAACAGAGCCCGACATTAAATACGGTGCAATGGATCAGTGCCTTACACTGAACAATGTAAAATAAAACACAGCCCGACATTAAATACGGTACAATGAAACAGTGCCCTACAGTGAACAATGTAAACTTAAACTCAGCCCGACATTCAATACGGTACAATGAATCAGTGCCCTACACTGAACAATGTAACATTAAACACAGCCCGACTTTAAATACAGTACAATGAAACAGTGACCTACAGTAAACAAGGCAAAATTAAACAGAGCCCGACATTAAATACAGTACAATGAAACAGTGCCCTACACTGAACAATGTAAAATTAAACAGAGCCCGACATTAAATACGGTAAAATGAAACAGTGCCCTACACTGAACAAGGTAAAATTAAACAGAGCCCGACATTAAATACGGTACAATGAAACAGTGCCCTACACTGAACAAGGTAAAATTAAACAGAGCCCGACATTAAATACAGTACAATGAAACAGTGACCTACAGTAAACAAGGCAAAATTAAACAGAGCCCGACATTAAATACAGTCCAATGAAACAGTGCCCTACACTGAACAATGTAACATTAAACAGAGCCCGACATTAAATACGGGACAATGAAACAGTGCCCGACAGTGAACAAGGTAAAATTAAACAGAGCCCAACATTAAATACAGCACAATGAAACAATGCTCTACAGTGAAGAATGTAAAATTAAACACAGCCCGACATTAAAAACAGTACAATGAAACAGTGCCCTGCACTGAGCAAGGTAAAATTAAACACAGCCCGACATTAAAAACAGTACAATGAAACAGTGCCCTCCACTGAGCAAGGTAAAATTAAACACAGCCCGACATTAAATACGGTACAATGAAACAGTGCCCTACAGTGAACAATGTACAATTAAACACAGCCCGACATTAAATACGGTACAATGAAAGAGTGCCCGACACTGAACAATGTAAAATTAAACACAGCCCGACATTAAATACGGTACAATGAAACAGTGCCCTACACTGAACAAGGTAAAATTAAACAGAGCCCGACATTAAATACGGTACAATGAATCAGTGCCCTACACTGAACAATGTAAAATTAAACAGAGCCGGACATTAAATACAGTACAATGAAACAGTGCCCTACACTGAACAATGTAAAAGTAAACAGAGCCCGACATTAAATACGGTACAATGAAACAGTGCCCTACACTGAACAATGTAAAATTAAACAGAGCCGGACATTAAATACAGTACAATGAAACAGTGCCCTACAGTGAACAATGCAAAATTAACAGAGCCCGACATTAAATACAGTACAATGAAACAGTGACCTACAGTAAACAAGGCAAAATTAAACAGAGCCCGACATTAAATACAGTACAATGAAACAGTGCCCTACACTGAACAATGTAAAATTAATCAGAGACCGACATGAAATACGGGACAATGAAACAGTGCCCGACAGTGAAGAATGTAAAATTAAACAGAGCCCGACATTAAATACGGTACAGCGAAACAGTGCCGTACACTGAACAATGTAAATTAAACATAGCCCGACATTAAATACAGTACAATGAATCAGTGCCCTACACAGAACAATGTAAACTTAAACACAGCCGACATTAAATACGGTATAATGAAACAGTGGCCTACACTGAACAAGGTAAAATTAAACAGAGCCCAACATTAAATACAGCACAATGAAACAATGCCCTACAGTGAAGTATGTAAAATTAAACAGAGCCCGACATTAAATACGGTACAATGAAACAGTGCCCTACAGTGAACAACGTACAATTCAACACAGCCCGACATTAAATACGGTACAATGAAACAGTACCCTACAGTGAACAATGTACAATTAAACACAGCCCGACATTAAATACGGTACAATGAAACAGTGCCCTACAGTGAACAATGAAAAATTAAACACAGCCCGACATTAAATACGGTACAATGAATCAGTGCCCTACCAGCAACAATGTAAAATTAAACAGAGCCCGACATTAAATACGGTACAATGAAAGAGTGCCCTACAGTGAACAATGAAAATTAACAGAGCCCGACATTAAATACAGTACAATGAAACAGTGACCTACAGTAAACAAGGCAAAATTAAACAGAGCCCGACATTAAATACAGTACAATGAAACAGTGCCCTACACTGAACAATGTAAAATTAAACAGAGCCCGAAATTATATACGGTAAAATGAAGCAGTGCCCTACACTGAACAAGGTAAAATTAAACAGAGCCCGACATTAAATACGGTACAATGAAACAGTGCCCTACACTGAACAAGGTAACATTAAACAGAGCCCGACATTAAATACAGTACAATGAAACAGTGACCTACAGTAAACAAGGCAAAATTATACAGAGCCCGACATTAAATACAGTACAAGAAACAGTGCCCTACACTGAACAATGTAACATTAAACAGAGCCCGACATTAAATACGGGACAATGAAACAGTGCCCGACAGTGAACAAGGTAAAATTAAACAGAGCCCAACATTAAATACAGCACAATGAAACAATGCTCTACAGTGAAGAATGTAAAATTAAACACAGCCCGACATTAAAAACAGTACAATGAAAGAGTGCCCTGCACTGAGCAAGGTAAAATTAAACACATCCCGACATTAAAAACAGTACAATGAAACAGTGCCCTCCACTGAGCAAGGTAAAATTAAACACAGCCCGACATTAAATACGGTACAATGAAACAGTGCCCTACAGTGAACAATGTAAAAGTAAACAGAGCCCGACATTAAATACGGTACAATGAAACAGTGCCCTACACTGAACAATGTAAAAGTAAACAGAGCCCGACATTAAATACGGTACAATGAAACAGTGCCCTACACTGAACAATGTAAAATTAAACAGAGCCGGACATTAAATACAGTACAATGAAACAGTGCCCTACAGTGAACAATGCAAAATTAACAGAGCCCGACATTAAATACAGTACAATGAAACAGTGACCTACAGTAAACAAGGCAAAATTAAACAGAGCCCGACATTAAATACAGTACAATGAAACAGTGCCCTACACTGAACAATGTAAAATTAATCAGAGCCCGACATGAAATACGGGACAATGAAACAGTGCCCGACAGTGAACAAGATAAAATTAAACAGAGCCCAACATTAAATACAGCACAATGAAACAATGCCCTACAGTGAAGAATGTAAAATTAAACAGAGCCCGACATTAAATACAGTAAAATGAAACAGTGCCCTACAGTGAACAAGGTAAAATTAAACAGAGCCCAACATTAAATACAGCACAATGAAACAATGCCCTACAGTGAAGTATGTAAAATTAAACAGAGCCCGACATTAAATACAGTAAAATGAAACAGTGCCCTACAGTGAACAACGTACAATTCAACACAGCCCGACATTAAATACGGTACAATGAAACAGTGCCGTACACTGAACAATGTAAAATTAAACATAGCCCGACATTAAATACTGTACAATGAATCAGTGCCCTACACAGAACAATGTAAACTTAAACACAGCCGACATTAAATACGGTATAATGAAACAGTGGCCTACACTGAACAAGGTAAAATTAAACAGAGCCCAACATTAAATACAGCACAATGAAACAATGCCCTACAGTGAAGTATGTAAAATTAAACAGAGCCCGACATTAAATACAGTAAAATGAAACAGTGCCCTACAGTGAACAACGTACAATTCAACACAGCCCGACATTAAATACGGTACAATGAAACAGTACCCTACAGTGAACAATGTACAATTAAACACAGCCCGACATTAAATACGGTACAATGAAACAGTGCCCTACAGTGAACAATGAAAAATTAAACACAGCCCGACATTAAATACGGTACAATGAATCAGTGCCCTACCAGCAACAATGTAAAATTAAACAGAGCCCGACATTAAATACGGTACAATGAAAGAGTGCCCTACAGTGAACAATGAAAATTAACAGAGCCCGACATTAAATACAGTACAATGAAACAGTGACCTACAGTAAACAAGGCAAAATTAAACAGAGCCCGACATTAAATACAGTACAATGAAACAGTGCCCTACACTGAACAATGTAAAATTAAACAGAGCCCGAAATTATATACGGTAAAATGAAGCAGTGCCCTACACTGAACAAGGTAAAATTAAACAGAGCCCGACATTAAATACGGTACAATGAAACAGTGCCCTACACTGAACAAGGTAACATTAAACAGAGCCCGACATTAAATACAGTACAATGAAACAGTGACCTACAGTAAACAAGGCAAAATTATACAGAGCCCGACATTAAATACAGTACAAGAAACAGTGCCCTACACTGAACAATGTAACATTAAACAGAGCCCGACATTAAATACGGGACAATGAAACAGTGCCCGACAGTGAACAAGGTAAAATTAAACAGAGCCCAACATTAAATACAGCACAATGAAACAATGCTCTACAGTGAAGAATGTAAAATTAAACACAGCCCGACATTAAAAACAGTACAATGAAAGAGTGCCCTGCACTGAGCAAGGTAAAATTAAACACAGCCCGACATTAAATACGGTACAATGAAACAGTGCCCTACAGTGAACAATGTAAAAGTAAACAGAGCCCGACATTAAATACGGTACAATGAAACAGTGCCCTACACTGAACAATGTAAAAGTAAACAGAGCCCGACATTAAATACGGTACAATGAAACAGTGCCCTACACTGAACTATGTAAAATTAAACAGAGCCGGACATTAAATACAGTACAATGAAACAGTGCCCTACAGTGAACAATGCAAAATTAACAGAGCCCGACATTAAATACAGTACAATGAAACAGTGACCTACAGTAAACAAGGCAAAATTAAACAGAGCCCGACATTAAATACAGTACAATGAAACAGTGCCCTACACTGAACAATGTAAAATTAATCAGAGCCCGACATGAAATACGGGACAATGAAACAGTGCCCGACAGTGAACAAGGTAAAATTAAACAGAGCCCAACATTAAATACAGCACAATGAAACAATGCCCTACAGTGAAGAATGTAAAATTAAACAGAGCCCGACATTAAATACAGTAAAATGAAACAGTGCCCTACAGTGAACAAGGTAAAATTAAACAGAGCCCAACATTAAATACAGCACAATGAAACAATGCCCTACAGTGAAGTATGTAAAATTAAACAGAGCCCGACATTAAATACAGTAAAATGAAACAGTGCCCTACAGTGAACAACGTACAATTCAACACAGCCCGACATTAAATACGGTACAATGAAACAGTGCCGTACACTGAACAATGTAAAATTAAACATAGCCCGACATTAAATACTGTACAATGAATCAGTGCCCTACACAGAACAATGTAAACTTAAACACAGCCGACATTAAATACGGTATAATGAAACAGTGGCCTACACTGAACAAGGTAAAATTAAACAGAGCCCAACATTAAATACAGCACAATGAAACAATGCCCTACAGTGAAGTATGTAAAATTAAACAGAGCCCGACATTAAATACAGTAAAATGAAACAGTGCCCTACAGTGAACAACGTACAATTCAACACAGCCCGACATTAAATACGGTACAATGAAACAGTACCCTACAGTGAACAATGTACAATTAAACACAGCCCGACATTAAATACGGTACAATGAAAGAGTGCCCTACAGTGAACAATGTACAATTAAACACAGCCCAACATTAAATACGGTACAATGAAACAGTGACCTACACTGAACAATGTAAACTTAAACACAGCCCGACATTAAATACGGTACAATGAAACAGTGCCGACAGTGAACAAGGTAAAATTAAACAGAGCCCGACATTAAATACGTTACAATGAAACAGTGCCCCACAGTGAACAATGTAAAATTAAACACAGCCCGACATTAAATACGGTACAATGAATCAGTGCCCTACCAGCAACAATGTAAAATTAAACAGAGCCCGACATTAAATACGGTACAATGAAACAGTGCCCTACCAGCAACAATGTAAAATTAAACAGAGCCCGACATTAAATACGGTACAATGAAACAGTGACCTACACTGAACAAGGTAAAATTAAACAGAGCCCGACATTAAATACGGTACAATTAAACAGTGCCCTACAGAGAACAATGTAAAATTAAACACAGCCCGACATTAAATACGGTACAATGAATCAGTGCCCTACCAGCAACAATGTAAAATTAAACAGAGCCCGACATTAAAAACGGTACAATGAAACCGTGCCCTACACTGAACAAGGTAAAATTAAACAGAGCCGGACATTAAATACAGCACAATGAAACAGTGCCCTACAGTGAACAATGAAAATTAACAGAGCCCGACATTAAATACAGTACAATGAAACAGTGACCTACAGTAAACAAGGCAAATTAAACAAAGCCCGACATTAAATACGGGACAATGAAACAGTGCCCGACAGTGAACAAGGTAAAATTAAACAAAGACCGACATTAAATACGGGACAATGAAACAGTGCCCGACAGTGAACAAGGTAAAATTAAACAGAGCCCAACATTAAATACAGCACAATCAAACAATGCCCTACAGTGAAGAATGTAAAATTAAACAGAGCCCGACATTAAATACGGTACAATGAAACAGTGCCCTACACTGAGCAATGTAAAATTAAACAGAGCCCGACATTAAATACGGGACAATGAAACAGTGCCCGACAGTGAACAAGGTAAAATTAAACAGAGCCCAGCATTAAATACAGCACAATGAAACAATGTCCTACAGTGAACAATGTAAAATTAAACACAGCCCGACATTAAATACGGTAAAATGAAACAGTGCCCTACACTGAAGAATGTAAAATTAAACACAGCCCGACATTAAAAACAGTACAATGAAACAGTGCCCTACAGTGAACAATGTACAATTAAACACAGCCCGACATGAAATACGGTACAATGAATCAGTGCCCTACCAGCAACAATGTAAAGTTAAACAGAGCCCGACATTAAATACGGTACAATGAAACAGTGGCCTACACTGAACAATGTAAAATTAAACAGAGCCGGACATTAAATACAGTACAATGAAACAGTGCCCTACAGTGAACAAAGTAAAATTAACAGAGCCCGACATTAAATACAGTACAATGAAACAGTGCCCTTCAGTAAACAAGGCAAAATTAAACAGAGCCCGACATTAAATACGGTGCAATGGATCAGTGCCCTACACTGAACAATGTAAAATAAAACACAGCCCGACATTAAATACGGTACAATGAAACAGTGCCCTACAGTGAACAATGTAAACTTAAACACAGCCCGACATTCAATACGGTACAATGAATCAGTGCCCTACACTGAACAATGTAACATTAAACACAGCCCGACTTTAAATACAGTACAATGAAACAGTGCCCTACACTGAACAAGGTAAAATTAAACAGAGCCCGACATTAAATACGGTACAATGAAACAGTGACCTACACTGAACAAGGTAAAATTAAACAGAGCCCGACATTAAATACGGTAAAATGAAACAGTGCCCTACACTGAACAAGGTAAAATTAAACAGAGCCCGACATTAAATACGGTACAATGAAACAGTGCCCTACGCTGAACAAGGTAAAATTAAACAGAGCCCGACATTAAATACAGTACAATGAAACAGTGACCTACAGTAAACAAGGCAAAATTAAACAGAGCCCGACATTAAATACAGTACAATGAAACAGTGCCCTACACTGAACAATGTAACATTAAACAGAGCCCGACATTAAATACGGGACAATGAAACAGTGCCCGACAGTGAACAAGGTAAAATTAAACAGAGCCCAACATTAAATACAGCACAATGAAACAATGCTCTACAGTGAAGAATGTAAAATTAAACACAGCCCGACATTAAAAACAGTACAATGAAACAGTGCCCTCCACTGAGCAAGGTAAAATTAAACACAGCCCGACATTAAATACGGTACAATGAAACAGTGCCCTACAGTGAACAATGTACAATTAAACACAGCCCGACATTAAATACGGTACAATGAAAGAGTGCCCGACACTGAACAATGTAAAATTAAACACAGCCCGACATTAAATACGGTACAATGAAACAGTGCCCTACACTGAACAAGGTAAAATTAAACAGAGCCCGACATTAAATACGGTACAATGAATCAGTGCCCTACACTGAACAATGTAAAATTAAACAGAGCCGGACATTAAATACAGTACAATGAAACAGTGCCCTACAGTGAACAATGTAAAAGTAAACAGAGCCCGACATTAAATACGGTACAATGAAACAGTGCCCTACACTGAACAATGTAAAAGTAAACAGAGCCCGACATTAAATACGGTACAATGAAACAGTGCCCTACACTGAACAATGTAAAATTAAACAGAGCCGGACATTAAATACAGTACAATGAAACAGTGCCCTACAGTGAACAATGCAAAATTAACAGACCCCAACATTAAATACAGTACAATGAAACAGTGACCTACAGTAAACAAGGCAAAATTAAACAGAGCCCGACATTAAATACAGTACAATGAAACAGTGCCCTACACTGAACAATGTAAAATTAATCAGAGCCCGACATGAAATACGGGACAATGAAACAGTGCCCGACAGTGAACAAGGTAAAATTAAACAGAGCCCGACATTAAATACGGTAAAATGAAACAGTGCCCTACACTGAACAAGGTAAAATTAAACAGAGCCCGACATTAATTACGGTACAATGAAACAGTGCCCTACACTGAACAAGGTAAAATTAAACAGAGCCCGACATTAAATACAGTACAATGAAACAGTGACCTACAGTAAACAAGGCAAAATTAAACAGAGCCCGACATTAAATACAGTACAATGAAACAGTGCCCTACACTGAACAATGTAAAATTAATCAGAGCCCGACATGAAATACGGGACAATGAAACAGTGCCCTACAGTGAACAATGTAAAATTAAACAGAGCCCAACATTAAATACAGCACAATGAAACAGTGCCCTACAGTGAAGAATGTAAAATAAAACACAGCCCGACATTAAATACGGTACAATGAAACAGTGCCCTACACTGAACAATGTAAAGTTAAAGAGAGCCCGACATTAAATACGGTACAGCGAAACAGTGCCGTACACTGAACAATGTAAAATTAAACATAGCCCGACATTAAATACAGTACAATGAATCAGTGCCCTACACAGAACAATGTAAACTTAAACACAGCCGACATTAAATACGGTATAATGAAACAGTGGCCTACACTGAACAAGGTAAAATTAAACAGAGCCCAACATTAAATACAGCACAATGAAAGAATGCCCTACAGTGAAGTATGTAAAATTAAACAGAGCCCGACATTAAATACAGTAAAATGAAACAGTGCCCTACAGTGAACAACGTACAATTCAACACAGCCCGACATTAAATACGGTACAATGAAACAGTACCCTACAGTGAACAATGTACAATTAAACACAGCCCGACATTAAATACGGTACAATGAAACAGTGCCCTACAGTGAACAATGAAAAATTAAACACAGCCCGACATTAAATACGGTACAATGAATCAGTGCCCTACCAGCAACAATGTAAAATTAAACAGAGCCCGACATTAAATACGGTACAATGAAAGAGTGCCCTACACTGAACAATGTAAAATTAAACACAGCCCGACATTAAATACGGTACAATGAAACAGTGCCCTACACTGAACAAGGTAAAATTAAACACAGCCCGACATTAAAAACGGTACAATGAATCAGTGCCCTACCAGCAACAATGTAAAATTAAACAGAGCCCGACATTAAATACGGTACAATGAAAGAGTGCCCTACACTGAACAATGTAAAATTAAACACAGCCCGACATTAAATACGGTAAATGAAACAGTGACCTACACTGAACAAGGTAAAATTAAACAGAGCCCGACATTAAATACGGTACAATGAAACAGTGCCCCACAGTGAACAATGTAAAATTAAACACAGCCCGACATTAAATACGGTACAATGAATCAGTGCCCTACCAGCAACAATGTAAAATTAAACAGAGCCCGACATTAAATACGGTACAATGAAACCGTGCCCTACACTGAACAAGGTAAAATTAAACAGAGCCGGACATTAAATACAGTACAATGAAACAGTGCCCTACAGTAAACAATGAAAATTAACAGAGCCCGACATTAAATACAGTACAATGAAACAGTGACCTACAGTAAACAAGGCAAAATTAAACAGAGCCCGACATTAAATACAGTACAATGAAACAGTGCCCTACACTGAACAATGTAAAATTAATCAGAGCCCGACATTAAATACGGGACAATGAAACAGTGCCTGACAGTGAACAAGGTAAAATTAAACAGAGCCCAACATTAAATACAGCACAATGAAACAATGCCCTACAGGGAACAATGTACAATTAAACACAGCCCGACATTAAATACGGTACAATGAAACAGTGCCCTACAGTGAACAATGTAAAATTAAACACAGCCCGACATTAAATACGGTACAATGAATCAGTGCCCTACCAGCAACAATGTAAAATTAAACAGAGCCCGACATTAAATACGGTACAATGAAAGAGTGCCCTACACTGAACAATGTAAAATTAAACAGAGCCGGACATTAAATACAGTACAATGAAACAGTGCCCTACAGTGAACAATGTAAAAGTAAACAGAGCCCGACATTAAATACGGTACAATGAAACAGTGCCCTACACTGAACAATGTAAAATTAAACAGAGCCGGACATTAAATACAGTACAATGAAACAGTGCCCTACAGTGAACAATGCAAAATTAACAGAGCCCGACATTAAATACAGTACAATGAAACAGTGACCTACAGTAAACAAGGCAAAATTAAACAGAGCCCGACATTAAATACAGTACAATGAAACAGTGCCCTACACTGAACAATGTAAAATTAATCAGAGCCCGACATGAAATACGGGACAATGAAACAGTGCCCGACAGTGAACAAGGTAAAATTAAACAGAGCCCAACATTAAATACAGCACAATGAAACAATGCCCTACATTGAACAATGTACAATTAAACACAGCCCGACATTAAATACGGTACAATGAAACAGTACCCTACAGTGAACAATGTACAATTAAACACAGCCCGACAGTAAATACGGTACAATGAAACAGTGCCCTACACTGAAAAAGGTAAAATTAAACAGAGCCCGACATTAAATACGGTACAATGAAACAGTGACCTACAGAGAACAATGTAAAATTAAACACAGCCCGACATTAAATACGGTACAATGAATCAGTGCCCTACCAGCAACAATGTAAAATTAAACAGAGCCCGACATTAAATACGGTACAATGAAACAGTGCCCTACACTGAGCAATGTAAAATTAAACAGAGCCCGACATTAAATACGGGACAATGAAACAGTGCCCGACAGTGAACAAGGTAAAATTAAACAGAGCCCAACATTAAATACAGTACAATGAAACAATGTCCTACAGTGAACAAGGCAAAATTAAACAGAGCCCGACATTCAATACAGTACAATGAAACAGTGCCCTACACTGAACAATGTAACATTAAACAGAGCCCGACATTAAATACGGGACAATGATCCAGTGCCCGACAGTGAACAAGGTAAAATTAAACACAGCCCGACATTAAAAACAGTACAATGAAACAGTGCCCTACAGTGAACAATGTACAATTAAACACAGCCCGACATGAAATACGGTACAATGAATCAGTGCCCTACCAGCAACAATGTAAAGTTAAACAGAGCCCGACATTAAATACGGTACAATGAAACAGTGGCCTACACTGAACAATGAAAAATTAAACACAGCCCGACATTAAATACGGTACAATGAATCAGTGCCCTACCAGCAACAATGTAAAATTAAACAGAGCCCGACATTAAATACGGTACAATGAATCAGTGCCCTACACTGAACAATGTAAAATTAAACACAGCCCGACATTAAATACGGTACAATGAAACAGTGCCCTACACTGAACAAGGTAAAATTAAACACAGCCCGACATTAAATACGGTACAATGAATCAGTGCCCTACCAGCAACAACGTAAAATTAAACAGAGCCCGACATTAAATACGGTACAATGAAAGAGTGTCCTACACTGAACAATGTAAAATTAAACACAGCCCGACATTAAATACGGTACAATGAAACAGTGCCCTACACTGAACAAGGTAAAATTAAACAGAGCCCGACAGTAAATACGGTACAATGAAACAGTGCCCCACAGTGAACAATGTAAAATTAAACACAGCCCGACATCAAATACGGTACAATGAATCAGTGCCCTTCCAGCAACAATGTAAAATTAAACAGAGCCCGACATTAAATACGGTACAATGAAACCGTGCCCTACACTGAACAAGGTAAAATTAAACAGAGCCGGACATTAAATACAGTACAATGAAACAGTGCCCTACAGTAAACAATGAAAATTAACAGAGCCCGACAATAAATACAGTACAATAAAACAGTGACCTACAGTAAACAAGGCAAAATTAAACAGAGCCCGACATTAAATACAGTACAATGAAACAGTGCCCTACACTGAACAATGTAAAATTAATCAGAGCCCGACATTAAATACGGGACAATGAAACAGTGCCCGACAGTGAACAAGGTAAAGTTAAACAGAGCCCAACATTAAATACAGCACAATGAAACAATGCCCTACAGGGAACAATGTACAATTAAACACAGCCCGACATTAAATACGGTACAATGAAACAGTGCCCTACAGTGAACAATGTAAAATTAAACACAGCCCGACATTAAATACGGTACAATGAATCAGTGCCCTACCAGCAACAATGTAAAATTAAACAGAGCCCGACATTAAATACGGTACAATGAAAGAGTGCCCTACACTGAACAATGTAAAATTAAACACAGCCCGACATTAAATACGGTACAATGAAACAGTGACCTACACTGAACAAGGTAAAATTAAACAGAGCCCGACATTAAATACGGTACAATGAAACAGTGCCCTACAGTGAACAATGAAAAATTAAACACAGCCCGACATTAAATACGGTACAATGAATCAGTGCCCTACCAGCAACAATGTAAAATTAAACAGAGCCCGACATTAAATACGGTACAATGAAAGAGTGCCCTACACTGAACAATGTAAAATTAAACACAGCCCGACATTAAATACGGTACAATGAAACAGTGCCCTACACTGAACAAGGTAAAATTAAACACAGCCCGACATTAAAAACGGTACAATGAATCAATGCCCTACCAGCAACAATGTAAAATTAAACAGAGCCCGACATTAAATACGGTACAATGAAAGAGTGCCCTACACTGAACAATGTAAAATTAAACACAGCCCGACATTAAATACGGTACAATGAAACAGTGACCTACACTGAACAAGGTAAAATTAAACAGAGCCCGACATTAAATACGGTACAATGAAACAGTGCCCCACAGTGAACAATGTAAAATTAAACACAGCCCGACATTAAATACGGTACAATGAATCAGTGCCCTACCAGCAACAACGTAAAATTAAACAGAGCCCGACATTAAATACGGTACAATGAAACCGTGCCCTACACTGAACAAGGTAAAATTAAACAGAGCCGGACATTAAATACAGTACAATGAAACAGTGCCCTACAGTAAACAATGAAAATTAACAGAGCCCGACATTAAATACAGTACAATGAAACAGTGACCTACAGTAAACAAGGCAAAATTAAACAGAGCCCGACATTAAATACAGTACAATGAAACAGTGCCCTACACTGAACAATGTAAAATTAATCAGAGACCGACATTAAATACGGGACAATGAAACAGTGCCCGACAGTGAACAAGGTAAAATTAAACAGAGCCCAACATTAAATACAGCACAATGAAACAATGCCCTACAGGGAACAATGTACAATTAAACACAGCCCGACATTAAATACGGTACAATGAAACAGTGCCCTACAGTGAACAATGTAAAATTAAACACAGCCCGACATTAAATACGGTACAATGAATCAGTGCCCTACCAGCAACAATGTAAAATTAAACAGAGCCCGACATTAAATACGGTACAATGAAAGAGTGCCCTACACTGAACAATGTAAAATTAAACAGAGCCGGACATTAAATACAGTACAATGAAACAGTGCCCTACAGTGAACAATGTAAAAGTAAACAGAGCCCGACATTAAATACGGTACAATGAAACAGTGCCCTACACTGAACAATGTAAAAGTAAACAGAGCCCGACATTAAATACGGTACAATGAAACAGTGCCCTACACTGAACAATGTAAAATTAAACAGAGCCGGACATTAAATACAGTACAATGAAACAGTGCCCTACAGTGAACAATGCAAAATTAACAGAGCCCGACATTAAATACAGTACAATGAAACAGTGACCTACAGTAAACAAGGCAAAATTAAACAGAGCCCGACATTAAATACAGTACAATGAAACAGTGCCCTACACTGAAAAATGTAAAATTAATCAGAGCCCGACATGAAATACGGGACAATGAAACAGTGCCCGACAGTGAACAAGGTAAAATTAAACAGAGCCCAACATTAAATACAGCACAATGAAACAATGCCCTACATTGAACAATGTACAATCAAACACAGCCCGACATTAAATACGGTACAATGAAACAGTACCCTACAGTGAACAATGTACAATTAAACACAGCCCGACAGTAAATACGGTACAATGAAACAGTGCCCTACACTGAAAAAGGTAAAATTAAACAGAGCCCGACATTAAATACGGTTCAATGAAAGAGTGCCCTACACTGAACAATGTAAAATTAAACACAGCCCGACATTAAATACGGTACAATGAAACAGTGCCCTACACTGAACAAGGTAAAATTAAACAGAGCCCGACATTATATACAGTAAAATGAAACAGTGCCCTACAGTGAACAATGTACAATTAAACACAGCCCGACATTAAATACGGTACAATGAAACAGTACCCTACAGTGAACAATGTACAATTAAACACAGCCCGACAGTAAATACGGTACAATGAAACAGTGCCCTACACTGAACAAGGTAAAATTAAACAGAGCCCGACATTAAATACGGTACAATGAAACAGTGACCTACACTGAACAAGGTAAAATTAAACAGAGCCCGACATTAAATACGGTACAATGAAACAGTGACCTACACTGAACAAGGTAAAATTAAACAGAGCCCGACATTAAATACGGTACAATTAAACAGTGCCCTACAGAGAACAATGTAAAATTAAACACAGCCCGACATTAAATACGGGACAATGAATCAGTGCCGTACCAGCAACAATGTAAAATTAAACAGAGCCCGACATTAAAAAAGGTACAATGAAACCGTGCCCTACACTGAACAAGGTAAAATTAAACAGAGCCGGACATTAAATACAGTACAATGAAACAGTGCCCTACAGTGAACAATGAAAATTAACAGAGCCCGACATTAAATACAGTACAATGAAACAGTGACCTACAGTAAACAAGGCAAAATTATACAAAGCCCGACATTAAATACGGGACAATGAAACAGTGCCCGACAGTGAACAAGGTAAAATTAAACAAAGACCGACATTAAATACGGGACAATGAAACAGTGCCCGACAGTGAACAAGGTAAAATTAAACAGAGCCCAACATTAAATACAGCACAATGAAACAATGCCCTACAGTGAAGAATGTAAAATTAAACAGAGCCCGACATTAAATACGGTACAATGAAACAGTGCCCTACACTGAGCAATGTAAAATTAAACAGAGCCCGACATTAAATACGGGACAATGAAACAGTGCCCGACAGTGAACAAGGTAAAATTAAACAGAGCCCAACATTAAATACAGCACAATGAAACAATGTCCTACAGTGAACAATGTAAAATTAAACACAGCCCGACATTAAATACGGTAAAATGAAACAGTGCCCTACACTGAACAGGGTAAAATTACACACAGCCCGACATTAAATACGGTACAATGAAACAGTGCCCTACACTGAACAAGGTAAAATTAAACAGAGCCCGACATTAAATACAGTACAATGAAACAGTGACCTACAGTAAACAAGGCAAAATTAAACAGAGCCCGACATTCAATACAGTACAATGAAAGAGTGCCCGACACTGAACAATGTAAAATTAAACACAGCCCGACATTAAATACGGTACAATGAAACAGTGCCCTACACTGAACAAGGTAAAATTAAACAGAGCCCGACATTAAATACAGTAAAATGAAACAGTGCGCTACAGTGAACAATGTACAATTAAACAGAGCCCGACATTAAATACGGTACAATGAAACAGTGCCCTACAGTGAACAATGTACAATTAAACACAGCCCGACATGAAATACGGTACAATGAATCAGTGCCCTACCAGCAACAATGTAAAGTTAAACAGAGCCCGACATTAAATACGGTACAATGAAACCGTGGCCTACACTGAACAATGTAAAATTAAACAGAGCCGGACATTAAATACAGTACAATGAAACAGTGCCCTACAGTGAACAATGTGAAATTAACAGAGCCCGACATTAAATACAGTACAATGAAACAGTGACCTACAGTAAACAAGGCAAAATTAAACAGAGCCCGACATTAAATACAGTACAATGAAACAGTGCCCTACACTGAACAATGTAAAATTAAACAGAGCCCGACATTAAATACGGTAAAATGAAACAGTGCCCTACACTGAACAAGGTAAAATTAAACAGAGCCCGACATTTAATACGGTACAATGAAACAGTGCCCTACACTGAACAAGGTAAAATTAAACAGAGCCCGACATTAAATACGGGACAATGAAACAGTGCCCTACAGTGAACAATGTAAAATTAAACACAGCCCGACATTAAATACGGTACAATGAATCAGTGCCCTACCAGCAACAATGTAAAATTAAACAGAGCCCGACACTATATACGGTACAATGAAACAGTGCCCTACACTGAACAATGTAAAATTAAACAGAGCCCGACATTAAATACGGTGCAATGAATCAGTGCCCTACACTGAACAATGTAAAATTAAACAGAGCCCGACATTAAATACGGTACAGTGAAACAATGCCCTACACAGAACAATGTAAAATTAAACACAGCCCGACATTAAATACAGTACAACGAATCAGTGCCCTACACTGAACAAGGTAAAATTAAACAGAGCCCGACATTAAATACGGTACAATGAATCAGTGCCCTACCAGCAACAATGTAAAATTAAACAGAGCCCGACACTAAATACGGTACAATGAAACAGTGCCCTACACTGAACAAGGTATATTTAAACAGAGCCCGACATTAAATACGGTACAATGAAACAGTGCCCTACAGTGAACAATGTACAATTAAACACTGCCCGACATTAAATACGGTAAAATGAAACAGTGCCCTACACTGAACAAGGCAACATTAAACACAGCCCGACATTAAATACGGTACAATGAAAGAGTGCCCTACACTGAACAATGTAAAATTAAACACAGCCCGACATTAAATACGGTACAATGAAACAGTGCCCTACAGTGAACAATGTAACATTAAACAGAGCCCGACATTAAATACGGGACAATGAAACAGTGCCCGACAGTGAACAAGGTAAAATTAAACAGAGCCCAAAATTAAATACAGCACAATGAAACAATGCTCGACAGTGAAGAATGTAAAATTAAACAGAGCCCGACATTAAATACAGTACAATGAAACAGTGACCTACAGTAAACAAGGCAAAATTAAACAGAGCCCGACATTCAATACAGTACAATGAAAGAGTGCCCGACACTGAACAATGTAAAATTAAACACAGCCCGACATTAAATACGGTACAATGAAACAGTGCCCTACACTGAACAAGGTAAAATTAAACAGAGCCCGACATTAAATACAGTAAAATGAAACAGTGCGCTACAGTGAACAATGTACAATTAAACAGAGCCCGACATTAAATACGGTACAATGAAACAGTGCCCTACAGTGAACAATGTACAATTAAACACAGCCCGACATGAAATACGGTACAATGAATCAGTGCCCTACCAGCAACAATGTAAAGTTAAACAGAGCCCGACATTAAATACGGTACAATGAAACCGTGGCCTACACTGAACAATGTAAAATTAAACAGAGCCGGACATTAAATACAGTACAATGAAACAGTGCCCTACAGTGAACAATGTGAAATTAACAGAGCCCGACATTAAATACAGTACAATGAAACAGTGACCTACAGTAAACAAGGCAAAATTAAACAGAGCCCGACATTAAATACAGTACAATGAAACAGTGCCCTACACTGAACAATGTAAAATTAAACAGAGCCCGACATTAAATACGGTAAAATGAAACAGTGCCCTACACTGAACAAGGTAAAATTAAACAGAGCCCGACATTTAATACGGTACAATGAAACAGTGCCCTACACTGAACAAGGTAAAATTAAACAGAGCCCGACATTAAATACGGGACAATGAAACAGTGCCCTACAGTGAACAATGTAAAATTAAACACAGCCCGACATTAAATACGGTACAATGAATCAGTGCCCTACCAGCAACAATGTAAAATTAAACAGAGCCCGACACTATATACGGTACAATGAAACAGTGCCCTACACTGAACAATGTAAAATTAAACAGAGCCCGACATTAAATACGGTGCAATGAATCAGTGCCCTACACTGAACAATGTAAAATTAAACAGAGCCCGACATTAAATACGGTACAGTGAAACAATGCCCTACACAGAACAATGTAAAATTAAACACAGCCCGACATTAAATACAGTACAACGAATCAGTGCCCTACACTGAACAAGGTAAAATTAAACAGAGCCCGACATTAAATACGGTACAATGAATCAGTGCCCTACCAGCAACAATGTAAAATTAAACAGAGCCCGACACTAAATACGGTACAATGAAACAGTGCCCTACACTGAACAAGGTATATTTAAACAGAGCCCGACATTAAATACGGTACAATGAAACAGTGCCCTACAGTGAACAATGTACAATTAAACACTGCCCGACATTAAATACGGTAAAATGAAACAGTGCCCTACACTGAACAAGGCAACATTAAACACAGCCCGACATTAAATACGGTACAATGAAAGAGTGCCCTACACTGAACAATGTAAAATTAAACACTGCCCGACATTAAATACGGTAAAATGAAACAGTGCCCTACAGTGAACAATGTAACATTAAACAGAGCCCGACATTAAATACGGTACAATGAAAGAGTGCCCTACACTGAACAATGTAAAATTAAACACAGCCCGACATTAAATACGGTACAATGAAACAGTGCCCTCCACTGAGCAAGGTAAAATTAAACACAGCCCGACATTAAATACGGTACAATGAAACAGTGCCCTACAGTGAACAATGTACAATTAAACACAGCCCGACATTAAATACGGTACAATGAAACAGTGCCCTACAGTGAACAATGTAACATTAAACAGAGCCCGACATTAAATACGGGACAATGAAACAGTGCCCGACAGTGAACAAGGTAAAATTAAACAGAGCCCAACATTAAATACAGCACAATGAAACAATGCCCTGCACTGAGCAAGGTAAAATTAAACACAGCCCGACATTAAAAACAGTACAATGAAACAGTGCCCTCCACTGAGCAAGGTAAAATTAAACACAGCCCGACATTAAATACGGTACAATGAAACAGTGCCCTACAGTGAACAATGTACAATTAAACACAGCCCGACATTAAATACGGTACAATGAAAGAGTGCCCTACACTGAACAATGTAAAATTAAACACAGCCCGACATTAAATACGGTACAATGAAACAGTGCCCTACAGTGAACAATGTAACATTAAACAGAGCCCGACATTAAATACGGGACAATGAAACAGTGCCCGACAGTGAACAAGGTAAAATTAAACAGAGCCCAAAATTAAATACAGCACAATGAAACAATGCCCTGCACTGAGCAAGGTAAAATTAAACACAGCCCGACATTAAAAACAGTACAATGAAACAGTGCCCTCCACTGAGCAAGGTAAAATTAAACACAGCCCGACATTAAATACGGTACAATGAAACAGTGCCCTACAGTGAACAATGTACAATTAAACACAGCCCGACATTAAATACGGTACAATGAAAGAGTGCCCGACACTGAACAATGTAAAATTAAACACAGCCCGACATTAAATACGGTACAATGAAACAGTGCCCTACACTGAACAAGGTAAAATTAAACAGAGCCCGACAGTAAATACAGTAAAATGAAACAGTGCGCTACAGTGAAGAATGTACAATTAAACAGAGCCCGACTTTAAATACGGTACAATGAAACAGTGCCCTACACTGAACAAGGTAAAATTAAACAGAGCCCGACATTAAATACGGTACAATGAATCCGTGCCCTACACTGAACAATGTAAAATTAAACAGAGCCGGACATTTTATACAGTACAATGAAACAGTGACCTACAGTGAACAAGGAAAAATTAAACAAAGCCCGACATTAAATACGGGACAATGAAACAGTGCCCTACACTGAACAGGGTAAAATTACACACAGCCCGACATTAAATACGGTACAATGAAACAGTGCCCGACAGTGAACAATGAAAATTAACAGAGCCCGACATTAAATACAGTACAATGAAACAGTGACCTTCAGTAAACAATGTAAAATTAATCAGAGCCCGACATTAAATACGGGACAATGAAACAGTGCCCTACACTGAACAGGGTAAAATTACACACAGCCCGACATTAAATACGGTACAATGAAACAGTGCCCTACACTGAACAGGGTAAAATTACACACAGCCCGACATTAAATACGGTACAATGAAACAGTGCCCTACACTGAACAAGGTAAAATTAAACAGAGCCCGACATTAAATACGGTACAATGAAACAGTGACCTACAGTAAACAAGGCAAAATTAAACAGAGCCCGACATTCAATACAGTACAATGAAACAGTGCCCTACACTGAACAATGTAACATTAAACAGAGCCCGACATTAAATACGGGACAATGAAACAGTGCCCGACAGTGAACAAGGTAAAGTTAAACAGAGCCCAACATTAAATACAGCACAATGAAACAATGCCCTACAGTGAAGAATGTAAAATTAAACACAGCCCGACATTAAAAACGGTACAATGAAACAGTGCCCTACAGTGAACAATGTACAATTAAACACAGCCCGACATGAAATACGGTACAATGAATCAGTGCCCTACCAGCAACAATGTAAAGTTAAACATAGCCCGACATTAAATACGGTACAATGAAACAGTGGCCTACACTGAACAATGTAAAATTAAACAGAGCCGGACATTAAATACAGTACAATGAAACAGTGCCCTACAGTGAACAAGGCAAAATTAAACAGAGCCCGACATTAAATACGGTGCAATGAATCAGTGCCCTACACTGAACAATGTAAAATAAAACACAGCCCGACATTAAATACGGTACAATGAAACAGTGCCCTACACTGAACAATGTAAAATAAAACACAGCCCGACATTAAATACGGTACAATGAAACAGTGCCCTACAGTGAACAATGTAAACTTAAACACAGCCCGACATTCAATACGGTACAATGAATCAGTGCCCTACACTGAACAATGTAAAATTAAACACAGCCCGACTTTAAATACAGTACAATGAAACAGTGACCTACAGTAAACAAGGCAAAATTAAACAGAGCCCGACATTAAATACAGTACAATGAAACAGTGCCCTACACTGAACAATGTAAAATTAAACAGAGCCCGACATTAAATACGGTAAAATGAAACAGTGCCCTACACTGAACAAGGTAAAATTAAACAGAGCCCGACATTAAATACGGTGCAATGAATCAGTGCCCTACACTGAACAATGTAAAATAAAACACAGCCCGACATTAAATACGGTACAATGAAACAGTGCCCTACACTGAACAATGTAAAATAAAACACAGCCCGACATTAAATACGGTACAATGAAACAGTGCCCTACAGTGAACAATGTAAAATTAAACAGAGCCCGACATTAAATACGGTAAAATGAAACAGTGCCCTACACTGAACAAGGTAAAATTAAACAGAGCCCGACATTAAATACGGTACAATGAAACAGTGCCCTACACTGAACAAGGTAAAATTAAACAGAGCCCGACATTAAATACAGTACAATGAAACAGTGACCTACAGTAAACAAGGCAAAATTAAACAGAGCCCGACATTAAATACAGTACAATGAAACAGTGCCCTACACTGAACAATGTAACATTAAACAGAGCCCGACATTAAATACGGGACAATGAAACAGTGCCCGACAGTGAACAAGGTAAAATTAAACAGAGCCCAACATTAAATACAGCACAATGAAACAATGCTCTACAGTGAAGAATGTAAAATTAAACACAGCCCGACATTAAAACAGTTCAATGAAACAGTGCCCTGCACTGAGCAAGGTAAAATTAAACACAGCCCGACATTAAAAACAGTACAATGAAACAGTGCCCTCCACTGAGCAAGGTAAAATTAAACACAGCCCGACATTAAATACGGTACAATGAAACAGTGCCCTACAGTGAACAATGTACAATTAAATACAACCCGACATTAAATACGGTACAATGAAAGAGTGCCCGACACTGAACAATGTAAAATTAAACACAGCCCGACATTAAATACGGTACAATGAAACAGTGCCCTACACTGAACAAGGTAAAATTAAACAGAGCCCGACATTAAATACAGTAAAATGAAACAGTGCGCTACAGTGAACAATGTACAATTAAACACAGCCCGACATTAAATACGGTACAATGAAACAGTGCCCTACACTGAACAAGGTAAAATTAAACAGAGCCGGACATTAAATACAGTACAATGAAACAGTGCCCTACAGTGAACAATGCAAAATTAACAGAGCCCGACATTAAATACAGTACAATGAAACAGTGACCTACAGTAAACAAGGCAAAATTAAACAGAGCCCGACATTAAATACAGTACAAAGAAACAGTGCCCTACAGTAAACAAGGCAAAATTAAACAGAGCCCGACATTAAATACAGTACAATGAAACAGTGCCCTACACTGAACAATGTAAAATTAATCAGAGACCGACATGAAATACGGGACAATGAAACAGTGCCCGACAGTGAACAATGTAAAATTAAACACAGCCCGACATTAAATATGGTACAATGAAAGAGTGCCCTACACTGAACAATGTAAAATTAAACACAGCCCGACATTAAATACGGTACAATGAAACAGTGCCCTACACCGAACAATGTAAAATAAAACACAGCCCGACATTAAATACGGTACACTGAAACAGTGCCCTACACTGAACAATGTAAAGTTAAAGAGAGCCCGACATTAAATACGGTACAGCGAAACAGTGCCGTACACTGAACAATGTAAAATTAAACACAGCCCGACATTAAATACAGTACAATGAATCAGTGCCCTACACAGTACAATGTAAACTTAAACACAGCCCGACATTAAATACGGTATAATGAAACAGTGGCCTACACTGAACAAGGTAAAATTAAACAGAGCCCAACATTAAATACAGCACAATGAATCAATGCCCTACAGTGACGTATGTAAAATTAAACAGAGCCCGACATTAAATACAGTAAAATGAAACAGTGCCCTACAGTGAACAACGTACAATTCAACACAGCCCGACATTAAATACGGTACAATGAAACAGTACCCTACAGTGAACAATGTACAATTAAACACAGCCCGACATTAAATACGGTACAATGAAACAGTGCCCTACAGTGAACAATGAAAAATTAAACACAGCCCGACATTAAATACGGTACAATGAATCAGTGCCCTACCAGCAACAATGTAAAATTAAACAGAGCCCGACATTAACTACGGTACAATGAAAGAGTGCCCTACACTGAACAATGTAAAATTAAACACAGCCCGACATTAAATACGGTACAATGAAACAGTGCCCTACACTGAACAAGGTAAAATTAAACACAGCCCGACATTAAATACGGTACAATGAATCAGTGCCCTACCATCAACAATGTAAAATTAAACAGAGCCCGACATTAAATACGGTACAATGAAAGAGTGCCCTACACTGAACAATGTAAAATTAAACACAGCCCGACATTAAATACGGTACAATGAAACAGTGCCCTACACTGAACAAGGTAAAATTAAAGAGAGCCCGACAGTAAATACGGTACAGTGAAACAGTGCCCTACACTGAACAAGGTAAAATTAAACAGAGCCCGACATTAAATACGGTACAAAGAAACAGTGACCTACACTGAACAAGGTAAAATTAAACAGAGCCCGACATTAAATACGGTACAATGAAACAGTGCCCCACAGTGAACAATGTAAAATTAAACACAGCCCGACATTAAATACGGTACAATGAATCAGTGCCCTACCAGCAACAATGTAAAATTAAACAGAGCCCGACATTAAATACGGTACAATGAAACCGTGCCCTACACTGAACAAGGTAAAATTAAACAGAGCCGGACATTAAATACAGTACAATGAAACAGTGCCCTACAGTAAACAATGAAAATTAACAGAGCCCGACATTAAATACAGTACAATGAAATAGTGACCTACAGTAAACAAGGCAAAATTAAACAGAGCCCGACATTAAATACAGTACAATGAAACAGTGCCCTACACTGAACAATGTAAAATTAATCAGAGCCCGACATTAAATACGGGACAATGAAACAGTGCCCGACAGTGAACAAGGTAAAATTAAACAGAGCCCAACATTAAATACAGCACAATGAAACAATGCCCTACAGGGAACAATGTACAATTAAACACAGCCCGACATTAAATACGGTACAATGAAACAGTGCCCTACAGTGAACAATGTAAAATTAAACACAGCCCGACATTAAATACGGTACAATGAATCAGTGCCCTACCAGCAACAATGTAAAATTGAACAGAGCCCGACATTAAATACGGTACAATGAAAGCGTGCCCTACACTGAACAATGTAAAATTAAACCGAGCCCGACATTATATACAGTAAAATGAAACAGTGCCCTACAGTGAACAATGTACAATTAAACACAGCCCGACAGTAAATACGGGACAATGAAACAGTACCCTACAGTGAACAATGTACAATTAAACACAGCCCGACAGTAAATACGGTACAATGAAACAGTGCCCTACACTGAACAAGGTAAAATTAAACAGAGCCCGACATTAAATACGGTACAATGAAACAGTGACCTACACTGAACAAGGTAAAATTAAACAGAGCCCGACATTAAATACGGTACAATTAAACAGTGCCCTACAGAGAACAATGTAAAATTAAACACAGCCCGACATTAAATACGGTACAATGAATCAGTGCCCTACCAGCAACAATGTAAAATTAAACAGAGCCCGACATTAAAAACGGTACAATGAAACCGTGCCCTACACTGAACAAGGTAAAATTAAACAGAGCCGGACATTAAATACAGTACAATGAAACAGTACCCTACAGTGAACAATGAAAATTAACAGAGCCCAACATTAAATACAGTACAATGAAACAGTGACCTACAGTAAACAAGGCAAAATTAAACAGAGCCCGACATTAAATACGGTACAATTAAACAGTGCCCTACAGAGAACAATGTAAAATTAAACACAGCTCGACATTAAATACGGTACAATGAATCAGTGCCCTACCAGCAACAATGTAAAATTAAACAGAGCCCGACATTAAAAACGGTACAATGAAACCGTGCCCTACACTGAACAAGGTAAAATTAAACAGAGCCGGACATTAAATACAGTACAATGAAACAGTGCCCTACAGTGAACAATGTAAAATTAATCAGAGCCCGACATTAAAGACGGGACAACGAAACAGTGCCCGACAGTGAACAAGGTAAAATTAAACAGAGCCCAACATTAAATACAGCACAATGAAACAATGCCCTACAGTGAAGAATGTAAAATTAAACAGAGCCCGACCTTAAATACGGTACAATGAAACAGTGCCCTACACTGAGCAATGTAAAATTATACAGAGCCCGACATTAAATACGGGACAATGAAACAGTGCCCGACAGTGAACAAGGTAAAATTAAACAGAGCCCAACATTAAATACAGCACAATGAAACAATGTCCTACAGTGAACAATGTAAAATTAAACACAGCCCGACATTAAATACGGTAAAATGAAACAGTGCCCTACACTGAACAAGGTAAAATTAAACAGAGCCCGACATTAAATACAGTACAATGAAACAGTGACCTACAGTAAACAAGGCAAAATTAAACAGAGCCCGACATTCAATACAGTACAATGAAACAGTGCCCTACACTGAACAATGTAACATTAAACAGAGCCCGACATTAAATACGGGACAATGAAACAGTGCCCGACAGCGAACAAGGTAAAGTTAAACAGAGCCCAACATTAAATACAGCACAATGAAACAATGCCCTACAGTGAACAAGGTAAAATTAAACAGAGCCCGACATTAAATACGGTACAATGAAAGAGTGCCCTACACTGAACAATGTAAAATTAAACACAGCCCGACATTAAATACGGTACAATGAAACAGTACCCTACAGTGAACAATGTACAATTAAACACAGCCCGACAGTAAATACGGTACAATGAAACAGTGCCCTACACTGAACAAGGTAAAATTAAACAGAGCCCGACATTAAATACGGTACAATGAAACAGTGCCCTACACTGAACAATGTAACATTAAACAGAGCCCGACATTAAATACGGGACAATTAAACAGTGCCCGACAGTGAACAAGGTAAAATTAAACAGAGCCCAACATTAAATACAGCACAATGAAACAATGCTCTACAGTGAAGAATGTAAAATTAAACACAGCCCGACATTAAAAACAGTACAATGAAACAGTGCCCTGCACTGAGCAAGGTAAAATTAAACACAGCCCGACATTAAAAACAGTACAATGAAACAGTGCCCTCCACTGAGCAAGGTAAAATTAAACACAGCCCGACATTAAATACGGTACAATGAAACAGTGCCCTACAGTGAACAATGTACAATTACACACAGACCGACATTAAATACGGTACAATGAAAGAGTGCCCGACACTGAACAATGTAAAATTAAACACAGCCCGACATTAAACACGGTACAATGAAACAGTGCCCTACACTGAACAAGGTAAAATTAAACAGAGCCCGACATTAAATACGGTACAATGAATCAGTGCCCTACACTGAACAATGTAAAATTAAACAGAGCCGGACATTAAATACAGTACAATGAAACAGTGCCCTACAGTGAACAATGTAAAAGTAAACAGAGCCCGACATTAAATACGGTACAATGAAACAGTGCCCTACACTGAACAATGTAAAAGTAAACAGAGCCCGACATTAAATACGGTACAATGAAACAGTGCCCTACACTGAACAATGTAAAATTAAACAGAGCCGGACATTAAATACAGTACAATGAAACAGTGCCCTACAGTGAACAATGCAAAATTAACAGAGCCCGACATTAAATACAGTACAATGAAACAGTGACCTACAGTAAACAAGGCAAAATTAAACAGAGCCCGACATTAAATACAGTACAATGAAACAGTGCCCTACACTGAACAATGTAAAATTAATCAGAGCCCGACATGAAATACGGGACAATGAAACAGTGCCCGACAGTGAACAAGGTAAAATTAAACAGAGCCCAACATTAAATACAGCACAATGGAACAATGCCCTACAGTGAAGAATGTAAAATTAAACAGAGCCCGACATTAAATACAGTAAAATGAAACAGTGCCCTACAGTGAACAATGTAAAATTAAACACATCCCGACATTAAATACGGTACAATGAAACAGTGCCCTACACTGAACAATGTAAAATAAAACACAGCCCGACATTAAATAAAGTACAATGAAACAGTGCCCTACACTGAACAATGTAAAGTTAAAGAGAGCCCGACATTAAATACGGTACAGCGAAACAGTGCCGTACACTGAACAATGTAAAATTAAACATAGCCCGACATTAAATACAGTACAATGAATCAGTGCCCTACACAGAACAATGTAAACTTAAACACAGCCGACATTAAATACGGTATAATGAAACAGTGGCCTACACTGAACAAGGTAAAATTAAACAGAGCCCAACATTAAATACAGCACAATGAAACAATGCCCTACAGTGAAGTATGTAAAATTAAACAGAGCCCGACATTAAATACAGTAAAATGAAACAGTGCCCTACAGTGAACAACGTACAATTCAACACAGCCCGACATTAAATACGGTACAATGAAACAGTACCCTACAGTGAACAATGTACAATTAAACACAGCCCGACATTAAATACGGTACAATGAAACAGTGCCCTACAGTGAACAATGAAAAATTAAACACAGCCCGACATTAAATACGGTACAATGAATCAGTGCCCTACCAGCAACAATGTAAAATTAAACACAGCCCGACATTCAATACGGTACAATGAATCAGTGCCCTACACTGAACAATGTAACATTAAACACAGCCCGACTTTAAATACAGTACAATGAAACAGTGACCTACAGTAAACAAGGCAAAATTAAACAGAGCCCGACATTAAATACAGTACAATGAAACAGTGCCCTACACTGAACAATGTAAAATTAAACAGAGCCCGACATTAAATACGGTACAATGAAAGAGTGCCCTACACTGAACAATGTAAAATTAAACAGAGCCGGACATTAAATACAGTACAATGAAACAGTGCCCTACAGTGAACAAAGTAAAATTAACAGAGCCCGACATTAAATACAGTACAATGAAACAGTGCCCTTCAGTAAACAAGGCAAAATTAAACAGAGCCCGACATTAAATACGGTGCAATGGATCAGTGCCCTACACTGAACAATGTAAAATAAAACACAGCCCGACATTAAATACGGTACAATGAAACAGTGCCCTACAGTGAACAATGTAAACTTAAACTCAGCCCGACATTCAATACGGTACAATGAATCAGTGCCCTACACTGAACAATGTAACATTAAACACAGCCCGACTTTAAATACAGTACAATGAAACAGTGACCTACAGTAAACAAGGCAAAATTAAACAGAGCCCGACATTAAATACAGTACAATGAAACAGTGCCCTACACTGAACAATGTAAAATTAAACAGAGCCCGACATTAAATACGGTAAAATGAAACAGTGCCCTACACTGAACAAGGTAAAATTAAACAGAGCCCGACATTAAATACGGTACAATGAAACAGTGCCCTACACTGAACAAGGTAAAATTAAACAGAGCCCGACATTAAATACAGTACAATGAAACAGTGACCTACAGTAAACAAGGCAAAATTAAACAGAGCCCGACATTAAATACAGTACAATGAAACAGTGCCCTACACTGAACAATGTAACATTAAACAGAGCCCGACATTAAATACGGGACAATGAAACAGTGCCCGACAGTGAACAAGGTAAAATTAAACAGAGCCCAACATTAAATACAGCACAATGAAACAATGCTCTACAGTGAAGAATGTAAAATTAAACACAGCCCGACATTAAAAACAGTACAATGAAACAGTGCCCTGCACTGAGCAAGGTAAAATTAAACACAGCCCGACATTAAAAACAGTACAATGAAACAGTGCCCTCCACTGAGCAAGGTAAAATTAAACACAGCCCGACATTAAATACGGTACAATGAAACAGTGCCCTACAGTGAACAATGTACAATTAAACACAGACCGACATTAAATACGGTACAATGAAAGAGTGCCCGACACTGAACAATGTAAAATTAAACACAGCCCGACATTAAATACGGTACAATGAAACAGTGCCCTACACTGAACAAGGTAAAATTAAACAGAGCCCGACATTAAATACGGTACAATGAATCAGTGCCCTACACTGAACAATGTAAAATTAAACAGAGCCGGACATTAAATACAGTACAATGAAACAGTGCCCTACACTGAACAATGTAAAAGTAAACAGAGCCCGACATTAAATACGGTACAATGAAACAGTGCCCTACACTGAACAATGTAAAATTAAACAGAGCCGGACATTAAATACAGTACAATGAAACAGTGCCCTACAGTGAACAATGCAAAATTAACAGAGCCCGACATTAAATACAGTACAATGAAACAGTGACCTACAGTAAACAAGGCAAAATTAAACAGAGCCCGACACTAAATACAGTACAATGAAACAGTGCCCTACACTGAACAATGTAAAATTAATCAGAGACCGACATGAAATACGGGACAATGAAACAGTGCCCGACAGTGAACAAGGTAAAATTAAACAGAGCCCAACATTAAATACAGCACAATGAAACAATGTCCTACAGTGAAGAATGTAAAATTAAACAGAGCCCGACATTAAATACGGTACAGCGAAACAGTGCCGTACACTGAACAATGTAAATTAAACATAGCCCGACATTAAATACAGTACAATGAATCAGTGCCCTACACAGAACAATGTAAACTTAAACACAGCCGACATTAAATACGGTATAATGAAACAGTGGCCTACACTGAACAAGGTAAAATTAAACAGAGCCCAACATTAAATACAGCACAATGAAACAATGCCCTACAGTGAAGTATGTAAAATTAAACAGAGCCCGACATTAAATACAGTAAAATGAAACAGTGCCCTACAGTGAACAACGTACAATTCAACACAGCCCGACATTAAATACGGTACAATGAAACAGTGCCCTGCACTGAGCAAGGTAAAATTAAACACAGCCCGACATTAAAAACAGTACAATGAAACAGTGCCCTCCACTGAGCAAGGTAAAATTAAACACAGCCCGACATTAAATACGGTACAATGAAACAGTGCCCTACAGTGAACAATGTACAATTAAACACAGACCGACATTAAATACGGTACAATGAAAGAGTGCCCGACACTGAACAATGTAAAATTAAACACAGCCCGACATTAAATACGGTACAATGAAACAGTGCCCTACACTGAACAAGGTAAAATTAAACAGAGCCCGACATTAAATACGGTACAATGAATCAGTGCCCTACACTGAACAATGTAAAATTAAACAGAGCCGGACATTAAATACAGTACAATGAAACAGTGCCCTACACTGAACAATGTAAAAGTAAACAGAGCCCGACATTAAATACGGTACAATGAAACAGTGCCCTACACTGAACAATGTAAAATTAAACAGAGCCGGACATTAAATACAGTACAATGAAACAGTGCCCTACAGTGAACAATGCAAAATTAACAGAGCCCGACATTAAATACAGTACAATGAAACAGTGACCTACAGTAAACAAGGCAAAATTAAACAGAGCCCGACACTAAATACAGTACAATGAAACAGTGCCCTACACTGAACAATGTAAAATTAATCAGAGACCGACATGAAATACGGGACAATGAAACAGTGCCCGACAGTGAACAAGGTAAAATTAAACAGAGCCCAACATTAAATACAGCACAATGAAACAATGTCCTACAGTGAAGAATGTAAAATTAAACAGAGCCCGACATTAAATACGGTACAGCGAAACAGTGCCGTACACTGAACAATGTAAATTAAACATAGCCCGACATTAAATACAGTACAATGAATCAGTGCCCTACACAGAACAATGTAAACTTAAACACAGCCGACATTAAATACGGTATAATGAAACAGTGGCCTACACTGAACAAGGTAAAATTAAACAGAGCCCAACATTAAATACAGCACAATGAAACAATGCCCTACAGTGAAGTATGTAAAATTAAACAGAGCCCGACACTAAATACGGTACAATGAAACAGTGCCCTACAGTGAACAACGTACAATTCAACACAGCCCGACATTAAATACGGTACAATGAAACAGTACCCTACAGTGAACAATGTACAATTAAACACAGCCCGACATTAAATACGGTACAATGAAACAGTGCCCTACAGTGAACAATGAAAAATTAAACACAGCCCGACATTAAATACGGTACAATGAATCAGTGCCCTACCAGCAACAATGTAAAATTAAACAGAGCCCGACATTAAATACGGTACAATGAAAGAGTGCCCTACAGTGAACAATGAAAATTAACAGAGCCCGACATTAAATACAGTACAATGAAACAGTGACCTACAGTAAACAAGGCAAAATTAAACAGAGCCCGACATTAAATACAGTACAATGAAACAGTGCCCTACACTGAACAATGTAAAATTAAACAGAGCCCGAAATTATATACGGTAAAATGAAGCAGTGCCCTACACTGAACAAGGTAAAATTAAACAGAGCCCGACATTAAATACGGTACAATGAAACAGTGCCCTACACTGAACAAGGTAACATTAAACAGAGCCCGACATTAAATACAGTACAATGAAACAGTGACCTACAGTAAACAAGGCAAAATTATACAGAGCCCGACATTAAATACAGTACAAGAAACAGTGCCCTACACTGAACAATGTAACATTAAACAGAGCCCGACATTAAATACGGGACAATGAAACAGTGCCCGACAGTGAACAAGGTAAAATTAAACAGAGCCCAACATTAAATACAGCACAATGAAACAATGCTCTACAGTGAAGAATGTAAAATTAAACACAGCCCGACATTAAAAACAGTACAATGAAAGAGTGCCCTGCACTGAGCAAGGTAAAATTAAACACAGCCCGACATTAAAAACAGTACAATGAAACAGTGCCCTCCACTGAGCAAGGTAAAATTAAACACAGCCCGACATTAAATACGGTACAATGAAACAGTGCCCTACAGTGAACAATGTAAAAGTAAACAGAGCCCGACATTAAATACGGTACAATGAAACAGTGCCCTACACTGAACAATGTAAAAGTAAACAGAGCCCGACATTAAATACGGTACAATGAAACAGTGCCCTACACTGAACAATGTAAAATTAAACAGAGCCGGACATTAAATACAGTACAATGAAACAGTGCCCTACAGTGAACAATGCAAAATTAACAGAGCCCGACATTAAATACGGTACAATGAAACAGTGCCCTACAGTGAACAATGTAAAATTAAACACAGCCCGACATTAAATACGGTGCAATGAAACAGTGACCTACAGTGAACAAGGTAAAATTAAACAGAGCCCGACATTAAATACGGTACAATGAAACAGTGCCCTACACTGAACAATGTAAAATTAAACAGAGCCGGACATTAAATACAGTACAATGAAACAGTGCCCTACAGTGAACAATGCAAAATTAACAGAGCCCGACATTAAATACAGTACAATGAAACAGTGACCTACAGTAAACAAGGCAAAATTAAACAGAGCCCGACATTAAATACAGTACAATGAAACAGTGCCCTACACTGAACAATGTAAAATTAATCAGAGCCCGACATGAAATACGGGACAATGAAACAGTGCCCGACAGTGAACAAGGTAAAATTAAACAGAGCCCAACATTAAATACAGCACAATGAAACAATGCCCTACAGTGAAGAATGTAAAATTAAACAGAGCCCGACATTAAATACAGTAAAATGAAACAGTGCCCTACAGTGAACAAGGTAAAATTAAACAGAGCCCAACATTAAATACAGCACAATGAAACAATGCCCTACAGTGAAGTATGTAAAATTAAACAGAGCCCGACATGAAATACGGGACAATGAAACAGTGCCCTACAGTGAACAATGCAAAATTAACAGAGCCCGACATTAAATACAGTACAATGAAACAGTGACCTACAGTAAACAAGGCAAAATTAAACACAGCCCGACATTAAATACAGTAAAATGAAACAGTGCCCTACAGTGAACAACGTACAATTCAACACAGCCCGACATTAAATACGGTACAATGAAACAGTGCCGTACACTGAACAATGTAAACTTAAACACAGCCGACATTAAATACGGTATAATGAAACAGTGGCCTACACAGAACAATGTAAACTTAAACACAGCCGACATTAAATACGGTATAATGAAACAGTGGCCTACACTGAACAAGGTAAAATTAAACAGAGCCCAACATTAAATACAGCACAATGAAACAATGCCCGACAGTGAACAAGGTAAAATTAAACAGAGCCCAACATTAAATACAGTACAATGAAACAGTGACCTACAGTAAACAAGGCAAAATTAAACACAGCCCGACATTAAATACAGTAAAATGAAACAGTGCCCTACAGTGAACAACGTACAATTCAACACAGCCCGACATTAAATACGGTACAATGAAACAGTGCCGTACACTGAACAATGTAAAATTAAACATAGCCCGACATTAAATACTGTACAATGAATCAGTGCCCTACACAGAACAATGTAAACTTAAACACAGCCGACATTAAATACGGTATAATGAAACAGTGGCCTACACAGAACAATGTAAACTTAAACACAGCCGACATTAAATACGGTATAATGAAACAGTGGCCTACACTGAACAAGGTAAAATTAAACAGAGCCCAACATTAAATACAGCACAATGAAACAATGCCCGACAGTGAACAAGGTAAAATTAAACAGAGCCCAACATTAAATACAGCACAATGAAACAATGCCCGACAGTGAACAATGTAAAATTAAACACAGCCCGACATTAAATACGGTAAAATGAAACAGTGTCCTACACTGAACAAGGTAAAATTAAACAGAGCCCGACATTAAATACGGGACAATGAAACAGTGCCCGACAGTGAACAAGGTAAAATTAAACAGAGCCCAACATTAAATACAGCACAATGAAACAATGCCCTACAGGGAACAATGTACAATTAAACACAGCCCGACATTAAATACGGTACAATGAAACAGTGCCCTACAGTGAACAATGTAAAATTAAACACAGCCCGACATTAAATACGGTACAATGAATCAGTGCCCTACCAGCAACAATGTAAAATTGAACAGAGCCCGACATTAAATACGGTACAATGAAAGCGTGCCCTAAACTGAACAATGTAAAATTAAACACAGCCCGACATTAAATACGGTACAATGAAACAGTGCCCTACACTGAACAAGGTAAAATTAAACCGAGCCCGACATTATATACAGTAAAATGAAACAGTGCCCTACAGTGAACAATGTACAATTAAACACAGCCCGACAGTAAATACGGGACAATGAAACAGTACCCTACAGTGAACAATGTACAATTAAACACAGCCCGACAGTAAATACGTTACAATGAAACAGTGCCCTACACTGAACAAGGTAAAATTAAACAGAGCCCGACATTAAATACGGTACAATGAAACAGTGACCTACACTGAACAAGGTAAAATTAAACAGAGCCCGACATTAAATACGGTACAATTAAACAGTGCCCTACAGAGAACAATGTAAAATTAAACACAGCCCGACATTAAATACGGTACAATGAATCAGTGCCCTACCAGCAACAATGTAAAATTAAACAGAGCCCGACATTAAAAACGGTACAATGAAAGCGTGCCCTACACTGAACAAGGTAAAATTAAACAGAGCCGGACATTAAATACAGTACAATGAAACAGTGCCCTACAGTGAACAATGAAAATTAACAGAGCCCAACATTAAATACAGTACAATGAAACAGTGACCTACAGTAAACAAGGCAAAATTAAACAGAGCCCGACATTAAATACGGTACAATTAAACAGTGCCCTACAGAGAACAATGTAAAATTAAACACAGCTCGACATTAAATACGGTACAATGAATCAGTGCCCTACCAGCAACAATGTAAAATTAAACAGAGCCCGACATTAAAAACGGTACAATGAAACAGTGCCCTACAGTGAACAATGTAAAATTAATCAGAGCCCGACATTAAAGACGGGACAACGAAACAGTGCCCGACAGTGAACAAGGTAAAATTAAACAGAGCCCAACATTAAATACAGCACAATGAAACAATGCCCTACAGTGAAGAATGTAAAATTAAACAGAGCCCGACATTAAATACGGTACAATGAAACAGTGCCCTACACTGAGCAATGTAAAATTATACAGAGCCCGACATTAAATACGGGACAATGAAACAGTGCCCGACAGTGAACAAGGTAAAATTAAACAGAGCCCAACATTAAATACAGCACAATGAAACAATGTCCTACAGTGAACAATGTAAAATTAAACACAGCCCGACATTAAATACGGTAAAATGAAACAGTGCCCTACACTGAACAAGGTAAAATTAAACAGAGCCCGACATTAAATACAGTACAATGAAACAGTGACCTACAGTAAACAAGGCAAAATTAAACAGAGCCCGACATTCAATACAGTACAATGAAACAGTGCCCTACACTGAACAATGTAACATTAAACAGAGCCCGACATTAAATACGGGACAATGAAACAGTGCCCGACAGCGAACAAGGTAAAGTTAAACAGAGCCCAACATTAAATACAGCACAATGAAACAATGCCCTACAGTGAACAAGGTAAAATTAAACAGAGCCCGACATTAAATACGGTACAATGAAAGAGTGCCCTACACTGAACAATGTAAAATTAAACACAGCCCGACATTAAATACGGTACAATGAAACAGTACCCTACAGTGAACAATGTACAATTAAACACAGTCCGACAGTAAATACGGTACAATGAAACAGTGCCCTACACTGAACAAGGTAAAATTAAACAGAGCCCGACATTAAATACGGTACAATGAAACAGTGCCCTACACTGAACAATGTAACATTAAAAAGAGCCCGACATTAAATACGGGACAATTAAACAGTGCCCGACAGTGAACAAGGTAAAATTAAACAGAGCCCAACATTAAATACAGCACAATGAAACAATGCTCTACAGTGAAGAATGTAAAATTAAACACAGCCCGACATTAAAAACAGTACAATGAAACAGTGCCCTGCACTGAGCAAGGTAAAATTAAACACAGCCCGACATTAAAAACAGTACAATGAAACAGTGCCCTCCACTGAGCAAGGTAAAATTAAACACAGCTCGACATTAAATACGGTACAATGAAACAGTGCCCTACAGTGAACAATGTACAATTAAACACAGCCCGACATTAAATACGGTACAATGAAAGAGTGCCCGACACTGAACAATGTAAAATTAAACACAGCCCGACATTAAACACGGTACAATGAAACAGTGCCCTACACTGAACAAGGTAAAATTAAACAGAGCCCGACATTAAATACGGTACAATGAATCAGTGCCCTACACTGAACAATGTAAAATTAAACAGAGCCGGACATTAAATACAGTACAATGAAACAGTGCCCTACAGTGAACAATGTAAAAGTAAACAGAGCCCGACATTAAATACGGTACAATGAAACAGTGCCCTACACTGAACAATGTAAAAGTAAACAGAGCCCGACATTAAATACGGTACAATGAAACAGTGCCCTACACTGAACAATGTAAAATTAAACAGAGCCGGACATTAAATACAGTACAATGAAACAGTGCCCTACAGTGAACAATGCAAAATTAACAGAGCCCGACATTAAATACAGTACAATGAAACAGTGACCTACAGTAAACAAGGCAAAATTAAACAGAGCCCGACATTAAATACAGTACAATGAAACAGTGCCCTACACTGAACAATGTAAAATTAATCAGAGCCCGACATGAAATACGGGACAATGAAACAGTGCCCGACAGTGAACAAGGTAAAATTAAACAGAGCCCAACATTAAATACAGCACAATGGAACAATGCCCTACAGTGAAGAATGTAAAATTAAACAGAGCCCGACATTAAATACAGTAAAATGAAACAGTGCCCTACAGTGAACAATGTAAAATTAAACACAGCCCGACATTAAATACGGTACAATGAAGCAGTGCCCTACACTGAACAATGTAAAATAAAACACAGCCCGACATTAAATACGGGACAATTAAACAGTGCCCGACAGTGAACAAGGTAAAATTAAACAGAGCCCAACATTAAATACAGCACAATGAAACAATGCTCTACAGTGAAGAATGTAAAATTAAACACAGCCCGACATTAAAAACAGTACAATGAAACAGTGCCCTGCACTGAGCAAGGTAAAATTAAACACAGCCCGACATTAAAAACAGTACAATGAAACAGTGCCCTCCACTGAGCAAGGTAAAATTAAACACAGCCCGACATTAAATACGGTACAATGAAACAGTGCCCTACAGTGAACAATGTACAATTAAACACAGCCCGACATTAAATACGGTACAATGAAAGAGTGCCCGACACTGAACAATGTAAAATTAAACACAGCCCGACATTAAACACGGTACAATGAAACAGTGCCCTACACTGAACAAGGTAAAATTAAACAGAGCCCGACATTAAATACGGTACAATGAATCAGTGCCCTACACTGAACAATGTAAAATTAAACAGAGCCGGACATTAAATACAGTACAATGAAACAGTGCCCTACAGTGAACAATGTAAAAGTAAACAGAGCCCGACATTAAATACGGTACAATGAAACAGTGCCCTACACTGAACAATGTAAAAGTAAACAGAGCCCGACATTAAATACGGTACAATGAAACAGTGCCCTACACTGAACAATGTAAAATTAAACAGAGCCGGACATTAAATACAGTACAATGAAACAGTGCCCTACAGTGAACAATGCAAAATTAACAGAGCCCGACATTAAATACAGTACAATGAAACAGTGACCTACAGTAAACAAGGCAAAATTAAACAGAGCCCGACATTAAATACAGTACAATGAAACAGTGCCCTACACTGAACAATGTAAAATTAATCAGAGCCCGACATGAAATACGGGACAATGAAACAGTGCCCGACAGTGAACAAGGTAAAATTAAACAGAGCCCAACATTAAATACAGCACAATGGAACAATGCCCTACAGTGAAGAATGTAAAATTAAACAGAGCCCGACATTAAATACAGTAAAATGAAACAGTGCCCTACAGTGAACAATGTAAAATTAAACACAGCCCGACATTAAATACGGTACAATGAAACAGTGCCCTACACTGAACAATGTAAAATAAAACACAGCCCGACATTAAATAAAGTACAATGAAACAGTGCCCTACACTGAACAATGTAAAGTTAAAGAGAGCCCGACATTAAATACGGTACAGCGAAACAGTGCCGTACACTGAACAATGTAAAATTAAACATAGCCCGACATTAAATACAGTACAATGAATCAGTGCCCTACACAGAACAATGTAAACTTAAACACAGCCGACATTAAATACGGTATAATGAAACAGTGGCCTACACTGAACAAGGTAAAATTAAACAGAGCCCAACATTAAATACAGCACAATGAAACAATGCCCTACAGTGAAGTATGTAAAATTAAACAGAGCCCGACATTAAATACAGTAAAATGAAACAGTGCCCTACAGTGAACAACGTACAATTCAACACAGCCCGACATTAAATACGGTACAATGAAACAGTACCCTACAGTGAACAATGTAACATTAAACACAGCCCGACTTTAAATACAGTACAATGAAACAGTGACCTACAGTAAACAAGGCAAAATTAAACAGAGCCCGACATTAAATACAGTACAATGAAACAGTGCCCTACACTGAACAATGTAAAATTAAACAGAGCCCGACATTAAATACGGTACAATGAAAGAGTGCCCTACACTGAACAATGTAAAATTAAACAGAGCCGGACATTAAATACAGTACAATGAAACAGTGCCCTACAGTGAACAAAGTAAAATTAACAGAGCCCGACATTAAATACAGTACAATGAAACAGTGCCCTTCAGTAAACAAGGCAAAATTAAACAGAGCCCGACATTAAATACGGTGCAATGGATCAGTGCCGTACACTGAACAATGTAAAATAAAACACAGCCCGACATTAAATACGGTACAATGAAACAGTGCCCTACAGTGAACAATGTAAACTTAAACTCAGCCCGACATTCAATACGGTACAATGAATCAGTGCCCTACACTGAACAATGTAACATTAAACACAGCCCGACTTTAAATACAGTACAATGAAACAGTGACCTACAGTAAACAAGGCAAAATTAAACAGAGCCCGACATTAAATACAGTACAATGAAACAGTGCCCTACACTGAACAATGTAAAATTAAACAGAGCCCGACATTAAATACGGTAAAATGAAACAGTGCCCTACACTGAACAAGGTAAAATTAAACAGAGCCCGACATTAAATACGGTACAATGAAACAGTGCCCTACACTGAACAAGGTAAAATTAAACAGAGCCCGACATTAAATACAGTACAATGAAACAGTGACCTACAGTAAACAAGGCAAAATTAAACAGAGCCCGACATTAAATACAGTCCAATGAAACAGTGCCCTACACTGAACAATGTAACATTAAACAGAGCCCGACATTAAATACGGGACAATGAAACAGTGCCCGACAGTGAACAAGGTAAAATTAAACAGAGCCCAACATTAAATACAGCACAATGAAACAATGCTCTACAGTGAAGAATGTAAAATTAAACACAGCCCGACATTAAAAACAGTACAATGAAACAGTGCCCTGCACTGAGCAAGGTAAAATTAAACACAGCCCGACATTAAAAACAGTACAATGAAACAGTGCCCTCCACTGAGCAAGGTAAAATTAAACACAGCCCGACATTAAATACGGTACAATGAAACAGTGCCCTACAGTGAACAATGTACAATTAAACACAGCCCGACATTAAATACGGTACAATGAAAGAGTGCCCGACACTGAACAATGTAAAATTAAACACAGCCCGACATTAAATACGGTACAATGAAACAGTGCCCTACACTGAACAAGGTAAAATTAAACAGAGCCCGACATTAAATACGGTACAATGAATCAGTGCCCTACACTGAACAATGTAAAATTAAACAGAGCCGGACATTAAATACAGTACAATGAAACAGTGCCCTACACTGAACAATGTAAAAGTAAACAGAGCCCGACATTAAATACGGTACAATGAAACAGTGCCCTACACTGAACAATGTAAAATTAAACAGAGCCGGACATTAAATACAGTACAATGAAACAGTGCCCTACAGTGAACAATGCAAAATTAACAGAGCCCGACATTAAATACAGTACAATGAAACAGTGACCTACAGTAAACAAGGCAAAATTAAACAGAGCCCGACATTAAATACAGTACAATGAAACAGTGCCCTACACTGAACAATGTAAAATTAATCAGAGACCGACATGAAATACGGGACAATGAAACAGTGCCCGACAGTGAAGAATGTAAAATTAAACAGAGCCCGACATTAAATACGGTACAGCGAAACAGTGCCGTACACTGAACAATGTAAATTAAACATAGCCCGACATTAAATACAGTACAATGAATCAGTGCCCTACACAGAACAATGTAAACTTAAACACAGCCGACATTAAATACGGTATAATGAAACAGTGGCCTACACTGAACAAGGTAAAATTAAACAGAGCCCAACATTAAATACAGCACAATGAAACAATGCCCTACAGTGAAGTATGTAAAATTAAACAGAGCCCGACATTAAATACGGTACAATGAAACAGTGCCCTACAGTGAACAACGTACAATTCAACACAGCCCGACATTAAATACGGTACAATGAAACAGTACCCTACAGTGAACAATGTACAATTAAACACAGCCCGACATTAAATACGGTACAATGAAACAGTGCCCTACAGTGAACAATGAAAAATTAAACACAGCCCGACATTAAATACGGTACAATGAATCAGTGCCCTACCAGCAACAATGTAAAATTAAACAGAGCCCGACATTAAATACGGTACAATGAAAGAGTGCCCTACAGTGAACAATGAAAATTAACAGAGCCCGACATTAAATACAGTACAATGAAACAGTGACCTACAGTAAACAAGGCAAAATTAAACAGAGCCCGACATTAAATACAGTACAATGAAACAGTGCCCTACACTGAACAATGTAAAATTAAACAGAGCCCGAAATTATATACGGTAAAATGAAGCAGTGCCCTACACTGAACAAGGTAAAATTAAACAGAGCCCGACATTAAATACGGTACAATGAAACAGTGCCCTACACTGAACAAGGTAACATTAAACAGAGCCCGACATTAAATACAGTACAATGAAACAGTGACCTACAGTAAACAAGGCAAAATTATACAGAGCCCGACATTAAATACAGTACAAGAAACAGTGCCCTACACTGAACAATGTAACATTAAACAGAGCCCGACATTAAATACGGGACAATGAAACAGTGCCCGACAGTGAACAAGGTAAAATTAAACAGAGCCCAACATTAAATACAGCACAATGAAACAATGCTCTACAGTGAAGAATGTAAAATTAAACACAGCCCGACATTAAAAACAGTACAATGAAAGAGTGCCCTGCACTGAGCAAGGTAAAATTAAACACATCCCGACATTAAAAACAGTACAATGAAACAGTGCCCTCCACTGAGCAAGGTAAAATTAAACACAGCCCGACATTAAATACGGTACAATGAAACAGTGCCCTACAGTGAACAATGTAAAAGTAAACAGAGCCCGACATTAAATACGGTACAATGAAACAGTGCCCTACACTGAACAATGTAAAAGTAAACAGAGCCCGACATTAAATACGGTACAATGAAACAGTGCCCTACACTGAACAATGTAAAATTAAACAGAGCCGGACATTAAATACAGTACAATGAAACAGTGCCCTACAGTGAACAATGCAAAATTAACAGAGCCCGACATTAAATACAGTACAATGAAACAGTGACCTACAGTAAACAAGGCAAAATTAAACAGAGCCCGACATTAAATACAGTACAATGAAACAGTGCCCTACACTGAACAATGTAAAATTAATCAGAGCCCGACATGAAATACGGGACAATGAAACAGTGCCCGACAGTGAACAAGGTAAAATTAAACAGAGCCCAACATTAAATACAGCACAATGAAACAATGCCCTACAGTGAAGAATGTAAAATTAAACAGAGCCCGACATTAAATACAGTAAAATGAAACAGTGCCCTACAGTGAACAAGGTAAAATTAAACAGAGCCCAACATTAAATACAGCACAATGAAACAATGCCCTACAGTGAAGTATGTAAAATTAAACAGAGCCCGACATTAAATACAGTAAAATGAAACAGTGCCCTACAGTGAACAACGTACAATTCAACACAGCCCGACATTAAATACGGTACAATGAAACAGTGCCGTACACTGAACAATGTAAAATTAAACATAGCCCGACATTAAATACTGTACAATGAATCAGTGCCCTACACAGAACAATGTAAACTTAAACACAGCCGACATTAAATACGGTATAATGAAACAGTGGCCTACACTGAACAAGGTAAAATTAAACAGAGCCCAACATTAAATACAGCACAATGAAACAATGCCCTACAGTGAAGTATGTAAAATTAAACAGAGCCCGACATTAAATACAGTAAAATGAAACAGTGCCCTACAGTGAACAACGTACAATTCAACACAGCCCGACATTAAATACGGTACAATGAAACAGTACCCTACAGTGAACAATGTACAATTAAACACAGCCCGACATTAAATACGGTACAATGAAACAGTGCCCTACAGTGAACAATGAAAAATTAAACACAGCCCGACATTAAATACGGTACAATGAATCAGTGCCCTACCAGCAACAATGTAAAATTAAACAGAGCCCGACATTAAATACGGTACAATGAAAGAGTGCCCTACAGTGAACAATGAAAATTAACAGAGCCCGACATTAAATACAGTACAATGAAACAGTGACCTACAGTAAACAAGGCAAAATTAAACAGAGCCCGACATTAAATACAGTACAATGAAACAGTGCCCTACACTGAACAATGTAAAATTAAACAGAGCCCGAAATTATATACGGTAAAATGAAGCAGTGCCCTACACTGAACAAGGTAAAATTAAACAGAGCCCGACATTAAATACGGTACAATGAAACAGTGCCCTACACTGAACAAGGTAACATTAAACAGAGCCCGACATTAAATACAGTACAATGAAACAGTGACCTACAGTAAACAAGGCAAAATTATACAGAGCCCGACATTAAATACAGTACAAGAAACAGTGCCCTACACTGAACAATGTAACATTAAACAGAGCCCGACATTAAATACGGGACAATGAAACAGTGCCCGACAGTGAACAAGGTAAAATTAAACAGAGCCCAACATTAAATACAGCACAATGAAACAATGCTCTACAGTGAAGAATGTAAAATTAAACACAGCCCGACATTAAAAACAGTACAATGAAAGAGTGCCCTGCACTGAGCAAGGTAAAATTAAACACAGCCCGACATTAAATACGGTACAATGAAACAGTGCCCTACAGTGAACAATGTAAAAGTAAACAGAGCCCGACATTAAATACGGTACAATGAAACAGTGCCCTACACTGAACAATGTAAAAGTAAACAGAGCCCGACATTAAATACGGTACAATGAAACAGTGCCCTACACTGAACTATGTAAAATTAAACAGAGCCGGACATTAAATACAGTACAATGAAACAGTGCCCTACAGTGAACAATGCAAAATTAACAGAGCCCGACATTAAATACAGTACAATGAAACAGTGACCTACAGTAAACAAGGCAAAATTAAACAGAGCCCGACATTAAATACAGTACAATGAAACAGTGCCCTACACTGAACAATGTAAAATTAATCAGAGCCCGACATGAAATACGGGACAATGAAACAGTGCCCGACAGTGAACAAGGTAAAATTAAACAGAGCCCAACATTAAATACAGCACAATGAAACAATGCCCTACAGTGAAGAATGTAAAATTAAACAGAGCCCGACATTAAATACAGTAAAATGAAACAGTGCCCTACAGTGAACAAGGTAAAATTAAACAGAGCCCAACATTAAATACAGCACAATGAAACAATGCCCTACAGTGAAGTATGTAAAATTAAACAGAGCCCGACATTAAATACAGTAAAATGAAACAGTGCCCTACAGTGAACAACGTACAATTCAACACAGCCCGACATTAAATACGGTACAATGAAACAGTGCCGTACACTGAACAATGTAAAATTAAACATAGCCCGACATTAAATACTGTACAATGAATCAGTGCCCTACACAGAACAATGTAAACTTAAACACAGCCGACATTAAATACGGTATAATGAAACAGTGGCCTACACTGAACAAGGTAAAATTAAACAGAGCCCAACATTAAATACAGCACAATGAAACAATGCCCTACAGTGAAGTATGTAAAATTAAACAGAGCCCGACATTAAATACAGTAAAATGAAACAGTGCCCTACAGTGAACAACGTACAATTCAACACAGCCCGACATTAAATACGGTACAATGAAACAGTACCCTACAGTGAACAATGTACAATTAAACACAGCCCGACATTAAATACGGTACAATGAAACAGTGCCCTACAGTGAACAATGAAAAATTAAACACAGCCCGACATTAAATACGGTACAATGAATCAGTGCCCTACCAGCAACAATGTAAAATTAAACAGAGCCCGACATTAAATACGGTACAATGAAAGAGTGCCCTACACTGAACAATGTAAAATTAAACACAGCCCGACATTAAATACGGTACAATGAAACAGTGCCCTACACTGAACAAGGTAAAATTAAACACAGCCCGACATTAAAAACGGTAAAATGAATCAGTGCCCTACCAGCAACAATGCAAAATTAAACAGAGCCCGACATTAAATACGGTACAATGAAACAGTGCCCTACACTGAACAAGGTAAAATTAAACAGAGCCCGGCAGTAAATACGGTACAATGAAACAGTGCCCTACACTGAACAAGGTAAAATTAAACAGAGCCCGACATTAAATACGGTACAATGAAACAGTGACCTACACTGAACAAGGTAAAATTAAACAGAGCCCGACATTAAATACAGTACAATGTAACGGTGCCCTCCACTGAGCAAGGTAAAATTAAACACAGCCCGACATTAAATACGGTACAATGAAAGAGTGCCCTACAGTGAACAATGTACAATTAAACACAGCCCAACATTAAATACGGTACAATGAAACAGTGCCGACAGTGAACAAGGTAAAATTAAACAGAGCCCGACATTAAATACGTTACAATGAAACAGTGCCCCACAGTGAACAATGTAAAATTAAACACAGCCCGACATTAAATACGGTACAATGAATCAGTGCCCTACCAGCAACAATGTAAAATTAAACAGAGCCCGACATTAAATACGGTACAATGAAACAGTGCCCTACCAGCAACAATGTAAAATTAAACAGAGCCCGACATTAAATACGGTACAATGAAACAGTGACCTACACTGAACAAGGTAAAATTAAACAGAGCCCGACATTAAATACGGTACAATTAAACAGTGCCCTACAGAGAACAATGTAAAATTAAACACAGCCCGACATTAAATACGGTACAATGAATCAGTGCCCTACCAGCAACAATGTAAAATTAAACAGAGCCCGACATTAAAAACGGTACAATGAAACCGTGCCCTACACTGAACAAGGTAAAATTAAACAGAGCCGGACATTAAATACAGCACAATGAAACAGTGCCCTACAGTGAACAATGAAAATTAACAGAGCCCGACATTAAATACAGTACAATGAAACAGTGACCTACAGTAAACAAGGCAAATTAAACAAAGCCCGACATTAAATACGGGACAATGAAACAGTGCCCGACAGTGAACAAGGTAAAATTAAACAAAGACCGACATTAAATACGGGACAATGAAACAGTGCCCGACAGTGAACAAGGTAAAATTAAACAGAGCCCAACATTAAATACAGCACAATCAAACAATGCCCTACAGTGAAGAATGTAAAATTAAACAGAGCCCGACATTAAATACGGTACAATGAAACAGTGCCCTACACTGAGCAATGTAAAATTAAACAGAGCCCGACATTAAATACGGGACAATGAAACAGTGCCCGACAGTGAACAAGGTAAAATTAAACAGAGCCCAGCATTAAATACAGCACAATGAAACAATGTCCTACAGTGAACAATGTAAAATTAAACACAGCCCGACATTAAATACGGTAAAATGAAACAGTGCCCTACACTGAAGAATGTAAAATTAAACACAGCCCGACATTAAAAACAGTACAATGAAACAGTGCCCTACAGTGAACAATGTACAATTAAACACAGCCCGACATGAAATACGGTACAATGAATCAGTGCCCTACCAGCAACAATGTAAAGTTAAACAGAGCCCGACATTAAATACGGTACAATGAAACAGTGGCCTACACTGAACAATGTAAAATTAAACAGAGCCGGACATTAAATACAGTACAATGAAACAGTGCCCTACAGTGAACAAAGTAAAATTAACAGAGCCCGACATTAAATACAGTACAATGAAACAGTGCCCTTCAGTAAACAAGGCAAAATTAAACAGAGCCCGACATTAAATACGGTGCAATGGATCAGTGCCCTACACTGAACAATGTAAAATAAAACACAGCCCGACATTAAATACGGTACAATGAAACAGTGCCCTACAGTGAACAATGTAAACTTAAACACAGCCCGACATTCAATACGGTACAATGAATCAGTGCCCTACACTGAACAATGTAACATTAAACACAGCCCGACTTTAAATACAGTACAATGAAACAGTGCCCTACACTGAACAAGGTAAAATTAAACAGAGCCCGACATTAAATACGGTACAATGAAACAGTGACCTACACTGAACAAGGTAAAATTAAACAGAGCCCGACATTAAATACGGTAAAATGAAACAGTGCCCTACACTGAACAAGGTAAAATTAAACAGAGCCCGACATTAAATACGGTACAATGAAACAGTGCCCTACGCTGAACAAGGTAAAATTAAACAGAGCCCGACATTAAATACAGTACAATGAAACAGTGACCTACAGTAAACAAGGCAAAATTAAACAGAGCCCGACATTAAATACAGTACAATGAAACAGTGCCCTACACTGAACAATGTAACATTAAACAGAGCCCGACATTAAATACGGGACAATGAAACAGTGCCCGACAGTGAACAAGGTAAAATTAAACAGAGCCCAACATTAAATACAGCACAATGAAACAATGCTCTACAGTGAAGAATGTAAAATTAAACACAGCCCGACATTAAAAACAGTACAATGAAACAGTGCCCTCCACTGAGCAAGGTAAAATTAAACACAGCCCGACATTAAATACGGTACAATGAAACAGTGCCCTACAGTGAACAATGTACAATTAAACACAGCCCGACATTAAATACGGTACAATGAAAGAGTGCCCGACACTGAACAATGTAAAATTAAACACAGCCCGACATTAAATACGGTACAATGAAACAGTGCCCTACACTGAACAAGGTAAAATTAAACAGAGCCCGACATTAAATACGGTACAATGAATCAGTGCCCTACACTGAACAATGTAAAATTAAACAGAGCCGGACATTAAATACAGTACAATGAAACAGTGCCCTACAGTGAACAATGTAAAAGTAAACAGAGCCCGACATTAAATACGGTACAATGAAACAGTGCCCTACACTGAACAATGTAAAAGTAAACAGAGCCCGACATTAAATACGGTACAATGAAACAGTGCCCTACACTGAACAATGTAAAATTAAACAGAGCCGGACATTAAATACAGTACAATGAAACAGTGCCCTACAGTGAACAATGCAAAATTAACAGACCCCAACATTAAATACAGTACAATGAAACAGTGACCTACAGTAAACAAGGCAAAATTAAACAGAGCCCGACATTAAATACAGTACAATGAAACAGTGCCCTACACTGAACAATGTAAAATTAATCAGAGCCCGACATGAAATACGGGACAATGAAACAGTGCCCGACAGTGAACAAGGTAAAATTAAACAGAGCCCGACATTAAATACGGTAAAATGAAACAGTGCCCTACACTGAACAAGGTAAAATTAAACAGAGCCCGACATTAAATACGGTACAATGAAACAGTGCCCTACACTGAACAAGGTAAAATTAAACAGAGCCCGACATTAAATACAGTACAATGAAACAGTGACCTACAGTAAACAAGGCAAAATTAAACAGAGCCCGACATTAAATACAGTACAATGAAACAGTGCCCTACACTGAACAATGTAAAATTAATCAGAGCCCGACATGAAATACGGGACAATGAAACAGTGCCCTACAGTGAACAATGTAAAATTAAACAGAGCCCAACATTAAATACAGCACAATGAAACAGTGCCCTACAGTGAAGAATGTAAAATTAAACAGAGCCCGACATTAAATACAGTAAAATGAAACAGTGCCCTACAGTGAACAATGTAAAATTAAACACAGCCCGACATTAAATACGGTACAATGAAACAGTGCCCTACACTGAACAATGTAAAATAAAACACAGCCCGACATTAAATACGGTACAATGAAACAGTGCCCTACACTGAACAATGTAAAGTTAAAGAGAGCCCGACATTAAATACGGTACAGCGAAACAGTGCCGTACACTGAACAATGTAAAATTAAACATAGCCCGACATTAAATACAGTACAATGAATCAGTGCCCTACACAGAACAATGTAAACTTAAACACAGCCGACATTAAATACGGTATAATGAAACAGTGGCCTACACTGAACAAGGTAAAATTAAACAGAGCCCAACATTAAATACAGCACAATGAAAGAATGCCCTACAGTGAAGTATGTAAAATTAAACAGAGCCCGACATTAAATACAGTAAAATGAAACAGTGCCCTACAGTGAACAACGTACAATTCAACACAGCCCGACATTAAATACGGTACAATGAAACAGTACCCTACAGTGAACAATGTACAATTAAACACAGCCCGACATTAAATACGGTACAATGAAACAGTGCCCTACAGTGAACAATGAAAAATTAAACACAGCCCGACATTAAATACGGTACAATGAATCAGTGCCCTACCAGCAACAATGTAAAATTAAACAGAGCCCGACATTAAATACGGTACAATGAAAGAGTGCCCTACACTGAACAATGTAAAATTAAACACAGCCCGACATTAAATACGGTACAATGAAACAGTGCCCTACACTGAACAAGGTAAAATTAAACACAGCCCGACATTAAAAACGGTACAATGAATCAGTGCCCTACCAGCAACAATGTAAAATTAAACAGAGCCCGACATTAAATACGGTACAATGAAAGAGTGCCCTACACTGAACAATGTAAAATTAAACACAGCCCGACATTAAATACGGTAAATGAAACAGTGACCTACACTGAACAAGGTAAAATTAAACAGAGCCCGACATTAAATACGGTACAATGAAACAGTGCCCCACAGTGAACAATGTAAAATTAAACACAGCCCGACATTAAATACGGTACAATGAATCAGTGCCCTACCAGCAACAATGTAAAATTAAACAGAGCCCGACATTAAATACGGTACAATGAAACCGTGCCCTACACTGAACAAGGTAAAATTAAACAGAGCCGGACATTAAATACAGTACAATGAAACAGTGCCCTACAGTAAACAATGAAAATTAACAGAGCCCGACATTAAATACAGTACAATGAAACAGTGACCTACAGTAAACAAGGCAAAATTAAACAGAGCCCGACATTAAATACAGTACAATGAAACAGTGCCCTACACTGAACAATGTAAAATTAATCAGAGCCCGACATTAAATACGGGACAATGAAACAGTGCCTGACAGTGAACAAGGTAAAATTAAACAGAGCCCAACATTAAATACAGCACAATGAAACAATGCCCTACAGGGAACAATGTACAATTAAACACAGCCCGACATTAAATACGGTACAATGAAACAGTGCCCTACAGTGAACAATGTAAAATTAAACACAGCCCGACATTAAATACGGTACAATGAATCAGTGCCCTACCAGCAACAATGTAAAATTAAACAGAGCCCGACATTAAATACAGTACAATGAAACAGTGCCCTACACTGAACAATGTAAAATTAATCAGAGCCCGACATGAAATACGGGACAATGAAACAGTGCCCGACAGTGAACAATGCAAAATTAACAGACCCCAACATTAAATACAGTACAATGAAACAGTGACCTACAGTAAACAAGGCAAAATTAAACAGAGCCCGACATTAAATACAGTACAATGAAACAGTGCCCTACACTGAACAATGTAAAATTAATCAGAGCCCGACATGAAATACGGGACAATGAAACAGTGCCCGACAGTGAACAAGGTAAAATTAAACAGAGCCCGACATTAAATACGGTAAAATGAAACAGTGCCCTACACTGAACAAGGTAAAATTAAACAGAGCCCGACATTAAATACGGTACAATGAAACAGTGCCCTACACTGAACAAGGTAAAATTAAACAGAGCCCGACATTAAATACAGTACAATGAAACAGTGCCCTACACTGAACAATGTAAAATTAATCAGAGCCCGACATGAAATACGGGACAATGAAACAGTGCCCTACAGTGAACAATGTAAAATTAAACAGAGCCCAACATTAAATACAGCACAATGAAACAGTGCCCTACAGTGAAGAATGTAAAATTAAACAGAGCCCGACATTAAATACAGTAAAATGAAACAGTGCCCTACAGTGAACAATGTAAAATTAAACACAGCCCGACATTAAATACGGTACAATGAAACAGTGCCCTACACTGAACAATGTAAAATAAAACACAGCCCGACATTAAATACGGTACAATGAAACAGTGCCCTACACTGAACAATGTAAAGTTAAAGAGAGCCCGACATTAAATACGGTACAGCGAAACAGTGCCGTACACTGAACAATGTAAAATTAAACATAGCCCGACATTAAATACAGTACAATGAATCAGTGCCCTACACAGAACAATGTAAACTTAAACACAGCCGACATTAAATACGGTATAATGAAACAGTGGCCTACACTGAACAAGGTAAAATTAAACAGAGCCCAACATTAAATACAGCACAATGAAAGAATGCCCTACAGTGAAGTATGTAAAATTAAACAGAGCCCGACATTAAATACAGTAAAATGAAACAGTGCCCTACAGTGAACAACGTACAATTCAACACAGCCCGACATTAAATACGGTACAATGAAACAGTACCCTACAGTGAACAATGTACAATTAAACACAGCCCGACATTAAATACGGTACAATGAAACAGTGCCCTACAGTGAACAATGAAAAATTAAACACAGCCCGACATTAAATACGGTACAATGAATCAGTGCCCTACCAGCAACAATGTAAAATTAAACAGAGCCCGACATTAAATACGGTACAATGAAAGAGTGCCCTACACTGAACAATGTAAAATTAAACACAGCCCGACATTAAATACGGTACAATGAAACAGTGCCCTACACTGAACAAGGTAAAATTAAACACAGCCCGACATTAAAAACGGTACAATGAATCAGTGCCCTACCAGCAACAATGTAAAATTAAACAGAGCCCGACATTAAATACGGTACAATGAAAGAGTGCCCTACACTGAACAATGTAAAATTAAACACAGCCCGACATTAAATACGGTAAATGAAACAGTGACCTACACTGAACAAGGTAAAATTAAACAGAGCCCGACATTAAATACGGTACAATGAAACAGTGCCCCACAGTGAACAATGTAAAATTAAACACAGCCCGACATTAAATACGGTACAATGAATCAGTGCCCTACCAGCAACAATGTAAAATTAAACAGAGCCCGACATTAAATACGGTACAATGAAACCGTGCCCTACACTGAACAAGGTAAGATTAAACAGAGCCGGACATTAAATACAGTACAATGAAACAGTGCCCTACAGTAAACAATGAAAATTAACAGAGCCCGACATTAAATACAGTACAATGAAACAGTGACCTACAGTAAACAAGGCAAAATTAAACAGAGCCCGACATTAAATACAGTACAATGAAACAGTGCCCTACACTGAACAATGTAAAATTAATCAGAGCCCGACATTAAATACGGGACAATGAAACAGTGCCTGACAGTGAACAAGGTAAAATTAAACAGAGCCCAACATTAAATACAGCACAATGAAACAATGCCCTACAGGGAACAATGTACAATTAAACACAGCCCGACATTAAATACGGTACAATGAAACAGTGCCCTACAGTGAACAATGTAAAATTAAACACAGCCCGACATTAAATACGGTACAATGAATCAGTGCCCTACCAGCAACAATGTAAAATTAAACAGAGCCCGACATTAAATACGGTACAATGAAAGAGTGCCCTACACTGAACAATGTAAAATTAAACAGAGCCGGACATTAAATACAGTACAATGAAACAGTGCCCTACAGTGAACAATGTAAAAGTAAACAGAGCCCGACATTAAATACGGTACAATGAAACAGTGCCCTACACTGAACAATGTAAAATTAAACAGAGCCGGACATTAAATACAGTACAATGAAACAGTGCCCTACAGTGAACAATGCAAAATTAACAGAGCCCGACATTAAATACAGTACAATGAAACAGTGACCTACAGTAAACAAGGCAAAATTAAACAGAGCCCGACATTAAATACAGTACAATGAAACAGTGCCCTACACTGAACAATGTAAAATTAATCAGAGCCCGACATGAAATACGGGACAATGAAACAGTGCCCGACAGTGAACAAGGTAAAATTAAACAGAGCCCAACATTAAATACAGCACAATGAAACAATGCCCTACATTGAACAATGTACAATTAAACACAGCCCGACATTAAATACGGTACAATGAAACAGTACCCTACAGTGAACAATGTACAATTAAACACAGCCCGACAGTAAATACGGTACAATGAAACAGTGCCCTACACTGAAAAAGGTAAAATTAAACAGAGCCCGACATTAAATACGGTACAATGAAACAGTGACCTACAGAGAACAATGTAAAATTAAACACAGCCCGACATTAAATACGGTACAATGAATCAGTGCCCTACCAGCAACAATGTAAAATTAAACAGAGCCCGACATTAAATACGGTACAATGAAACAGTGCCCTACACTGAGCAATGTAAAATTAAACAGAGCCCGACATTAAATACGGGACAATGAAACAGTGCCCGACAGTGAACAAGGTAAAATTAAACAGAGCCCAACATTAAATACAGTACAATGAAACAATGTCCTACAGTGAACAAGGCAAAATTAAACAGAGCCCGACATTCAATACAGTACAATGAAACAGTGCCCTACACTGAACAATGTAACATTAAACAGAGCCCGACATTAAATACGGGACAATGATCCAGTGCCCGACAGTGAACAAGGTAAAATTAAACACAGCCCGACATTAAAAACAGTACAATGAAACAGTGCCCTACAGTGAACAATGTACAATTAAACACAGCCCGACATGAAATACGGTACAATGAATCAGTGCCCTACCAGCAACAATGTAAAGTTAAACAGAGCCCGACATTAAATACGGTACAATGAAACAGTGGCCTACACTGAACAATGAAAAATTAAACACAGCCCGACATTAAATACGGTACAATGAATCAGTGCCCTACCAGCAACAATGTAAAATTAAACAGAGCCCGACATTAAATACGGTACAATGAATCAGTGCCCTACACTGAACAATGTAAAATTAAACACAGCCCGACATTAAATACGGTACAATGAAACAGTGCCCTACACTGAACAAGGTAAAATTAAACACAGCCCGACATTAAATACGGTACAATGAATCAGTGCCCTACCAGCAACAACGTAAAATTAAACAGAGCCCGACATTAAATACGGTACAATGAAAGAGTGTCCTACACTGAACAATGTAAAATTAAACACAGCCCGACATTAAATACGGTACAATGAAACAGTGCCCTACACTGAACAAGGTAAAATTAAACAGAGCCCGACAGTAAATACGGTACAATGAAACAGTGCCCCACAGTGAACAATGTAAAATTAAACACAGCCCGACATCAAATACGGTACAATGAATCAGTGCCCTTCCAGCAACAATGTAAAATTAAACAGAGCCCGACATTAAATACGGTACAATGAAACCGTGCCCTACACTGAACAAGGTAAAATTAAACAGAGCCGGACATTAAATACAGTACAATGAAACAGTGCCCTACAGTAAACAATGAAAATTAACAGAGCCCGACATTAAATACAGTACAATAAAACAGTGACCTACAGTAAACAAGGCAAAATTAAACAGAGCCCGACATTAAATACAGTACAATGAAACAGTGCCCTACACTGAACAATGTAAAATTAATCAGAGCCCGACATTAAATACGGGACAATGAAACAGTGCCCGACAGTGAACAAGGTAAAGTTAAACAGAGCCCAACATTAAATACAGCACAATGAAACAATGCCCTACAGGGAACAATGTACAATTAAACACAGCCCGACATTAAATACGGTACAATGAAACAGTGCCCTACAGTGAACAATGTAAAATTAAACACAGCCCGACATTAAATACGGTACAATGAATCAGTGCCCTACCAGCAACAATGTAAAATTAAACAGAGCCCGACATTAAATACGGTACAATGAAAGAGTGCCCTACACTGAACAATGTAAAATTAAACACAGCCCGACATTAAATACGGTACAATGAAACAGTGACCTACACTGAACAAGGTAAAATTAAACAGAGCCCGACATTAAATACGGTACAATGAAACAGTGCCCTACAGTGAACAATGAAAAATTAAACACAGCCCGACATTAAATACGGTACAATGAATCAGTGCCCTACCAGCAACAATGTAAAATTAAACAGAGCCCGACATTAAATACGGTACAATGAAAGAGTGCCCTACACTGAACAATGTAAAATTAAACACAGCCCGACATTAAATACGGTACAATGAAACAGTGCCCTACACTGAACAAGGTAAAATTAAACACAGCCCGACATTAAAAACGGTACAATGAATCAATGCCCTACCAGCAACAATGTAAAATTAAACAGAGCCCGACATTAAATACGGTACAATGAAAGAGTGCCCTACACTGAACAATGTAAAATTAAACACAGCCCGACATTAAATACGGTACAATGAAACAGTGACCTACACTGAACAAGGTAAAATTAAACAGAGCCCGACATTAAATACGGTACAATGAAACAGTGCCCCACAGTGAACAATGTAAAATTAAACACAGCCCGACATTAAATACGGTACAATGTATCAGTGCCCTACCAGCAACAACGTAAAATTAAACAGAGCCCGACATTAAATACGGTACAATGAAACCGTGCCCTACACTGAACAAGGTAAAATTAAACAGAGCCGGACATTAAATACAGTACAATGAAACAGTGCCCTACAGTAAACAATGAAAATTAACAGAGCCCGACATTAAATACAGTACAATGAAACAGTGACCTACAGTAAACAAGGCAAAATTAAACAGAGCCCGACATTAAATACAGTACAATGAAACAGTGCCCTACACTGAACAATGTAAAATTAATCAGAGACCGACATTAAATACGGGACAATGAAACAGTGCCCGACAGTGAACAAGGTAAAATTAAACAGAGCCCAACATTAAATACAGCACAATGAAACAATGCCCTACAGGGAACAATGTACAATTAAACACAGCCCGACATTAAATACGGTACAATGAAACAGTGCCCTACAGTGAACAATGTAAAATTAAACACAGCCCGACATTAAATACGGTACAATGAATCAGTGCCCTACCAGCAACAATGTAAAATTAAACAGAGCCCGACATTAAATACGGTACAATGAAAGAGTGCCCTACACTGAACAATGTAAAATTAAACAGAGCCGGACATTAAATACAGTACAATGAAACAGTGCCCTACAGTGAACAATGTAAAAGTAAACAGAGCCCGACATTAAATACGGTACAATGAAACAGTGCCCTACACTGAACAATGTAAAAGTAAACAGAGCCCGACATTAAATACGGTACAATGAAACAGTGCCCTACACTGAACAATGTAAAATTAAACAGAGCCGGACATTAAATACAGTACAATGAAACAGTGCCCTACAGTGAACAATGCAAAATTAACAGAGCCCGACATTAAATACAGTACAATGAAACAGTGACCTACAGTAAACAAGGCAAAATTAAACAGAGCCCGACATTAAATACAGTACAATGAAACAGTGCCCTACACTGAACAATGTAAAATTAATCAGAGCCCGACATGAAATACGGGACAATGAAACAGTGCCCGACAGTGAACAAGGTAAAATTAAACAGAGCCCAACATTAAATACAGCACAATGAAACAATGCCCTACATTGAACAATGTACAATTAAACACAGCCCGACATTAAATACGGTACAATGAAACAGTACCCTACAGTGAACAATGTACAATTAAACACAGCCCGACAGTAAATACGGTACAATGAAACAGTGCCCTACACTGAAAAAGGTAAAATTAAACAGAGCCCGACATTAAATACGGTACAATGAAACAGTGACCTACAGAGAACAATGTAAAATTAAACACAGCCCGACATTAAATACGGTACAATGAATCAGTGCCCTACCAGCAACAATGTAAAATTAAACAGAGCCCGACATTAAATACGGTACAATGAAACAGTGCCCTACACTGAACAAGGTAAAATTACACAAAGCCCGACATTAAATACGGGACAATGAAACAGTGCCCGACAGTGAACAAGGTAAAATTAAACAGAGCCCAACATTAAATACAGCACAATGAAACAATGTCCTACAGTGAACAATGTAAAATTAAACACAGCCCGACATTAAATACGGTAAAATGAAACAGTGCCCTACACTGAACAAGGTAAAATTACACAAAGCCCGACATTAAATACGGTACAATGAAACAGTGCCCTACACTGAACAAGGTAAAATTAAACAGAGCCCGACATTAAATACAGTACAATGAAACAGTGACCTACAGTAAACAAGGCAAAATTAAACAGAGCCCGACATTCAATACAGTACAATGAAACAGTGCCCTACACTGAACAATGTAACATTAAACAGAGCCCGACATTAAATACGGGACAATGATCCAGTGCCCGACAGTGAACAAGGTAAAATTAAACACAGCCCGACATTAAAAACAGTACAATGAAACAGTGCCCTACAGTGAACAATGTACAATTAATCACAGCCCGACATGAAATACGGTACAATGAATCAGTGCCCTACCAGCAACAATGTAAAGTTAAACAGAGCCCGACATTAAATACGGTACAATGAAACAGTGGCCTACACTGAACAATGAAAAATTAAACACAGCCCGACATTAAATACGGTACAATGAATCAGTGCCCTACCAGCAACAATGTAAAATTAAACAGAGCCCGACATTAAATACGGTACAATGAATCAGTGCCCTACACTGAACAATGTAAAATTAAACACAGCCCGACATTAAATACGGTACAATGAAACAGTGCCCTACACTGAACAAGGTAAAATTAAACACAGCCCGACATTAAATACGGTACAATGAATCAGTGCCCTACCAGCAACAACGTAAAATTAAACAGAGCCCGACATGAAATACGGTACAATGAAAGAGTGTCCTACACTGAACAATGTAAAATTAAACACAGCCCGACATTAAATACGGTACAATGAAACAGTGCCCTACACTGAACAAGGTAAAATTAAACAGAGCCCGACAGTAAATACGGTACAATGAAACAGTGCCCCACAGTGAACAATGTAAAATTAAACACAGCCCGACATCAAATACGGTACAATGAATCAGTGCCCTTCCAGCAACAATGTAAAATTAAACAGAGCCCGACATTAAATACGGTACAATGAAACCGTGCCCTACACTGAACAAGGTAAAATTAAACAGAGCCGGACATTAAATACAGTACAATGAAACAGTGCCCTACAGTAAACAATGAAAATTAACAGAGCCCGACATTAAATACAGTACAATGAAACAGTGACCTACAGTAAACAAGGCAAAATTAAACAGAGCCCGACATTAAATACAGTACAATGAAACAGTGCCCTACACTGAACAATGTAAAATTAATCAGAGCCCGACATTAAATACGGGACAATGAAACAGTGCCCGACAGTGAACAAGGTAAAATTAAACAGAGCCCAACATTAAATACAGCACAATGAAACAATGCCCTACAGAAAAAAATGTACAATTAAACACAGCCCGACATTAAATACGGTACAATGAAACAGTGCCCTACAGTGAACAATGTAAAATTAAACACAGCCCGACATTAAATACGGTACAATGAATCAGTGCCCTACCAGCAACAATGTAAAATTAAACAGAGCCCGACATTAAATACGGTACAATGAAAGAGTGCCCTACACTGAACAATGTACAATTAAACACAGCCCGACATTAAATACGGTACAATGAAACAGTACCCTACAGTGAACAATGTACAATTAAACACAGCCCGACAGTAAATACGGTACAATGAAACAGTGCCCTACACTGAAAAAGGTAAAATTAAACAGAGCCCGACATTAAATACGGTACAATGAAATAGTGACCTACACTGAACAAGGTAAAATTAAACAGAGTCCGACATTAAATACGGTGCAATTAAACAGTGCCCTACAGAGAACAATGTAAAATTAAACACAGCCCGACATTAAATACGGTACAATGAATCAGTGCCCTACCAGCAACAATGTAAAATTAAACAGAGCCCGACATTAAAAACGGTACAATGAAACCGTGCCCTACACTGAACAAGGTAAAATTAAACAGAGCCGGACATTAAATACAGTACAATGAAACAGTGCCCTACAGTGAACAATGAAAATTAACAGAGCCCGACATTACATACAGTACAATGAAACAGTGACCTACAGTAAACAAGGCAAAATTAAACAAAGCCCGACATTAAATACGGGACAATGAAACAATGCCCGACAGTGAACAAGGTAAAATTAAACAAAGACCGACATTAAATACGGGACAATGAAACAGTGCCCGACAGTGAACAAGGTAAAATTAAACAGAGCCCAACATTAAATACAGCACAATGAAACAATGCCCGACAGTGAAGAATGTAAAATTAAACAGAGCCCGACATTAAATACGGTACAATGAAACAGTGCCCTACACTGAGCAATGTAAAATTAAACAGAGCCCGACATTAAATACGGGACAATGAAACAGTGCCCGACAGTGAACAAGGTAAAATTAAACAGAGCCCGACATTAAATACGGTACAATGAAACAGTGCCCTACACTGAGCAATGTAAAATTAAACAGAGCCCGACATTAAATACGGTACAATGAAACAGTGCCCTACACTGAACAAGGTAAAATTAAACAGAGCCCGACATTAAATACAGTACAATGAAACAGTGCCCTACAGTGAACAATGTAAAATTAATCAGAGCCCGACATTAAATACAGTACAATGAAACAGTGCACTACACTGAACAATGTAAAATTAAACAGAGCCCGACATTAAATACGGTACAATGAAACAGTGCCCTACACTGAACAAGGTAAAATTAAACAGAGCCCGACATTAAATACGGGATAATGAACCAGTGCCCGACAGTGAACAAGGTAAAATTAAACAGAGCCCAACATTAAATACAGCACAATGAAACAATGCCCTACAGTGAAGAATGTAAAATTAAACACAGCCCGACAGTAAAAACAGTACAATGAAACAGTGCCCTATAGTGAACAATGTACAATTAAACACAGCCCGACATGAAATACGGTACAATGAATCAGTGCCCTACCAGCAACAATGTAAAGTTAAACAGAGCCCGACATTAAATACGGTACAATGAAACAGTGGCCTACACTGAACAATGAAAAATTAAACACAGCCCGACATTAAATACGGTACAATGAATCAGTGCCCTACAGTGAACAATGTAAAATTAAACAGAGCCCGACATTAAATACGGTACAATGAAACAGTGCCCTACACTGAACAATGTACAATTAAACACAGCCCGACATGAAATACGGTACAATGAATCAGTGCCCTACCAGCAACAATGTAAAGTTAAACAGAGCCCGACATTAAATACGGTACAAGGAAGAGTGCCCTGCACTGAACAATGTAAAATTAAACACAGCCCGACATTAAATACGGTACAATGAAAGAGTGCCCTACACTGAACAATGTAAAATTAAACACAGCCCGACATTAAATACGGTACAATGAAACAGTGCCCTACACTGAACAAGGTAAAATTAAACACAGCCCGACATTAAATACGGTACAATGAATCAGTGCCCTACCAGCAACAATGTAAAATTAAACAGAGCCCGACATTAAATACGGTACAATGAAAGAGTGCCCTACACTGAACAATGTAAAATTAAACACAGCCCGACATTAAATACGGTACAATGAAACAGTGCCCTACACTGAACAAGGTAAAATTAAACAGAGCCCGACAGTAAATACGGTACAATGAAACAGTGCCCTACACTGAACAAGGTAAAATTAAACAGAGCCCGATATTAAATACGGTACAATGAAACAGTGACCTACACTGAACAAGGTAAAATTAAACAGAGCCTGACATTAAATACGGTACAAAGAAACAGTGCCCCACAGTGAACAATGTAAAATTAAACACAGCCCGACATTAAATACGGTACAATGAATCAGTGCCCTTCCAGCAACAATGTAAAATTAAACAGAGCCCGACATTAAATACGGTACAATGAAACCGTGCCCTACGCTGAACAAGGTAAAATTAAACAGAGCCGGACATTAAATACAGTACAATGAAACAGTGCCCTACAGTAAACAATGAAAATTAACAGAGCCCGACATTAAATACAGTACAATGAAACAGTGACCTACAGTAAACAAGGCAAAATTAAACAGAGCCCGACATTAAATACAGTACAATGAAACAGTGCCCTACACTGAACAATGTAAAATTAATCAGAGCCCGACATTAAATACGGGCCAATGAAACAGTGCCCGACAGTGAACACGGTAAAATTAAACAGAGCCCAACATTAAATACAGCACAATGAAACAATGCCCTACAGGGAACAATGTACAATTAAACACAGCCCGACATGAAATACGGTACAATGAAACAGTGCCCTACAGTGAACAATGTAAAATTAAACACAGCCCGACATTAAATACGGTACAATGAATCAGTGCCCTACCAGCAACAATGTAAAATTAAACAGACCCCGACATTAAATACGGTACAATGAAAGAGTGCCCTACACTGAACAATGTACAATTAAACACAGCCCGACATTAAATACGGTACAATGAAACAGTACCCTACAGTGAACAATGTACAATTAAACACAGCCCGACAGTAAATACGGTACAATGAAACAGTGCCCTACACTGAAAAAGGTAAAATTAAACAGAGCCCGACATTAAATACGGTACAATGAAACAGTGACCTACACTGAACAAGGTAAAATTAAACAGAGTCCGACATTAAATACGGTACAATTAAACAGTGCCCTACAGAGAACAATGTAAAATTAAACACAGCCCGACATTAAATACGGTACAATGAATCAGTGCCCTACCAGCAACAATGTAAAATTAAACAGAGCCCGACATTAAAAACGGTACAATGAAACCGTGCCCTACACTGAACAAGGTAAAATTAAACAGAGCCGGACATTAAATACAGTACAATGAAACAGTGCCCTACAGTGAACAATGAAAATTAACAGAGCCCGACATTAAATACAGTACAATCAAACAGTGACCTACAGTAAACAAGGCAAAATTAAACAAAGCCCGACATTAAATACGGGACAATGAAACAATGCCCGACAGTGAACAAGGTAAAATTAAACAGAGCCCAACATTAAATACAGCACAATGAAACAATGCCCTACAGTGAAGAATGTAAAATTAAACAGAGCCCGACATTAAATAAGGTACAATGAAACAGTGCCCTACACTGAGCAATGTAAAATTAAACAGAGCCCGACATTAAATACGGGACAATGAAACAGTGCCCGACAGTGAACAAGGTAAAATTAAACAGAGCCCGACATTAAATACGGTACAATGAAACAGTGCCCGACAGTGAACAATGTAAAATTAAACAGAGCCCAACATTAAATACAGCACAATGAAACAATGCCCTACAGTGAAGAATGTAAAATTAAACACAGCCCGACATTAAAAACAGTACAATGAAACAGTGCCCTACAGTGAACAATGTACAATTAAACACAGCCCGACATGAAATACGGTACAATGAATCAGTGCCCTACCAGCAACAATGTAAAGTTAAACAGAGCCCGACATTAAATACGGTACAATGAAACAGTGGCCTACACTGAACAATGAAAAATTAAACACAGCCCGACATTAAATACGGTACAATGAATCAGTGCCCTACAGTGAACAATGTAAAATTAAACAGAGCCCGACATTAAATACGGTACAAGGAAGAGTGCCCTACACTGAACAATGTAAAATTAAACACAGCCCGACATTAAATACGGTACAATGAAACAGTGCCCTACACTGAACAATGTACAATTAAACACAGCCCGACATGAAATACGGTACAATGAATCAGTGCCCTACCAGCAACAATGTAAAGTTAAACAGAGCCCGACATTAAATACGGTACAATGAAACAGTGGCCTACACTGAACAATGAAAAATTAAACACAGCCCGACATTAAATACGGTACAATGAATCAGTGCCCTACCAGCAACAATGTAAAATTAAACAGAGCCCGACATTAAATACGGTACAAGGAAGAGTGCCCTACACTGAACAATGTAAAATTAAACACAGCCCGACATTAAATACGGTACAATGAAACAGTGCCCTACACTGAACAAGGTAAAATTAAACACAGCCCGACATTAAATACGGTACAATGAATCAGTGCCCTACACTGAACAATGTAAAATTAAACACAGCCCGACATTAAATACGGTACAATGAAACAGTGCCCTACACTGAACAAGGTAAAATTAAACAGAGCCCGACATTAAATACGGTACAATGAAATAGTGACCTACACTGAACAAGGTAAAATTAAACAGAGCCCGACATTAAATACGGTACAATGAAACAGTGCCCCACAGTGATCAATGTAAAATTAAACACAGCCCGACATTAAATACGGTACAATGAATCAGTGCCCTTCCAGCAACAATGTAAAATTAAACAGAGCCCGACATTAATTACGGTACAATGAAACCGTGCCCTACACTGAACAAGGTAAAATTAAACAGAGCCGGACATTAAATACAGTACAATGAAACAGTGCCCTACAGTAAACAATGAAAATTAACAGAGCCCGACATTAAATACAGTACAATGAAACAGTGACCTACAGTAAACAAGGTAAAATTAAACAGAGCCCAACATTAAATACAGCACAATGAAACAATGCCCTACAGGGAACAATGTACAATTAAACACAGCCCGACATTAAATACGGTACAATGAAACAGTGCCCTACAGTGAACAATGTAAAATTAAATACAGCCCGACATTAAATACGGTACAATGAATCAGTGCCCTACCAGCAACAATGTAAAATTAAACAGAGCCCGACATTAAATACGGTACAATGAAAGAGTGCCCTACACTGAACAATGTACAATTAAACACAGCCCGACATAAAATACGGTACAATGAAACAGTACCCTACAGTGAACAATGTACAATTAAACACAGCCCGACAGTAAATACGGTACAATGAAACAGTGCCCTACACTGAAAAAGGTAAAATTAAACAGAGCCCGACATTAAATACGGTACAATGAAACAGTGACCTACACTGAACAAGGTAAAATTAAACAGAGTCCGACATTAAAAACGGTACAATGAAACCGTGCCCTACACTGAACAAGGTAAAATTAAACAGAGCCGGACATTAAATACAGTACAATGAAACAATGTCCTACAGTGAACAATGTAAAATTAAACACAGCCCGACATTAAATACGGTAAAATGAAACAGTGCCCTACACTGAACAAGGTAAAATTACACAAAGCCCGACATTAAATACGGTACAATGAAACAGTGCCCTACACTGAACAAGGTAAAATTAAACAGAGCCCGACATTAAATACAGTACAATGAAACAGTGACCTACAGTAAACAAGGCAAAATTAAACAGAGCCCGACATTCAATACAGTACAATGAAACAGTGCCCTACACTGAACAATGTAACATTAAACAGAGCCCGACATTAAATACGGGACAATGAAACAGTGCCCGACAGTGAGCAAGGTAAAATTAAACAGAGCCCAGCATTAAATACAGCACAATGAAACAATGCCCTACAGTGAACAATGTAAAATTAAACACAGCCCGCCATTAAAAACAGTACAATGAAACAGTGCCCTCCACTGAGCAAGGTAAAATTAAACACAGCCCGACATTAAATACGGTACAATGAAACAGTGCCCTGCAGTGAACAATGAACAATTAAACACAGCCCGACATTAAATACGGTACAATGAAAGAGTGCCCTACACTGAACAATGTAAAATTAAACACAGCCCGACATTAAATACGGTACAATGAAACAGTGCCCTACACTGAACAATGTACAATTAAACAAAGCCCGACATTAAATACGATACAATGAAACAGTGCCCTACACTGAACAAGGTAAAATTAAACAGAGCCCGACATTAAATACGGTACAATGAAACAGTGCCCTACACTGAGCAATGTAAAATTAAACAGAGCCCGACATTAAATACGGGACAATGAAACAGTGCCCGACAGTGAACAAGGTAAAATTAAACAGAGCCCAACATTAAATACAGCACAATGAAACAATGTCCTACAGTGAACAATGTAAAATTAAACACAGCCCGACATTAAATACGGTAAAATGAAACAGTGCCCTACACTGAACAATGTACAATTAAACAAAGCCCGACATTAAATACGATACAATGAAACAGTGCCCTACACTGAACAAGGTAAAATTAAACAGAGCCCGACATTAAATACGGTACAATGAAACAGTGCCCTACACTGAGCAATGTAAAATTAAACAGAGCCCGACATTAAATACGGGACAATGAAACAGTGCCCGACAGTGAACAAGGTAAAATTAAACAGAGCCCAACATTAAATACAGCACAATGAAACAATGTCCTACAGTGAACAATGTAAAATTAAACACAGCCCGACATTAAATACGGTAAAATGAAACAGTGCCCTACACTGAACAAGGTAAAATTACACAAAGCCCGACATTAAATACGGTACAATGAAACAGTGCCCTACACTGAACAAGGTAAAATTAAACAGAGCCCGACATTAAATACAGTACAATGAAACAGTGACCTACAGTAAACAAGGCAAAATTAAACAGAGCCCGACATTCAATACAGTACAATGAAACAGTGCCCTACACTGAACAATGTAACATTAAACAGAGCCCGACATTAAATACGGGACAATGAAACAGTGCCCGACAGTGAGCAAGGTAAAATTAAACAGAGCCCAGCATTAAATACAGCACAATGAAACAATGCCCTACAGTGAACAATGTAAAATTAAACACAGCCCGCCATTAAAAACTGTACAATGAAACAGTGCCCTCCACTGAGCAAGGTAAAATTAAACACAGCCCGACATTAAATACGGTACAATGAAACAGTGCCCTGCAGTGAACAATGAACAATTAAACACAGCCCGACATTAAATACGGTACAATGAAAGAGTGCCCTACACTGAACAATGTAAAATTAAACACAGCCCGACATTAAATACGGTACAATGAAACAGTGCCCTACACTGAACAATGTACAATTAAACAAAGCCCGACATTAAATACGATACAATGAAACAGTGCCCTACACTGAACAAGGTAAAATTAAACAGAGCCCGACATTAAATACGGTACAATCAAACAGTGCCCTACACTGAACAAGGTAAAATTAAACACAGCCCGACATTAAATACGGTACAATGAAACAGTGCCCTACACTGAACAAGGTAAAATTAAACAGAGCCCGACATTAAATACGGTACAATGAATCAGTGCCCTACCAGCAACAATGTAAAATTAAACAGAGCCCGACACTATATACGGTACAATGAAACAGTGCCCTACACTGAACAATGTAAAATTAAACAGAGCCCGACATTAAATACGGTGCAATGAATCAGTGCCCTACACTGAACAATGTAAAATTAAACAGAGCCCGACATTAAATACGGTGCAATGAATTAGTGCCCTACACTGAACAAGGTAAAATTAAACAGAGCCCGATACTAAATACAGCACAATGAAACAGTGCCCGACACTGAACAATGTAAAATTAAACTGAGCCCGACATTAAATACGGTACAGTGAAACAATGCCCTGCACTGAACAATGTAAAATTAAACACAGCCCGACATTAAATACAGTACAATGAATCAGTGCCCTACACTGAACAAGGTAAAATTAAACAGAGCCCGACATTAAATACGGTACAATGAATCAGTGCCCTACCAGCAACAATGTAAAATTAAACAGAGCCCGACACTAAATACGGTACAATGAAACAGTGCCCTAGACTGAACAAGGTATATTTAAACAGAGCCCGACACTAAATACGGTACAATGAAACAGTGCCCTATACTGAACAAGGTATATTTAAACAGAGCCCGACATTAAATACGGTACAATGAAACAGTGCCCTACAGTGAACAATGTAACATTAAACAGAGCCCGACATTAAATACGGGACAATGAAACAGTGCCCGACAGTGAGCAAGGTAAAATTAAACAGAGCCCAGCATTAAATACAGCACAATGAAACAATGCCCTACACTGAACAATGTAAAATTAAACACAGCCCGACATTAAATACAGTACAATGAATCAGTGCCCTACACTGAACAAGGTAAAATTAAACAGAGCCCGATACTAAATACAGCACAATGAAACAGTGCCCGACACTGAACAATGTAAAATTAAGCAGAGCCCGACGTTAAATACGGTACAGTGAAACAATGCCCTACACTGAACAATGTAAAAGTAAACACAGCCCGACATTAAATACAGTACAATGAATCAGTGCCCTACACTGAACAAGGTAAAATTAAACAGAGCCCGACATTAAATACGGTACAATGAATCAGTGCCCTACCAGCAACAATGTAAAATTAAACAGAGCCCGACACTAAATACGGTACAATGAAGCAGTGCCCTACACTGAACAAGGTAAAATTAAACAGAGCCCGATATTAAATACGGTACAATGAATCAGTGCCCTACACTGAACAATGTAAAATTAAACAGAGCCGGACATTAAATACAGTACAATGAAACAGTGCCCTACAGTGAACAATGTAAAAGTAAACAGAGCCCGACATTAAATACGGTACAATGAAACAGTGCCCTACACTGAACAATGTAAAAGTAAACAGAGCGCGACATTAAATACGGTACAATGAAACAGTGCCCTGCAGTGAACAATGCAAAATTAACAGAGCCCGACATTAAATACAGTACAATGAAACAGTGACCTACAGTAAACAAGGCAAAATTAAACAGAGCCCGACATTAAATACAGTACAATGAAACAGTGCCCTACACTGAACAATGTAAAATTAATCAGAGCCCGACATGAAATACGGGACAATGAAACAGTGCCCGACAGTGAACAAGGTAAAATTAAACAGAGCCCAACATTAAATACAGCACAATGAAACAATGCCCTACAGTGAAGAATGTAAAATTAAACAGAGCCCGACATTAAATACAGTACAATGAATCAGTGCCCTACACAGAACAATGTAAACTTAAACACAGCCCGACATTAAATACGGTACAATGAAAGAGTGCCCTACACTGAACAATGTAAAATTAAACACAGCCCGACATTAAATACGGTACAATGAAAGAGTGCCCTACACTGAACAATGTAAAATTAAACACAGCCCGACATTAAATACAGTAAAATGAAACAGTGCCCTACAGTGAACAATGTAAAATAAAACACAGCCCGACATTAAATACGGTACAATGAAACAGTGCCCTACACTGAACAATGTAAAGTTAAAGAGAGCCCGACATTAAATACGGTACAGCGAAACAGTGCCGTACACTGAACAATGTAAAATTAAACACAGCCCGACATTAAATACAGTACAATGAATCAGTGCCCTACACAGAACAATGTAAACTTAAACACAGCCCGACATTAAATACGGTATAATGAAACAGTGGCCTACACTGAACAAGGTAAAATTAAACAGAGCCCAACATTAAATACAGCACAATGAAACAATGCCCTACAGTGAAGTATGTAAAATTAAACAGAGCCCGACATTAAATACAGTAAAATGAAACAGTGCCCTACAGTGGACAACGTACAATTCAGCACAGCCCGACATTAAATACGGTACAATGAAACAGTACCCTACAGTGAACAATGTACAATTAAACACAGCCCGACATTAAATACGGTACAATCAAACAGGGCCCTACAGTGAACAATGAAAAATTAAACACAGCCCGACATTAAATACGGTACAATGAATCAGTGCCCTACCAGCAACAATGTAAAATTAAACAGAGCCCGACATTAAATACGGTACAATGAAAGAGTGCCCTACACTGAACAATGTAAAATTAAACACAGCCCGACATTAAATACGGTACAATGAAACAGTGCCCTACACTGAACAAGGTAAAATTAAACAGAGCCCGACAGTAAATACGGTACAATGAAACAGTGCCCTACACTGAACAAGGTAAAATTAAACAGAGCCCGACATTAAATACAGTACAATGAAACAGTGACCTACAGTAAACAAGGCAAAATTAAACAGAGCACGACATTAAATACAGTACAATGAAACAGTGCCCTACACTGAACAATGTAAAATTAATCAGAGCCCGACATTAAATACGGGACAATGAAACAGTGCCCGACAGTGAACAAGGTAAAATTAAACAGAGCCCAACATTAAATACAGCACAATGAAACAATGCCCTACAGGGAACAATGTACAATTAAACACAGCCCGACATTAAATACGGTACAATGAAACAGTGCCCTACCAGCAACAATGTAAAATTAAACAGAGCCCGACATTAAATACGGTACAACGAAAGAGTGCCCTACACTGAACAATGTAAAATTAAACACAGCCCGATATTAAATACGGTACAATGAAACAGTGCCCTACACTGAACAAGGTAAAATTAAACAGAGCCCGACATTATATACAGTAAAATGAAACAGTGCCCTACAGTGAACAATGTACAATTAAACACAGCCCGACAGTAAATACGGTACAATGAAACAGTGCCCTACACTGAACAAGGTAAAATTAAACAGAGCCCGACATTAAATACGGTACAATGAAACAGTGACCTACACTGAACAAGGTAAAATTAAACAGAGCCCGACATTAAATACGGTACAATTAAACAGTGCCCTACAGAGAACAATGTAAAATTAAACAGAGCCCGACATTAAAAACGGTACAATGAAACCGTGCCCTACACTGAACAAGGTAAAATTAAACAGAGCCGGACATTAAATACAGTACAATGAAACAGTGCCCTACACTGAACAATGTAAAATTAAACAGAGCCCGACATTAAATACAGTACAATGAAACAGTGACCTACAGTAAACAAGGCAAAATTAAAGAAAGACCGACATTAAATACGGGACAATGAAACAGTGCCCGACAGTGAACAAGGTAAAATTAAACAAAGACCGACATTAAATACGGGACAATGAAACAGTGCCCGACAGTGAACAAGGTAAAATTAAACAGAGCCCAACATTAAATACAGCACAATGAAACAATGCCCTACAGTGAAGAATGTAAAATTAAACAGAGCTCGACATTAAATACGGTACAATGAAACAGTGCCCTACACTGAGCAATGTAAAATTAAACAGAGCCCGACATTAAATACGGGACAATGAAACAGTGCCCGACAGTGAACAAGGTAAAATTAAACAGAGCCCAACATTAAATACAGCACAATGAAACAATGTCCTACAGTGAACAATGTAAAATTAAACACAGCCCGACATTAAATACGGTAAAATGAAACAGTGCCCTACACTGAACAAGGTAAAATTACACACAGCCCGACATTAAATACGGTACAATGAATCAGTGCCCTACCAGCAACAATGTAAAATTAAACAGAGCCCGACATTAAAAACGGTACAATGAAACCGTGCCCTACACTGAACAAGCTAAAATTAAACAGAGCCGGACATTAAATACAGTACAATGAAACAGTGCCCTACACTGAACAATGTAAAATTAAACAGAGCCCGACATTAAATACAGTACAATGAAACAGTGACCTACAGTAAACAAGGCAAAATTAAACACAGCCCGACATTAAATACGGTACAATGAATCAGTGCCCTACCAGCAACAATGTAAAATTAAACAGAGCCCGACACTATATACGTTACAATGAAACAGTGCCCTACACTGAACAATGTAAAATTAAACAGAGCCCGACATTAAATACGGTGCAATGAATCAGTGCCCTACACTGAATAATGTAAAATTAAACAGAGCCCGACATTAAATCCGGTACAATGAAACAGTGCCCTACGCTGAACAAGGTAAAATTAAACAGAGCCCGACATTAAATACGGGACAATGAAACAGTGCCCTACAGTGAACAATGTAAAATTAAACACAGCCCGACATTAAATACGGTACAATGAATCAGTGCCCTACCAGCAACAATGTAAAATTAAACAGAGCCCGACACTATATACGTTACAATGATACAGTGCCCTACACTGAACAATGTAAAATTAAACAGAGCCCGACATTAAATACGGTACAATGAAACAGTGCCCTACACTGAACAATGTAAAATTAAACAGAGCCCGACATTAAATACAGTACAATGAACCAGTGCCCGACAGTGAACAAGGTAAAATTAAACAGAGCCCAACATTAAATACAGCACAATGAAACAATGCCCTACAGTGAAGAATGTAAAATTAAACACAGCCCGACATTAAAAACAGTACAATGAAACAGTGCCCTACAGTGAACAATGTAACATTAAACAGAGCCCGACATTAAATACGGGACAATGAAACAGTGCCCGACAGTGAGCAAGGTAAAATTAAACAGAGCCCAGCATTAAATACAGCACAATGAAACAATGCCCTACACTGAACAATGTAAAATTAAACACAGCCCGACATTAAATACAGTACAATGAATCAGTGCCCTACACTGAACAAGGTAAAATTAAACAGAGCCCGATACTAAATACAGCACAATGAAACAGTGCCCGACACTGAACAATGTAAAATTAAGCAGAGCCCGACGTTAAATACGGTACAGTGAAACAATGCCCTACACTGAACAATGTAAAAGTAAACACAGCCCGACATTAAATACAGTACAATGAATCAGTGCCCTACACTGAACAAGGTAAAATTAAACAGAGCCCGACATTAAATACGGTACAATGAATCAGTGCCCTACCAGCAACAATGTAAAATTAAACAGAGCCCGACACTAAATACGGTACAATGAAGCAGTGCCCTACACTGAACAAGGTATATTTAAACAGAGCCCGACATTAAATACGGTACAATGAAACAGTGCCCTACAGTGAACAATGTACAATTAAACACTGCCCGACATTAAATACGGTAAAATGAAACAGTGCCCTACACTGAACAAGGCAACATTAAACACAGCCCGACATTAAATACGGTACAATGAAAGAGTGCCCTACACTGAACAATGTAAAATTAAACACAGCCCGACATTAAATACGGTACAATGAAACAGTGCCCTACAGTGAACAATGTACAATTAAACACAGCCCGACATTAAATACGGTACAATGAAACAGTGCCCTACACTGAACAATGTAAAATTAAACAGAGCCGGACATTAAATACAGTACAATGAATCAGTGCCCTACACTGAACAATGTAAAATTAAACAGAGCCCGACATTAAATACGGTACAATGAAACAGTGCCCTACACTGAACAATGTGAGCTTAAACACAGCCCGACATTAAATACAGTACAATGAAACAGTGACCTACAGTAAACAAGGCAAAATTAAACAGAGCCCGACATTAAATACGGTACAATGAATCAGTGCCCTACACTGAACAATGTAAAATTAAACACAGCCCGGCATAAAATGCAGTACAATGAAACAGTGACCTACTGTAAACAAGGCAATATTAAACAGAACCCGACAGTAAATACGGTGCAATGAATCAGTGCCCAACACTGAATAATGTAAAATTAAACACAGCCCGACATTAAATACAGTACAATGAAACAGTGCCCTACACTGAACAATGTAAAATAAAACACAGCCCGACATTAAATACGGTACAATGAAACAGTGCCCTACACTGAACAATGTAAAATTAAACAGAGCCCGACATTAAATACGGTACTGTGAAACAGTGCCCTACACTGAACAATGTAACATTAAACAGAGCCCGACATTAAATACAGTACAATGAAACAGTGCCCTACACTGAACAATGTAAAATAAAACACAGCCCGACATTAAATACGGTAAAATGAAACAGTGCCCTACACTGAACAAGGTATATTTAAACAGAGCCCGACATTAAATACGGTACAAGGAAACAGTGCCCTACAGTGAACAAGGTAAAATTAAACACAGCCCGGCATTAAATACAGTACTATGAAACAGTGACCTACAGTAAACAAGGCAAAATTAAACAGAGCCCGACATTAAATACAGTACAATGAAACAGTGCCCTACACTGATCAATGTAAAATTAAACAGAGCCCGATACTAAATACAGCACAATGAAACAGTGCCCGACACTGAACAATGTAAAATTAAGCAGAGCCCGACGTTAAATACGGTACAGTGAAACAATGCCCTACACTGAACAATGTAAAAGTAAACACAGCCCGACATTAAATACAGTACAATGAATCAGTGCCCTACACTGAACAAGGTAAAATTAAACAGAGCCCGACATTAAATACGGTACAATGAATCAGTGCCCTACCAGCAACAATGTAAAATTAAACAGAGCCCGACACTAAATACGGTACAATGAAGCAGTGCCCTACACTGAACAAGGTATATTTAAACAGAGCCCGACATTAAATACGGTACAATGAAACAGTGCCCTCCAGTGAACAATGTACAATTAAACACTGCCCGACATTAAATACGGTAAAATGAAACAGTGCCCTACACTGAACAAGGCAACATTAAACACAGCCCGACATTAAATACGGTACAATGAAAGAGTGCCCTACACTGAACAATGTAAAATTAAACACAGCCCGACATTAAATACGGTACAATGAAACAGTGCCCTACAGTGAACAATGTACAATTAAACACAGCCCGACATTAAATACGGTACAATGAATCAGTGCCCTACACTGAACAATGTAAAATTAAACAGAGCCCGACATTAAATACGGTACAATGAAACAGTGCCCTACACTGAACAATGTGAGCTTAAACACAGCCCGACATTAAATACAGTACAATGAAACAGTGACCTACAGTAAACAAGGCAAAATTAAACAGAGCCCGACATTAAATACGGTACAATGAATCAGTGCCCTACACTGAACAATGTAAAATTAAACACAGCCCGGCATAAAATGCAGTACAATGAAACAGTGACCTACTGTAAACAAGGCAATATTAAACAGAACCCGACAGTAAATACGGTGCAATGAATCAGTGCCCAACACTGAATAATGTAAAATTAAACACAGCCCGACATTAAATACAGTACAATGAAACAGTGCCCTACACTGAACAATGTAAAATAAAACACAGCCCGACATTAAATACGGTACAATGAAACAGTGCCCTACACTGAACAATGTAAAATTAAACAGAGCCCGACATTAAATACGGTACTGTGAAACAGTGCCCTACACTGAACAATGTAACATTAAACAGAGCCCGACATTAAATACAGTACAATGAAACAGTGCCCTACACTGAACAATGTAAAATAAAACACAGCCCGACATTAAATACGGTAAAATGAAACAGTGCCCTACACTGAACAAGGTATATTTAAACAGAGCCCGACATTAAATACGGTACAAGGAAACAGTGCCCTACAGTGAACAAGGTAAAATTAAACACAGCCCGGCATTAAATACAGTACTATGAAACAGTGACCTACAGTAAACAAGGCAAAATTAAACAGAGCCCGACATTAAATACAGTACAATGAAACAGTGCCCTACACTGATCAATGTAACATTAAACAGAGCCCGACATTAAATACGAGACAATGAAACAGTGCCCGACAGTGAACAAGGCAAAATTAAACAGAGCCCGACATTAAATACGGTACAATGAAAGAGTGCCCTACACTGAACAATGTAAAATTAAACAGGGCCCGACATTAAATACGGTACAATGAAAGAGTGCCCTACACTGAACAATGTAAAATTAAACACAGCCCGACATTAAATACGGTACAATGAAAGAGTGCCCTACACTGAACAATGTAAAATTAAACACAGCCCGACATTAAATAAGGTACAATGAAACAGTGCCCTACACTGAACAATGTAAAATAAAACACAGCCCGACATTAAATACGGTACAATGAAACAGTGCCCTACACTGAACAATGTAAAGTTAAAGAGAGCCCGACATTAAATACGGTACAGCGAAACAGTGCCGTACACTGAACAAAGTAAAATTAACAGAGCCCGACATTAAATACAGTACAATGAAACAGTGCCCTTCAGTAAACAAGGCAAAATTAAACAGAGCCCGACATTAAATACGGTGCAATGGATCAGTGCCCTACACTGAACAATGTAAAATAAAACACAGCCCGACATTAAATACGGTACAATGAAACAGTGCCCTACAGTGAACAATGTAAACTTAAACTCAGCCCGACATTCAATACGGTACAATGAATCAGTGCCCTACACTGAACAATGTAACATTAAACACAGCCCGACTTTAAATACAGTACAATGAAACAGTGACCTACAGTAATCAAGGCAAAATTAAACAGAGCCCAACATTAAATACAGCACAATGAAACAATGCCCTACAGTGAAGTATGTAAAATTAAACAGAGCCCGACATTAAATACAGTAAAATGAAACAGTGCCCTACAGTGAACAACGTACAATTCAACACAGCCCGACATTAGATACGGTACAATGAAACAGTACCCTACAGTGAACAATGTACAATTAAACACAGCCTGACATTTAATACGGTACAATGAAACAGTGCCCTACAGTGAACAATGAAAAATTAAACACAGCCCGACATTAAATACGGTACAATGAATCAGTGCCCTACCAGCAACAAGGTAAAATTAAACAGAGCCCGACATTAAATACAGTAAAATGAAACAGTGCCCTACAGTGAACAATGTACAATTAAACACAGCCCGACATTAAATACGGTACAATGAAACAGTACCCTACAGTGAACAATGTACAATTAAACACAGCCCGACAGTAAATACGGTACAATGAAACAGTGCCCTACACTGAACAAGGTAAAATTAAACAGAGCCCGACATTAAATACGGTACAATGAAACAGTGCCCTGCAGTGAACAATGTACAATTAAACACAGCCCGACATTAAATACGGTACAATGAAAGAGTGCCCTACACTGAACAATGTAAAATTAAACACAGCCCGACATTAAATACGGTACAATGAAACAGTGCCCTACACTGAACAAGGTAAAATTAAACAGAGCCCGACATTAAATACAGTAAAATGAAACAGTGCGCTACAGTGAACAATGTACAATTAAACACAGCCCGACATTAAATACGGTACAATGAAACAGTGCCCTACACTGAACAATGTAAAATAAAACACAGCTCGACATTAAATACGGTACAATGAAACAGTGCCCTACAGTGAACAATGTAATCTTAAACACAGCCCGACATTCAATACGGTACAATGAATCAGTGCCCTACACTGAACAATGTAAAATTATACACAGCCCGACATTAAATACGGTACAATGAAACAGTGCCCTACACTGAACAAGGTCAAATTAAACAGAGCCCGACATTAAATACAGTAAAATGAAACAGTGCGCTACAGTGAACAATGTACAATTAAACACAGCCCGACATTAAATACGGTACAATGAAACAGTGCCCTACACTGAACAAGGTAAAATTAAACAGAGCCCGACATTAAATACGGTACAATGAAACAGTGCCCTGCAGTGAACAATGTACAATTAAACACAGCCCGACATTAAATACGGTACAATGAAAGAGTGCCCTACACTGAACAATGTAAAATTAAACACAGCCCGACATTAAATACGGTACAATGAAACAGTGCCCTACACTGAACAAGGTAAAATTAAACAGAGCCCGACATTAAATACAGTAAAATGAAACAGTGCGCTACAGTGAACAATGTACAATTAAACACAGCCCGACATTAAATACGGTACAATGAAACAGTGCCCTACACTGAACAATGTAAAATAAAACACAGCTCGACATTAAATACGGTACAATGAAACAGTGCCCTACAGTGAACAATGTAAACTTAAACACAGCCCGACATTCAATACGGTACAATGAATCAGTGCCCTACACTGAACAATGTAAAATTATACACAGCCCGACATTAAATACGGTACAATGAAACAGTGCCCTACACTGAACAAGGTCAAATTAAACAGAGCCCGACATTAAATACAGTAAAATGAAACAGTGCGCTACAGTGAACAATGTACAATTAAACACAGCCCGACATTAAATACGGTACAATGAAACAGTGCCCTACACTGAACAAGGTAAAATTAAACAGAGCCCGACATTAAATACGGTACAATGAAACAGTGCCCTACAGTGAACAATGTAAAATTAAACACAGCCCGACATTAAATACGGTACAATGAATCAGTGCCCTACCAGCAACAATGTAAAATTAAACAGAGCCCGACACTATATACGTTACAATGAAACAGTGCCCTACACTGAACAATGTAAAATTAAACAGAGCCCGACATTAAATACGGTACAGTGAAACAATGCCCGACACTGAACAATGTAAAATTAAACACAGCCCGACATTAAATACAGTACAATGAATCACTGCCCTACACTGAACAAGGTAAAATTAAACAGAGCCCGATACTAAATACAGCACAATGAAACAGTGCCCGACACTGAACAATGTAAAATTAAACAGAGCCCGACATTAAATACGGTACAGTGAAACAATGCCCTACACTGAACAATGTAAAATTAAACACAGCCCGACATTAAATACAGTACAATGAATCAGTGCCCTACACTGAACAAGGTAAAATAAACAGAGCCCGACATTAAATACGGTACAATGAATCAGTGCCCTACCAGCAACAATGTAAAATTAAACAGAGCCCGACACTAAATACGGTACAATGAAACAGTGCCCTACACTGAACAAGGTATATTTAAACAGAGCCCGACATTAAATACGGTACAATGAAACAGTGCCCTACAGTGAACAATGTACAATTAAACACTGCCCGACATTAAATACGGTAAAATGAAACAGTGCCCTACACTGAACAAGGCAACATTAAACACAGCCCGACATTAAATACGGTACAATGAAAGAGTGCCCTACACTGAACAATGTAAAATTAAACACAGCCCGACATTAAATACGGTACAATGAAACAGTGCCCTACAGTGAACAATGTACAATTAAACACAGCCCGACATTAAATACGGTACAATGAAACAGTGCCCTACACTGAACAATGTAAAATTAAACAGAGCCGGACATTAAATACAGTACAATGAATCAGTGCCCTACACTGAACAATGTAAAATTAAACAGAGCCCGACATTAAATACGGTACAATGAATCAGTGCCCTACACTGAACAATGTAAAATTAAACACAGCCCGGCATAAAATGCAGTACAATGAAACAGTGACCTACTGTAAACAAGGCAATATTAAACAGAACCCGACAGTAAATACGGTGCAATGAATCAGTGCCCAACACTGAATAATGTAAAATTAAACACAGCCCGACATTAAATACAGTACAATGAAACAGTGCCCTAAACTGAACAATGTAAAATAAAACACAGCCCGACATTAAATACGGTACAATGAAACAGTGCCGTACACTGAACAAAGAAAAATTAAACAGAGCCCGACATTAAATACGGTACTGTGAAACAGTGCCCTACACTGAACAATGTAACATTAAACAGAGCCCGACATTAAATACAGTACAATGAAACAGTGCCCTACACTGAACAATGTAACATTAAACAGAGCCCGACATTAAATACAGTACAATGAAACAGTGCCCTACACTGAACAATGTAAAATAAAACACAGCCCGACATTAAATACGGTAAAATGAAACAGTGCCCTACACTGAACAAGGTATATTTAAACAGAGCCCGACATTAAATACGGTACAAGGAAACAGTGCCCTAGACTGAACAAGGTAAAATTAAACAGAGCCCGACATTAAATACAGTACAATGAAACAGTGACCTACAGTAAACAAGGCAAAATTAAACAGAGCCCGACATTAAATACAGTACAAAGAAACAGTGCCCGACAGTGAACAAGGTAAAATTAAACAGAGCCCAACATTAAATACGGTACAATGAAACAGTGCCCTACAGTGAACAATGTAAAATTAAACAGAGCACGACATTAAATACAGTACAATGTAACAGTGCCCTCCACTGAGCAAGGTAAAATTAACCACAGCCCGACATTAAATACGGTACAATGAAACAGTGCCCTACAGTGAACAATGTACAATTAAACACAGCCCGACATTAAATACGGTACAATGAAACAGTGCCCTACACTGAACAAGGTAAAATTAAACACAGCCCGACATTAAATACGGTAAAATGAAACAGTGCCCTACACTGAACAATGTTAAATTAAGCACAGCCCGGCATTAAATACAGTACAATGAAACAGTGACCTACAGTAAACAAGGCAAAATTAAACAGAGCCCGACATTAAATACAGTACAATGAAACAGTGCCCTACACTGAACAATGTAACATTAAACAGAGCCCGACATTAAATACGGGACAATGAAACAGTGCCCGACAGTGAACAAGGTAAAATTAAACAGAGCCCAACATTAAATACAGCACAATGAAACAATGCTCTACAGTGAAGAATGTAAAATTAAACAGAGCCCGTCATTAAATACGGTACAATGAAACAGTGCCCTACCAGCAACAATGTAAAATTAAACAGGGCCCGACATTAAATACGGTACAATGAAAGAGTGCCCTACACTGAACAATGTAAAATTAAACACAGCCCGACATTAAATACGGTACAATGAAAGAGTGCCCTACACTGAACAATGTAAAATTAAACACAGCCCGACATTAAATACGGTACAATGAAACAGTGCCCTACACTGAACAATGTTAAATTAAACACAGCCCGGCATTAAATACAGTACAATGAAACAGTGACCTACAGTAAACAAGGCAAAATTAAACAGAGCCCGACATTAAATACAGTACAATGAAACAGTGCCCTACACTGAACAATGTAACATTAAACAGAGCCCGACATTAAATACGGGACAATGAAACAGTGCCCGACAGTGAACAAGGTAAAATTAAACAGAGCCCAACATTAAATACAGCACAATGAAACAATGCTCTGCAGTGAAGAATGTAAAATTAAACAGAGCCCGTCATTAAATACGGTACAATGAAACAGTGCCCTACCAGCAACAATGTAAAATTAAACAGGGCCCGACATTAAATACGGTACAATGAAAGAGTGCCCTACACTGAACAATGTAAAATTAAACAGGGCCCGACATTAAATACGGTACAATGAAAGAGTGCCCTACACTGAACAATGTAAAATTAAACACAGCCCGACATTAAATACGGTACAATGAAACAGTGCCCTACACTGAACAAGGTAAAATTAAACAGAGCCCGACATTAAATACGGTACAATGAAACAGTGCCCTACAGTGAACAATGTAAAATTAAACACAGCCCGACATTAAATACGGTACAATGAATCAGTGCCCTACCAGCAACAATGTAAAATTAAACAGAGCCCGACACTATATACGTTACAATGAAACAGTGCCCTACACTGAACAATGTAAAATTAAACAGAGCCCGACATTAAATACGGTACAGTGAAACAATGCCCGACACTGAACAATGTAAAATTAAACACAGCCCGACATTAAATACAGTACAATGAATCACTGCCCTACACTGAACAAGGTAAAATTAAACAGAGCCCGATACTAAATACAGCACAATGAAACAGTGCCCGACACTGAACAATGTAAAATTAAACAGAGCCCGACATTAAATACGGTACAGTGAAACAATGCCCTACACTGAACAATGTAAAATTAAACACAGCCCGACATTAAATACAGTACAATGAATCAGTGCCCTACACTGAACAAGGTAAAATAAACAGAGCCCGACATTAAATACGGTACAATGAATCAGTGCCCTACCAGCAACAATGTAAAATTAAACAGAGCCCGACACTAAATACGGTACAATGAAACAGTGCCCTACACTGAACAAGGTATATTTAAACAGAGCCCGACATTAAATACGGTACAATGAAACAGTGCCCTACAGTGAACAATGTACAATTAAACACTGCCCGACATTAAATACGGTAAAATGAAACAGTGCCCTACACTGAACAAGGCAACATTAAACACAGCCCGACATTAAATACGGTACAATGAAAGAGTGCCCTACACTGAACAATGTAAAATTAAACACAGCCCGACATTAAATACGGTACAATGAAACAGTGCCCTACAGTGAACAATGTACAATTAAACACAGCCCGACATTAAATACGGTACAATGAAACAGTGCCCTACACTGAACAATGTAAAATTAAACAGAGCCGGACATTAAATACAGTACAATGAATCAGTGCCCTACACTGAACAATGTAAAATTAAACAGAGCCCGACATTAAATACGGTACAATGAATCAGTGCCCTACACTGAACAATGTAAAATTAAACACAGCCCGGCATAAAATGCAGTACAATGAAACAGTGACCTACTGTAAACAAGGCAATATTAAACAGAACCCGACAGTAAATACGGTGCAATGAATCAGTGCCCAACACTGAATAATGTAAAATTAAACACAGCCCGACATTAAATACAGTACAATGAAACAGTGCCCTAAACTGAACAATGTAAAATAAAACACAGCCCGACATTAAATACGGTACAATGAAACAGTGCCCTACACTGAACAAAGAAAAATTAAACAGAGCCCGACATTAAATACGGTACTGTGAAACAGTGCCCTACACTGAACAATGTAACATTAAACAGAGCCCGACATTAAATACAGTACAATGAAACAGTGCCCTACACTGAACAATGTAACATTAAACAGAGCCCGACATTAAATACAGTACAATGAAACAGTGCCCTACACTGAACAATGTAAAATAAAACACAGCCCGACATTAAATACGGTAAAATGAAACAGTGCCCTACACTGAACAAGGTATATTTAAACAGAGCCCGACATTAAATACGGTACAAGGAAACAGTGCCCTAGACTGAACAAGGTAAAATTAAACAGAGCCCGACATTAAATACAGTACAATGAAACAGTGACCTACAGTAAACAAGGCAAAATTAAACAGAGCCCGACATTAAATACAGTACAAAGAAACAGTGCCCGACAGTGAACAAGGTAAAATTAAACAGAGCCCAACATTAAATACGGTACAATGAAACAGTGCCCTACAGTGAACAATGTAAAATTAAACAGAGCACGACATTAAATACAGTACAATGTAACAGTGCCCTCCACTGAGCAAGGTAAAATTAACCACAGCCCGACATTAAATACGGTACAATGAAACAGTGCCCTACAGTGAACAATGTACAATTAAACACAGCCCGACATTAAATACGGTACAATGAAACAGTGCCCTACACTGAACAAGGTAAAATTAAACACAGCCCGACATTAAATACGGTAAAATGAAACAGTGCCCTACACTGAACAATGTTAAATTAAGCACAGCCCGGCATTAAATACAGTACAATGAAACAGTGACCTACAGTAAACAAGGCAAAATTAAACAGAGCCCGACATTAAATACAGTACAATGAAACAGTGCCCTACACTGAACAATGTAACATTAAACAGAGCCCGACATTAAATACGGGACAATGAAACAGTGCCCGACAGTGAACAAGGTAAAATTAAACAGAGCCCAACATTAAATACAGCACAATGAAACAATGCTCTACAGTGAAGAATGTAAAATTAAACAGAGCCCGTCATTAAATACGGTACAATGAAACAGTGCCCTACCAGCAACAATGTAAAATTAAACAGGGCCCGACATTAAATACGGTACAATGAAAGAGTGCCCTACACTGAACAATGTAAAATTAAACACAGCCCGACATTAAATACGGTACAATGAAAGAGTGCCCTACACTGAACAATGTAAAATTAAACACAGCCCGACATTAAATACGGTACAATGAAACAGTGCCCTACACTGAACAATGTTAAATTAAACACAGCCCGGCATTAAATACAGTACAATGAAACAGTGACCTACAGTAAACAAGGCAAAATTAAACAGAGCCCGACATTAAATACAGTACAATGAAACAGTGCCCTACACTGAACAATGTAACATTAAACAGAGCCCGACATTAAATACGGGACAATGAAACAGTGCCCGACAGTGAACAAGGTAAAATTAAACAGAGCCCAACATTAAATACAGCACAATGAAACAATGCTCTGCAGTGAAGAATGTAAAATTAAACAGAGCCCGTCATTAAATACGGTACAATGAAACAGTGCCCTACCAGCAACAATGTAAAATTAAACAGGGCCCGACATTAAATACGGTACAATGAAAGAGTGCCCTACACTGAACAATGTAAAATTAAACAGGGCCCGACATTAAATACGGTACAATGAAAGAGTGCCCTACACTGAACAATGTAAAATTAAACACAGCCCGACATTAAATACGGTACAATGAAAGAGTGCCCTACACTGAACAATGTAAAATTAAACACAGCCCGACATTAAATACGGTACAATGAAACAGTGCCCTACACTGAACAATGTAAAATAAAACACAGCCCGACATTAAATACGGTACAATGAAACAGTGCCCTACACTGAACAATGTAAAGTTAAAGAGAGCCCGACATTAAATACGGTACAGCGAAACAGTGCCCTACAGTGAACAATGTAAAATTAAACACAGCCCGACATTAAATACAGTACAATGAATCAGTGCCCTACACAGAACAATGTAAACTTAAACACAGCCCGACATTAAATACGGTATAATGAAACAGTGGCCTACACTGAACAAGGTAAAATTAAACCTGGCCCAACATTAAATACAGCACAATGAAACAATGCCCTACAGTGAAGTATGTAAAATTAAACAGAGCCCGACATTAAATACAGTAAAATGAAACAGTGCCCTACAGTGAACAACGTACAATTCAACACAGCCCGACATTAAATACGGTACAATGAATCAGTGCCCTACCAGCAACAATGTAAAATTAAACAGAGCCCGACACTAAATACGGTACAATGAAACAGTGCCCTACACTGAACAAGGCAACATTAAACACAGCCCGTCATTAAATACGGTACAATGAAAGAGTGCCCTACACTGAACAATGTGAAATTAAACACAGCCCGACATTAAATACGGTACAATGAAACAGTGCCCTACAGTGAACAATGTACAATTAAACACAGCCCGACATTAAATACGGTACAATGAAACAGTGTCCTACACTGAACAATGTAAAATTAAACAGAGCCGGACATTAAATACAGTACAATGAATCAGTGCCCTACACTGAACAATGTAAAATTAAACAGAGCCCGACATTAAATACGGTACAATGAAACAGTGCCCTACACTGAACAATGTGAACTTAAACACAGCCCGACATTAAATACAGTACAATGAAACAGTGACCTACAGTAAACAAGGCAAAATTAAACAGAGCCCGACATTAAATACGGTACAATGAATCAGTGCCCTACACTGAACAATGTAAAATTAAACACAGCCCGGCATAAAATGCAGTACAATGAAACAGTGACCTACTGTAAACAAGGCAATATTAAACAGAACCCGACAGTAAATACGGTGCAATGAATCAGTGCCCAACACTGAATAATGTAAAATTAAACACAGCCCGACATTAAATACAGTACAATGAAACAGTGCCCTAAACTGAACAATGTAAAATAAAACACAGCCCGACATTAAATACGGTACAATGAAACAGTGCCCTACACTGAACAATGTAAAATTAAACAGAGCCCGACATTAAATACGGTACTGTGAAACAGTGCCCTACACTGAACAATGTAACATTAAACAGAGCCCGACATTAAATACAGTACAATGAAACAGTGCCCTACACTGAACAATGTAACATTAAACAGAGCCCGACATTAAATACAGTACAATGAAACAGTGCCCTACACTGAACAATGTAAAATAAAACACAGCCCGACATTAAATACGGTAAAATGAAACAGTGCCCTACACTGAACAAGGTATATTTAAACAGAGCCCGACATTAAATACGGTACAAGGAAACAGTGCCCTAGACTGAACAAGGTAAAATTAAACAGAGCCCGACATTAAATACAGTACAATGAAACAGTGACCTACAGTAAACAAGGCAAAATTAAACAGAGCCCGACATTAAATACAGTACAATGAAACAGTGCCCTACACTGAACAATGTAACATTAAACAGAGCCCGACATTAAATACGGGACAATGAAACAGTGCCCGACAGTGAACAATGTAAAATTAAACAGAGCACGACATTAAATACAGTACAATGTAACAGTGCCCTCCACTGAGCAAGGTAAAATTAACCACAGCCCGACATTAAATACGGTACAATGAAACAGTGCCCTACAGTGAACAATGTACAATTAAACACAGCCCGACATTAAATACGGTAAAATGAAACAGTGCCCTACACTGAACAATGTTAAATTAAACACAGCCCGGCATTAAATACAGTACAATGAAACAGTGACCTACAGTAAACAAGGCAAAATTAAACAGAGCCCGACATTAAATACAGTACAATGAAACAGTGCCCTACACTGAACAATGTAACATTAAACAGAGCCCGACATTAAATACGGGACAATGAAACAGTGCCCGACAGTGAACAAGGTAAAATTAAACAGAGCCCAACATTAAATACAGCACAATGAAACAATGCTCTACAGTGAAGAATGTAAAATTAAACAGAGCCCGTCATTAAATACGGTACAATGAAACAGTGCCCTACCAGCAACAATGTAAAATTAAACAGGGCCCGACATTAAATACGGTACAATGAAAGAGTGCCCTACACTGAACAATGTAAAATTAAACACAGCCCGACATTAAATACGGTACAATGAAAGAGTGCCCTACACTGAACAATGTAAAATTAAACACAGCCCGACATTAAATACGGTACAATGAAACAGTGCCCTACACTGAACAATGTTAAATTAAACACAGCCCGGCATTAAATACAGTACAATGAAACAGTGACCTACAGTAAACAAGGCAAAATTAAACAGAGCCCGACATTAAATACAGTACAATGAAACAGTGCCCTACACTGAACAATGTAACATTAAACAGAGCCCGACATTAAATACGGGACAATGAAACAGTGCCCGACAGTGAACAAGGTAAAATTAAACAGAGCCCAACATTAAATACAGCACAATGAAACAATGCTCTACAGTGAAGAATGTAAAATTAAACAGAGCCCGTCATTAAATACGGTACAATGAAACAGTGCCCTACCAGCAACAATGTAAAATTAAACAGGGCCCGACATTAAATACGGTACAATGAAAGAGTGCCCTACACTGAACAATGTAAAATTAAACACAGCCCGACATTAAATACGGTACAATGAAACAGTGCCCTACACTGAACAATGTAAAATAAAACACAGCCCGACATTAAATACGGTACAATGAAACAGTGCCCTACACTGAACAATGTAAAGTTAAAGAGAGCCCGACATTAAATACGGTACAGCGAAACAGTGCCGTACACTGAACAATGTAAAATTAAACACAGCCCGACATTAAATACAGTACAATGAATCAGTGCCCTACACAGAACAATGTAAACTTAAACACAGCCCGACATTAAATACGGTACAATGAATCAGTGCCCTATACAGAACAATGTAAACTTAAACACAGCCCGACATTAAATACGGTATAATGAAACAGTGCCCTACAGTGAACAACGTACAATTCAACACAGCCCGACATTAAATACGGTACAATGAAACAGTACCCTACAGTGAACAATGTACAATTAAACACAGCCCGACATTTAATACGGTACAATGAAACAGTGCCCTGCAGTGAACAATGAAAAATTAAACACAGCCCGACATTAAATACAGTAAAATGAAACAGTGCCCTACAGTGAACAACGTACAATTCAACACAGCCCGACATTAAATACGGTACAATGAAACAGTACCCTACAGTGAACAATGTACAATTAAACACAGCCCGACATTTAATACGGTACAATGAAACAGTGCCCTACAGTGAACAATGAAAAATTAAACACAGCCCGACATTAAATACGGCACAATGAATCAGTGCCCTACCAGCAACAATGTAAAATTAAACAGAGCCCGACATTAAATACGGTACAATGAAAGAGTGTCCTACACTGAACAATGTAAAATTAAACAGAGCCCGACATTAAATACGGTACAATGAAAGAGTGCCCTACACTGAACAATGTAAAATTAAACAGAGCCCGACATTAAATACGGTACAATGAAAGAGTGCCCTACACTGAACAAGGTAAAATTAAACACAACCCGACATTAAATACGGTACAATGAATCAGTGCCCTACCAGCAACAATGTAAAATTAAACAGAGCCCGACATTAAATACGGTACAATGAAAGAGTGCCCTACACTGAACAACGTAAAATTAAACACAGCCCGACATTAAATACGGTACAATGAAACAGTGCCCTACACTGAACAAGGTAAAATTAAACAGAGCCCGACATTAAATACAGTAAAATGAAACAGTGCCCTACAGTGAACAATGTACAATTAAACACAGCCCGACATTAAATACGGTACAATGAAACAGTACCCTACAGTGAACAATGTACAATTAAACACAGCCCGACAGTAAATACGGTACAATGAAACAGTGCCCTACACTGAACAAGGTAAAATTAAACAGAGCCCGACATTAAATACGGTACAATGAAACAGTGCCCTACAGTGAACAATGTAAAATTAAACACAGCCCGACATTAAATACGGTACAATGAAACAGTGCCCTGCAGTGAACAATGTACAATTAAACACAGCCCGACATTAAATACGGTACAATGAAAGAGTGCCCTACACTGAACAATGTAAAATTAAACACAGCCCGACATTAAATACGGTACAATGAAACAGTGCCCTACACTGAACAAGGTAAAATTAAACACAGCCCGACATTAAATACGGTACAATGAAACAGTGCCCTGCAGTGAACAATGTACAATTAAACACAGCCCGACATTAAATACGGTACAATGAAAGAGTGCCGTACACTGAACAATGTAAAATTAAACACAGCCCGACATTAAATACGGTACAATGAAACAGTGCCCTACACTGAACAAGGTAAAATTAAACAGAGCCCGACATTAAATACAGTAAAATGAAGCAGTGCGCTACAGTGAACAATGTACAATTAAACATAGCCCGACATTAAATACAGTACAATGAAACAGTGCCCTACACTGAACAAGGGAAAATTAAACAGAGCCCGACATTAAATACGGTACAATGTAACAGTGCCCTACACTGAACAAGGTAAAATTAAACAGAGCCCGACATTAAATACGGGACAATGAAACAGTGCCCTACAGTGAACAATGTAAAATTAAACACAGCCCGACATTAAATACGGTACAATGAATCAGTGCCCTACCAGCAACAATGTAAAATTAAACAGAGCCCGACACTATATACGGTACAATGAAACAGTGCCCTACACTGAACAATGTAAAATTAAACAGAGCCCGACATTAAATACGGTGCAATGAATCAGTGCCCTACACTGAACAATGTAAAATTAAACAGAGCCTGACATTAAATACAGTACAATGAATCAGTGCCCTACACTGAACAATGTAAAATTAAACAGAGCCCGACATTAAATCCGGTACAGTGAAACAATGCCCTACACTGAACAATGTAAAATTAAACACAGCCCGACATTAAATACAGTACAATGAATCAGTGCCCTACACTGAACAAGGTAAAATTAAACAGAGCCCGATACCAAATACAGCACAATGAAACAGTGCCCGACACTGAACAATGTAAAATTATACAGAGCCCGACATTAAATACGGGACAACGAAACAGTGCCCGACAGTGAACAAGGTAAAATTAAACAGAGCCCAACATTAAATACGGTACAATGAAACAGTGCCCTACAGTGATCAATGTAAAATTAAACAGAGCACGACATTAAATACAGTACAATGTAACAGTGCCCTCCACTGAGCAAGGTAAAATTAAACACAGCCCGACATTAAATACGGTACAATGAAACAGTGCCCTACAGTGAACAATGTACAATTAAACACAGCCCGACATTAAATACGGTACAATGAAACAGTGCCCTACACTGAACAATGTAACATTAAACAGAGCCCGACATTAAATACGGGACAATGAAACAGTGCCCGACAGTGAACAAGGTAAAATTAAACAGAGCCCAACATTAAATACAGCACAATGAAACAATGCCCTACAGTGAAGAATGTAAAATTAAACAGAGCCCGTCATTAAATACGGTACAATGAAACAGTGCCCTACCAGCAACAATGTAAAATTAAACAGTGCCCGACATTAAATACGGTACAATGAAAGAGTGCCCTACACTGAACAATGTAAAATTAAACAGGGCCCGACATTAAATACGGTACAATGAAAGAGTGCCCTACACTGAACAATGTAAAATTAAACACAGCCCGACATTAAATACGGTACAATGAAACAGTGCCCTACACTGAACAATGTAAAATAAAACACAGCCCGACATTAAATACGGTACAATGAAACAGTGCCCTACACTGAACAATGTAAAATAAAACACAGCCCGACATTAAATACGGTACAATGAAACAGTGCCCTACACTGAACAATGTAAAGTTAAAGAGAGCCCGACATTAAATACGGTACAGCGAAACAGTGCCGTACACTGAACAATGTAAAATTAAACACAGCCCGACATTAAATACAGTACAATGAATCAGTGCCCTACACAGAACAATGTAAACTTAAACACAGCCCGACATTAAATACGGTATAATGAAACAGTGGCCTACACTGAACAAGGTAAAATTAAACAGAGCCCAACATTAAATACAGCACAATGAAACAATGCCCTACAGTGAAGTATGTAAAATTAAACAGAGCCCGACATTAAATACAGTAAAATGAAACAGTGCCCTACAGTGAACAACGTACAATTCAACACAGCCCGACATTAAATACGGTACAATGAAACAGTACCCTACAGTGAACAATGTACAATTAAACACAGCCCGACATTAAATACGGTACAATGAAACAGTGCCCTACAGTGAACAATGAAAAATTAAACACAGCCCGACATTGAATACGGTACAATGAATCAGTGCCCTACCAGCAACAATGTAAAATTAAACAGAGACCGACATTAAATACGGTACAATGAAAGAGTGCCCTACACTGAACAATGTTAAATTAAACACAGCCCGACATTAAATACGGTACAATGAAACAGTGCCCTAAACTGAACAAGGTAAAATTAAACACAGCCCGACATTAAATACGGTACAATGAATCAGTGCCCTACCAGCAACAATGTAAAATTAAACAGAGCCCGACATTAAATACGGTACAATGAAAGAGTGCCCTACACTGAACAATGTAAAATTAAACACAGCCCGACATTAAATACGGTACAATGAAACAGTGCCCTACACTGAACAAGGTAAAATTAAACAGAGCCCGATATTAAATACAGTAAAATGAAACAGTGCCCTACAGTGAACAATGTACAATTAAACACAGCCCGACATTAAATACGGTACAATGAAACAGTGCCCTACAGTGAACAATGTACAATTAAACACAGCCCGACAGTAAATACGGTACAATGAAACAGTGCCCTACACTGAACAAGGTAAAATTAAACAGAGCCCGACATTAAATACGGTACAATGAAACAGTGACCTACACTGAACAAGGTAAAATTAAACAGAGCCCGACATTAAATACGGTACAATGAAACAGTGCCCCACAGTGAACAATGTAAAATTAAACACAGCCCGACATTAAATACGGTACAATGAATCAGTGCCCTACCAGCAACAATGTAAAATTAAACAGAGCCCGACATTAAATACGGTACAATGAAAGAGTGCCCTACACTGAACAATGTAAAATTAAACACAGCCCGACATTAAATACGGTACAATGAAACAGTGCCCTACACTGAACAAGGTAAAATTAAACAGAGCCCGACATTATATACAGTAAAATGAAACAGTGCACTACAGTGAACAATGTACAATTAAACACAGCCCGACATTAAATACGGTACAATGAAACAGTACCCTACAGTGAACAATGTACAATTAAACACAGCCCGACAGTAAATACGGTACAATGAAACAGTGCCCTACACTGAACAAGGTAAAATTAAACAGAGGCCGACATTAAATACGGTACAATGAAACAGTGACCTACACTGAACAAGGTAAAATTAAACAGAGCCCGACATTAAATACGGTACAATTAAACAGTGCCCTACAGAGAACAATGTAAAATTAAACACAGCCCGACATTAAATACGGTAAATGAATCAGTGCCCTACCAGCAACAATGTAAAATTAAACAGAGCCCGACATTAAAAACGGTACAATGAAACCGTGCCCTACACTGAACAAGGTAAAATTAAACAGAGCCGGACATTAAATACAGTACAATGAAACAGTGCCCTACAGTGAACAATGAAAATTAACAGAGCCCGACATTAAATACAGTACAATGAAACAGTGACCTACAGTAAACAAGGCAAAATTAAACAAAGCCCGACATTAAATACGGGACAATGAAACAGTGCCCGACAGTTAACAAGGTAAAATTAAACAAAGACCGACATTAAATACGGGACAGTGAAACAGTGCCCGACAGTGAACAAGGAAAAATTAAACAGAGCCCAACATTAAATACAGCACAATGAAACAATGCCCTACAGTGAAGAATGTAAAATTAAACAGAGCCCGACATTAAATACGGTACAATGAAACAGTGCCCTACACTGAGCAATGTAAAATTAAACAGAGCCCGACATTAAATACGGGACAATGAAACAGTGCCCGACAGTGAACAAGGTAAAATTAAACTGAGCCCAACATTAAATACAGCACAATGAAACAATGTCCTACAGTGAACAATGTAAAATTAAACACAGCCCGACATTAAATACGGTAAAATGAAACAGTGCCCTACACTGAACAAGGTAAAATTACACACAGCCCGACATTAAATACGGTACAATGAAACAGTGCCCTACACTGAACAAGGTAAAATTAAACAGAGCCCGACATTCAATACAGTACAATGAAACAGTGACCTACAGTAAACAAGGCAAAATTAAACAGAGCCCGACATTCAATACAGTACAATGAAACAGTGCCCTACACTGAAAAATGTAACATTAAACAGAGCCCGACATTAAATACGGGACAATGAACCAGTGAACAAGGTAAAATTAAACAGAGCCCAACATTAAATACAGCACAATGAAACAATGCCCTACAGTGAAGAATGTAAAATTAAACACAGCCCGACATTAAAAACAGTACAATGAAACAGTGCCCTACAGTGAACAATGTACAATTAAACACAGCCCGACATGAAATACGGTACAATGAATCAGTGCCCTACCAGCAACAATGTAAAGTTCAACAGAGCCTGACATTAAATACGGTACAATGAAACAGTGGCCTACACTGAACCATGTAAAATTAAACAGAGCCGGACATTAAATACAGTACAATGAAACAGTGCCCTACAGTGAACAATGTAAAATTAACAGAGCCCGACATTAAATTCAGTACAATGAAACAGAGCCCTACAGTAAACAAGGCAAAATTAAACAGAGCCCGACATTAAATACGGTGCAATGAATCAGTGCCCTACAGTAAACAAGGCAAAATTAAACAGAGCCCGACATTAAATACAGTACAATGAAACAGTGCCCTACACTGAACAATGTAAAATTAAACAGAGCCCGACATTAAATACGGTAAAATGAAACAGTGCCCTACACTGAACAAGGTAAAATTAAACAGAGCCCGACATTAAATACGGTACAATGAAACAGTGCCCTACACTGAACAAGGTAAAATTAAACAGAGCCCGACATTAAATGCAGTACAATGAAACAGTGACCTACAGTAAACAAGGCAAAATTAAACAGAGCCCGACATTAAATACGGTACAATGAAACAGTGCCCTACAGTGAACAATGTACAATTAAACACAGCCCGACATTAAATACGGTACAATGAAACAGTGCCCTACAGTGAACAATGTACAATTAAACACAGTCCTACACTGAACAAGGTAAAAATAAACAGAGCCCGACATTAAATACGGTACAATGAAACAGTGACCAACACTGAACAAGGAAAAATTAAACAGAGCCCGACATTAAATACGGTACAATGAAACAGTGCCCTACAGTGAACAATGTAAAATTAAACACTGCCCGACATTAAATACGGTAAAATGAAACAGTGCCCTACACTGAACAAGGCAACATTAAACACTGCCCGACATTAAATACGGTAAAATGAAACAGTGCCCTACACTGAACAAGGCAACATTAAACACAGCCCGACATTAAATACGGTACAATGAAAGAGTGCCCTACACTGAACAATGTAAAATTAAACACAGCCCGACATTAAATACGGTACAATGAAACAGTGCCCTACAGTGAACAATGTACAATTAAACACAGCTCGACATTAAATACGGTACAATGAAACAGTGCCCTACAGTGAACAATGTAAAATTAAACACAGCCCGACATTAAATACGGTACAATGAAACAGTGCCCTACACTGAACAATGTATAATTAAACAGAGCCGGACATTAAATACAGTACAATGAATCAGTGCCCTACACTGAACAATGTAAAATTAAACAGAGCCCGACATTAAATACGGTACAATGAAACAGTGCCCTACACTGAACAATGTGAACTTAAACACAGCCCGACATTAAATACAGTACAATGAAACAGTGACCTACAGTAAACAAGGCAAAATTAAACAGAGCCCGACATTAAATACGGTACAATGAATCAGTGCCCTACACTGAACAATTTAAAATTAAACAGAGCCCGACATTAAATACGGTACAATGAATCAGTGCCCTACACTGAACAAGGTAAAATTAAACAGAGCCCGATACTAAATACAGCACAATGAAACAGTGCCCGACACTGAACAATGTAAAATTAAACAGAGCCCGACATTAAATACGGTACAGTGAAACAATGCCCTACACTGAACAATGTAAAATTAAACACAGCCGGACATTAAATACAGTACAATGAATCAGTGCCCTACACTGAACAAGGTAAAATTAAACAGAGCCCGACATTAAATACGGTACAATGAATCAGTGCCCTACCAGCAACAATGTAAAATTAAACAGAGCCCAACACTAAATACGGTACAATGAAACAGTGCCCTACACTGAACAAGGTATATTTAAACAGAGCCCGACATTAAATACGGTACAATGAAACAGTGCCCTACAGTGAACAATGTAAAATTAAACACTGCCCGACATTAAATACGGTAAAATGAAACAGTGCCCTACACTGAACAAGGCAACATTAAACACAGCCCGACATTAAATACGGTACAATGAAAGAGTGCCCTACACTGAACAATGTAAAATTAAACACAGCCCGACATTAAATACGGTACAATGAAACAGTGCCCTACAGTGAACAATGTACAATTAAACAGAGCCCGACATTAAATACGGTACAATGAAACAGTGCCATACACTGAACAATATAACATTAAACAGAGCCCGACATTAAATACGGGACAATGAAACAGTGCCCGACAGTGAGCAAGGTAAAATTAAACAGAGCTCAACATTAAATACAGCACAATGAAACAATGCTCTACAGTGAAGAATGAAAAATTAAACACAGCCCGACATTAAATACAGTACAATGAATCAGTGCCCTACACTGAACAAGATAAAATTAAACAGAGCCCGATACTAAATACAGCACAATGAAACAGTGCCCGACACTGAACAATGTAAAATTAAACAGAGCCCGACATTAAATACGGTGCAATGAATCAGTGCCCTACACTGAACAATGTAAAATTAAACAGAGCCCGACATTAAATCCGGTACAGTGAAACAATGCCCTACACTGAACAATGTAAAATTAAACACAGCCCGACATTAAATACAGTACAATGAATCAGTGCCCTACACTGAACAAGGTAAAATTAAACAGAGCCCGATACTAAATACAGCACAATGAAACAGTGCCCGACACTGAACAATGTAAAATTAAACAGAGCCCGACATTAAATACGGTACAGTGAAACAATGCCCTACACTGAACAATGTAAAATTAAACACAGCCGGACATTAAATACAGTACAATGAATCAGTGCCCTACACTGAACAAGGTAAAATTAAACAGAGCCCGACATTAAATACGGTACAATGAATCAGTGCCCTACCAGCAACAATGTAAAATTAAACAGAGCCCGACACTAAATACGGTACAATGAAACAGTGCCCTACACTGAACAAGGTATATTTAAACAGAGCCCGACATTAAATACGGTACAATGAAACAGTGCCCTACAGTGAACAATGTAAAATTAAACACTGCCCGACATTAAATACGGTAAAATGTAACAGTGCCCTACACTGAACAAGGCAACATTAAACACAGCCCGACATTAAATACGGTACAATGAAAGAGTGCCCTACACTGAACAATGTAAAATTAAACACAGCCCGACATTAAATACGGTACAATGAAACAGTGCCCTACAGTGAACAATGTACAATTAAACACAGCCCGACATTAAATACGGTACAATGAAACAGTGCCCTACAGTGAACAATGTAAAATTAAACAGAGCCCGACATTAAATACGGTACAATGAAACAGTGCCCTACACTGAACAATGTGAACTTAAACACAGCCCGACATTAAATACAGTACAATGAAACAGTGACCTACAGTAAACAAGGCAAAATTAAACAGAGCCCGACATTAAATACGGTACAATGAATCAGTGCCCTACACTGAACAATGTAAAATTAAACAGAGCCCGACATTAAATACGGTACAATGAATCAGTGCCCTACACTGAACAAGGTAAAATTAAACAGAGCCCGATACTAAATACAGCACAATGAAACAGTGCCCGACACTGAACAATGTAAAATTAAACAGAGCCCGACATTAAATACGGTACAGTGAAACAATGCCCTACACTGAACAATGTAAAATTAAACACAGCCGGACATTAAATACAGTACAATGAATCAGTGCCCTACACTGAACAAGGTAAAATTAAACAGAGCCCGACATTAAATACGGTACAATGAATCAGTGCCCTACCAGCAACAATGTAAAATTAAACAGAGCCCGACACTAAATACGGTACAATGAAACAGTGCCCTACACTGAACAAGGTATATTTAAACAGAGCCCGACATTAAATACGGTACAATGAAACAGTGCCCTACAGTGAACATTGTAAAATTAAACACTGCCCGACATTAAATACGGTAAAATGAAACAGTGCCCTACACTGAACAAGGCAACATTAAACACAGCCCGACATTAAATACGGTACAATGAAAGAGTGCCCTACACTGAACAATGTAAAATTAAACACAGCCCGACATTAAATACGGTACAATGAAACAGTGCCCTACAGTGAACAATGTACAATTAAAAAACCCGACATTAAATACGGTACAATGAAACAGTGCCCTACAGTGAACAATGTACAATTAAACACAGTCCTACACTGAACAAGGTAAAAATAAACAGAGCCCGACATTAAATACGGTACAATGAAACAGTGACCAACACTGAACAAGGAAAAATTAAACAGAGCCCGGCATTAAATACGGTACAATGAAACAGTGCCCTACAGTGAACAATGTAAAATTAAACACAGCCCGACATTAAATACGGCACAATGAAACAGTGCCCTACACTGAACAATGTATAATTAAACAGAGCCGGACATTAAATACAGTACAATGAATCAGTGCCCTACACTGAACAATGTAAAATTAAACAGAGCCCGACATTAAATACGGTACAATGAAACAGTGCCCTACACTGAACAATGTGAACTTAAACACAGCCCGACATTAAATACAGTACAATGAAACAGTGACCTACAGTAAACAAGGCAAAATTAAACAGAGCCCGACATTAAATACGGTACAATGAATCAGTGCCCTACACTGAACAATTTAAAATTAAACACAGCCCGGCATTAAATGCAGTACAATGAAACAGTGACCTACTGTAAACAAGGCAATATTAAACAGAACCCGACAGTAAATACGGTGCAATGGATCAGTGCCCAACACTGAATAATGTAAAATTAAACACAGCCCGACATTAAATACAGTACAATGAAACAGTGCCCTACACTGAACAATGTAAAATAAAACACAGCCCGACATTAAATACGGTACAATGAAACAGTGCCCTACACTGAACAAGGTATATTTAAACAGAGCCCGACATTAAATACGGTACAAGGAAACAGTGCCCTACACTGAACAAGGTAAAATTAAACAGAGCCCGACATTAAATACAGTACAATGAAACGAGACCTACAGTAAACAAGGCAAAATTAAACAGAGCCCGACATTAAATACAGTACAATGAAACAGTGCCCTACACTGAACAATGTAACATTAAACAGAGCCCGACATTAAATACGGGACAACGAAACAGTGCCCGACAGTGAACAAGGTAAAATTAAACAGAGCCCAACATTAAATACAGTACAATGAAACAGTGCCCTACAGTGAACAATGTAAAATTAAACAGAGCACGACATTAAATACAGTACAATGTAACAGTGCCCTCCACTGAGCAAGGTAAAATTAAACACAGCCCGACATTAAATACGGTACAATGAAACAGTGCCCTACAGTGAACAATGTACAATTAAACACAGCCCGACATTAAATACGGTACAATGAAACAGTGCCCTACAGTGAACAAGGTAAAATTAAACACAGCCCGACATTAAATACGGTAAAATGAAACAGTGCCCTACACTGAATAATGTAAAATTAAACAGAGCCCGACATTAAATACGGGACAATGAAACAGTGCCCGACAGTGAACAAGGTAAAATTAAACAGAGCCCAACATTAAATACAGCACAATGAAACAATGCCCTACAGTGAACAATGTAAAGTTAAACACAGCCCGACATTAAATACGGTAAAATGAAACGGTGCCCTACACTGAACAAGGTAAAATTAAACAAAGCCCGACATTAAATACAGTACAATGAAACAGTGACCTACAGTGAACAAGGTAAAATTAAACAGAGCTCGACATTAAATACAGTACAATGAAACAGTGAACGACAGTAAACAAGGCAAAATTAAACAGAGCCCGACATTAAAGACAGTACAATGAAACAGTGCCCTACACTGAACAATGTAACATTAAACAGAGCCCGACATTAAATACAGTACAATGAAACAGTGCCCTACACTGAACAATGTAAAATAAAACACAGCCCGACATTAAAGACAGTACAATGAAACAGTGCCCTACACTGAATAATGTAAAATTAAACAGAGCCCGACATTAAGTACGGGACAATGAAACAGTGCCCAACAGTGACCAAGGTATAATTAAACAGAGCCCAACATTAAATACAGCACAATGAAACAATGCCCTACAGTGAACAATGTAAAGTTAAACACAGGCCGACATTAAATACGGTAAAATGAAACAGTGCCCTACACTGAACAAGGTATATTTAAACAGAGCCCGACATTAAATACGGTACAAGGAAACAGTGCCCTACACTGAACAAGGTAAAATTAAACAGAGCCCGACATTAAATACAGTACAATGAAACAGTGACCTACAGTAAACAAGGCAAAATTAAACAGAGCCCGACATTAAATACAGTACAATGAAACAGTGCCCTACACTGAACAATGTAACATTAAACAGAGCGCGACATTAAATACGGGACAACGAAACAGTGCCCGACAGTGAACAAGGTAAAATTAAACAGAGCCCAACATTAAATACGGGACAATGAAACAGTGCCCTACAGTGAACAATGTAAAATTAAACAGAGCACGACATTAAATACAGTACAATGTAACAGTGTCCTCCACTGAGCAAGGTAAAATTAAACACAGCCCGACATTAAATACGGTACAATGAAACAGTGCCCTACAGTGAACAATGTACAATTAAACACAGCCCGACATTAAATACGGTACAATGAAACAGAGCCCTACACTGAACAAGGTAAAATTAAACACAGCCCGACATTAAATACGGTAAAATGAAACAGTGCCCTACACTGAACAATGTTAAATTAAACACAGCCCGGCATTAAATACAGTACAATGAAACAGTGTCCTACAGTAAACAAGGCAAAATTAAACAGAGCCCGACATTAAAGACTGTACAATGAAACAGTGCCCTACACTGAATAATGTAAAATTAAACAGAGCCCGACATTAAATACGGGACAATGAAACAGTGCCCGACAGTGAACAAGGTAAAATTAAACAGAGCCCAACATTAAATACAGCACAATGAAACAATGCCCTAAAGTGAACAATGTAAAGTTAAACACAGCCCGACATTAAATACGGTAATATGAAACAGTGCCCTACACTGAACAAGGTAAAATTAAACACAGCCCGAAATTAAATACGGTACAATGAAACAGTGCCCTACACTGAACAAGGTAAAACTAAACAGAGCCCGACATTAAATACAGTACAATGAAACAGTGCCCTACAGTGAACAATGTACAATTAAACACAGCCCGACATTAAATACGGTACAATGAATCAGTGCCCTACCAGCAACAATGTAAAATTAAACAGAACCCGACATTAAATACGGTACAATGAAACAGTGCCCTACAGTGAACAACGTAAAATTAAACAGAGCCCGACATTAAATACAGTACAATGAAACAGGGCCCTAATGTGAACAATGTAAAATAAAACAGAGCCCGACATTAAATACAGTACAATGAAACAGTGACCTACAGTAAACAACGCAAAATTAAACAGAGCCCGACATTAAATACAGTACAATGAAAAAGTGCCCTACACTGAACAATGTAAACTTAAACAGAGCCCGACATTAAATACGGGACAATGAAACAGTGACCTACACTGAACAATGTAAACTTAAACAGAGCCCGACATTAAATACAGTACAATGAAACAGTGCCCTACAGTGAACAATGTAAAATTAAACACAGCCCGACATTAAATAAGGTACAATGAATCAGTGCCCTACACTGAACAATGTAAAATTAAACACAGCCCGGTATTAAATACAGTACAATGAAACAGTGACCTACACTGAATAATGTAAAATTAAACAGAGCCCGACATTAAATAAGGTACAATGAATCAGTGCCCTACACTGAACAATGTAAAATTAAACACAGCCCGGTATTAAATACAGTACAATGAAACAGTGACCTACACTGAATAATGTAAAATTAAACAGAGCCCGACATTAAATACGGGACAATGAAACAGTGCACAACAGTGAACAAGGTAAAATTAAACACAGCCCGACATTAAATACGGTACAATGAAACAGTGCCCTACAGTGAACAATGTACAATTAAAGACAGCCCGACATTAAATACGGTACAATGAAACAGTGCCCTACAGTGAACAAGGTAAAATTAAACAGAGCCCGACAGTAAATACGGTACAATGAAACAGTGCCCTACACTGATCAAGGTAAAATTAAACACAGCCCGACATTAAATACGGTAAAATGAAACAGTGCCCTACACTGAACAATGTACAATTGAACAGAGCCCGACATTAAATACGGTGCAATGAATCAGTGCCCTACACTGAACAATGTAAAATAAAACACAGCCCGACATTAAATACGGTACAGTGAAACAGTGCCCTGCACTGAACTATGTAAAATTAAACGCAGCCCGACATTAAATACAGTACAATGAAACAGTGCCCTACACTGAACAATGTAAACTTAAACACAGCCCGACATTAAATACGGTACAATGAATCAGTGCCCTACACTGAACAATGTAAACTTAAACACAGCCCGACATTAAATACGGTACAATGAATCAGTGCCCTACACTGAACAATGTAAAATTAAACACAGCCCGACATTAAATACGGTAAAATGAAACAGTGCCCTACACTGAACAAGGTAAAATTAAACAGAGCCCGACATTAAATACGGTACAATGAAACAGTGCCCTACACTGAACAAGGTAAAATTAAACAGAGCCCGACATTAAATACAGTACAATAAAACAGTGCCCTACACTGAACAATGTAAACTTAAACACAGCCCGACATTAAATACGGTACAATGAATCAGTGCCCTACACTGAACAATGCAAAATTAAACACAGCCCGGCATTAAATACAGACCAATGAAACAGTGACCTACAGTAAACAAGGCAAAATTAAACAGAGCCCGACATTAAAGACAGTACAATGAAACAGTGCCCTACACTGAATAATGTAAAATTAAACAGAGCCCGACATTAAATACGGGACAATGAAACAGTGCCCAACAGTGAACAATGTAAAATTAAACAGAGCCCAACTTTAAATACAGCACAATGAAACAATGCCCTACAGTGAACAATGTAAAGTTAAACACAGCCCGACATTAAATACGGTAAAATGAAACACTGCCCTACACTAAACTAGGTAAAATTAAACAGAGCCCGACATTAAATACGGGACAACGAAACAGTGCCCTACACTGAACAATGTAATATTAAACAGAGCCCGACATTAAATACAGTACAATGAAACAGTGCCCTACACTGAACAATGTAACATTAAACAGAGCCCGACATTAAATACAGTACAATGAAACAGTGCCCTACACTGAACAATGTAAAATAAAACACAGCCCGACATTAAATACGGTAAAATGAAACAGTGCCCTACAATGAACAAGGTATATTTAAACAGAGCCCGACATTAAATACGGTACAAGGAAACAGTGCCCTACACTGAACAAGGTAAAATTAAACAGAGCCCGACATTAAATACAGTACAATGAAACAGTGACCTACAGTAAACAAGGCAAAATTAAACACAGCCCGACATTAAATACGGTAAAATGAAACAGTGCCCTACAATGAACAAGGTATATTTAAACAGAGCCCGACATTAAATACGGTACAAGGAAACAGTGCCCTACACTGAACAATGTAAACTTAAACAGAGCCCGACATTAAATACGGGACAATGAAACAGTGACCTACACTGAACAATGTAAACTTAAACAGAGCCCGACATTAAATACAGTACAATGAAACAGTGCCCTACAGTGAACAATGTAAAATTAAACACAGCCCGACATTAAATAAGGTACAATGAATCAGTGCCCTACACTGAACAATGTAAAATTAAACACAGCCCGGTATTAAATACAGTACAATGAAACAGTGACCTACACTGAATAATGTAAAATTAAACAGAGCCCGACATTAAATAAGGTACAATGAATCAGTGCCCTACACTGAACAATGTAAAATTAAACACAGCCCGGTATTAAATACAGTACAATGAAACAGTGACCTACACTGAATAATGTAAAATTAAACAGAGCCCGACATTAAATACGGGACAATGAAACAGTGCACAACAGTGAACAAGGTAAAATTAAACACAGCCCGACATTAAATACGGTACAATGAAACAGTGCCCTACAGTGAACAATGTACAATTAAAGACAGCCCGACATTAAATACGGTACAATGAAACAGTGCCCTACAGTGAACAAGGTAAAATTAAACAGAGCCCGACAGTAAATACGGTACAATGAAACAGTGCCCTACACTGATCAAGGTAAAATTAAACACAGCCCGACATTAAATACGGTAAAATGAAACAGTGCCCTACACTGAACAATGTACAATTGAACAGAGCCCGACATTAAATACGGTGCAATGAATCAGTGCCCTACACTGAACAATGTAAAATAAAACACAGCCCGACATTAAATACGGTACAGTGAAACAGTGCCCTGCACTGAACTATGTAAAATTAAACGCAGCCCGACATTAAATACAGTACAATGAAACAGTGCCCTACACTGAACAATGTAAACTTAAACACAGCCCGACATTAAATACGGTACAATGAATCAGTGCCCTACACTGAACAATGTAAACTTAAACACAGCCCGACATTAAATACGGTACAATGAATCAGTGCCCTACACTGAACAATGTAAAATTAAACACAGCCCGACATTAAATACGGTAAAATGAAACAGTGCCCTACACTGAACAAGGTAAAATTAAACAGAGCCCGACATTAAATACGGTACAATGAAACAGTGCCCTACACTGAACAAGGTAAAATTAAACAGAGCCCGACATTAAATACAGTACAATAAAACAGTGCCCTACACTGAACAATGTAAACTTAAACACAGCCCGACATTAAATACGGTACAATGAATCAGTGCCCTACACTGAACAATGCAAAATTAAACACAGCCCGGCATTAAATACAGACCAATGAAACAGTGACCTACAGTAAACAAGGCAAAATTAAACAGAGCCCGACATTAAAGACAGTACAATGAAACAGTGCCCTACACTGAATAATGTAAAATTAAACAGAGCCCGACATTAAATACGGGACAATGAAACAGTGCCCAACAGTGAACAATGTAAAATTAAACAGAGCCCAACTTTAAATACAGCACAATGAAACAATGCCCTACAGTGAACAATGTAAAGTTAAACACAGCCCGACATTAAATACGGTAAAATGAAACACTGCCCTACACTAAACTAGGTAAAATTAAACAGAGCCCGACATTAAATACGGGACAACGAAACAGTGCCCTACACTGAACAATGTAATATTAAACAGAGCCCGACATTAAATACAGTACAATGAAACAGTGCCCTACACTGAACAATGTAACATTAAACAGAGCCCGACATTAAATACAGTACAATGAAACAGTGCCCTACACTGAACAATGTAAAATAAAACACAGCCCGACATTAAATACGGTAAAATGAAACAGTGCCCTACAATGAACAAGGTATATTTAAACAGAGCCCGACATTAAATACGGTACAAGGAAACAGTGCCCTACACTGAACAAGGTAAAATTAAACAGAGCCCGACATTAAATACAGTACAATGAAACAGTGACCTACAGTAAACAAGGCAAAATTAAACACAGCCCGACATTAAATACGGTAAAATGAAACAGTGCCCTACAATGAACAAGGTATATTTAAACAGAGCCCGACATTAAATACGGTACAAGGAAACAGTGCCCTACACTGAACAAGGTAAAATTAAACAGAGCCCGACATTAAATACAGTACAATGAAACAGTGACCTACAGTAAACAAGGCAAAATTAAACAGATCCCGACATTAAATACAGTACAATGAAACAGTGCCCTACACTGAACAATGTAACATTAAACAGAGCCCGACATTAAATACGGGACAACGAAACAGTGCCCGACAGTGAACAAGGTAAAATTAAACAGAGCCCAACATTAAATACGGTACAATGAAACAGTGCCCTACAGTGAACAATGTAAAATTAAACATAGCCCGACATTAAATACAGTACAATGTAACAGTGCCCTCCACTGAGCAAGGTAAAATTAAACACAGCCCGACATTAAATACGGTACAATGAAACAGTGCCCTACAGTGAACAATGTACAATTAAACACAGCCCGACATTAAATACGGTACAATGAAACAGAGCCCTACACTGAACAAGGTAAAATTAAACACAGCCCGACATTAAATACGGTAAAATGAAACAGTGCCCTACACTGAACAATGTTAAATTAAACACAGCCCGGCATTAAATACAGTACAATGAAACAGTGACCTACAGTAAACAAGGCTAAATTAAACAGAGCCCGACATTAAATACAGCACAATGACACAATGCCCTACAGTGAACAATGTAAAGTTAAACATAGCCCGACATTAAATACGGTAAAATGAAACGGTGCCCTACACTGAACAAGGTAAAATTAAACAAAGCCCGACATTAAATACAGTACAATGAAACAGTGACCTACAGTGAACAAGGTAAAATTAAACAGAGCTCGACATTAAATACAGTACAATGAAACAGTGAACTACAGTAAACAAGGCAAAATTAAACAGAGCCCGACATTAAAGACAGTACAATGAAACAGTGCCCTACACTGAACAATGTAACATTAAACAGAGCCCGACATTAAATACAGTACAATGAAACAGTGCCCTACACTGAACAATGTAAAATAAAACACAGCCCGACATTAAATACGGTACAATGAATCAGTGCCCTACACTGAACAATGCAAAATTAAACACAGCCCGGCATTAAATACAGACCAATGAAAAGTGACCTACAGTAAACAAGGCAAAATTAAACAGAGCCCGACATTAAAGACAGTACAATGAAACAGTGCCCTACACTGAATAATGTAAAATTAAACAGAGCCCGACATTAAATACGGGACAATGAAACAGTGCCCTACACTGAATAATGTAAAATTAAACAGAGCCCGACATTAAATACAGTACAATGAAACAGTGCCCTACACTGAACAATGTAAAATAAAACACAGCCCGACATGAAATACGGTAAAATGAAACAGTGCCCTACAATGAACAAGGTATATTTAAACAGAGCCCGACATTAAATACGGTACAAGGAAACAGTGCCCTACACTGAACAAGGTAAAATTAAACAGAGCCCGACATTAAATACAGTACAATGAAACAGTGACCTACAGTAAACAAGGCAAAATTAAACTGATCCCGACATTAAATACAGTACAATGAAACAGTGCCCTACACTGAACAATGTAACATTAAACAGAGCCCGACATTAAATACGGGACAACGAAACAGTGCCCGACAGTGAACAAGGTAAAATTAAACAGAGCCCAACATTAAATACGGTACAATGAAACAGTGCCCTACAGTGAACAATGTAAAATTAAACAGAGCACGACATTAAATACAGTACAATGTAACAGTGCCCTCCACTGAGCAAGGTAAAATTAAACACAGCCCGACATTAAATACGGTACAATGAAACAGTGCCCTACAGTGAACAATGTACAATTAAACACAGCCCGACATTAAATACGGTACAATGAAACAGAGCCCTACACTGAACAAGGTAAAATTAAACACAGCCCGACATTAAATACGGTAAAATGAAACAGTGCCCTACACTGAACAATGTTAAATTAAACACAGCCCGGCATTAAATACAGTACAATGAAACAGTGACCTACAGTAAACAAGGCAAAATTAAACAGAGCCCGACATTAAATACAGCACAATGACACAATGCCCTACAGTGAACAATGTAAAGTTAAACATAGCCCGACATTAAATACGGTAAAATGAAACGGTGCCCTACACTGAACAAGGTAAAATTAAACAAAGCCCGAAATTAAATACAGTACAATGAAACAGTGACCTACAGTGAACAAGGTAAAATTAAACAGAGCTCGACATTAAATACAGTACAATGAAACAGTGAACTACAGTAAACAAGGCAAAATTAAACAGAGCCCGACATTAAAGACAGTACAATGAAACAGTGCCCTACACTGAACAATGTAACATTAAACAGAGCCCGACATTAAATACAGTACAATGAAACAGTGCCCTACACTGAACAATGTAAAATAAAACACAGCCCGACATTAAAGACAGTACAATGAAACAGTGCCCTACACTGAATAATGTAAAATTAAACAGAGCCCGACATTAAGTACGGGACAATGAAACAGTGCCCAACAGTGAACAAGGTAAAATTAAACACAGCCCGACATTAAATACGGTAAAATGAAACAGTGCCCTACACTGAACAAGGTATATTTAAACAGAGTTCGACATTAAATTCGGTAAAAGGAAACAGTGCCCTACACTGAACAAGGTAAAATTAAACAGAGCCCGACATTAAATACAGTACAATGAAACAGTGACCTACAGTAAACAAGGCAAAATTAAACAGAGCCCGACATTAAATACAGTACAATGAAACAGTGCCCTACACTGAACAATGGAACATTAAACAGAGCGCGACATTAAATACGGGACAACGAAACAGTGCCCGACAGTGAACAAGGTAAAATTAAACAGAGCCCAACATTAAATACGGGACAATGAAACAGTGCCCTACAGTGAACAATGTAAAATTAAACAGAGCACGACATTAAATACAGTACAATGTAACAGTGTCCTCCACTGAGCAAGGTAAAATTAAACACAGCCCGACATTAAATACGGTACAATGAAACAGTGCCCTACAGTGAACAATGTACAATTAAACACAGCCCGTCATTAAATACGGTACAATGAAACAGTGCCCTACACTGAACAAGGTAAAATTAAACACAGCCCGGCATTCAATACAGTACAATGAAACAGTGACCTACAGTAAACAAGGCAAAATTTAACAGAGCCCGACATTAAAGACTGTACAATGAAACAGTGCCCTACACTGAATAATGTAAAATTAAACAGAGCCCGACATTAAATACGGGACAATGAAACAGTGCCCGACAGTGAACAAGGTAAAATTAAACAGAGCCCAACATTAAATACAGCACAATGAAACAATGCCCTACAGTGAACAATGTAAAGTTAAACACAGCCCGACATTAAATACGGTAAAATGAAACGGTGCCCTACACTGAACAAGGTAAAATTAAACAAAGCCCGACATTAAATACAGTACAATGAAGCAGTGACCTACTGTGAACAAGGTAAAATTAAACAGAGCCCGACATTAAATACAGTACAATGAAACAGTGCCCTACAGTGAACAAGGTAAAATTAAACAGAGCCCGACATTAAATACAGTACAATGAAACAGTGCCCTACAAGCAACGAGGTAAAATTAAACAGAGCCCGACATTAAATACAGTACAATGTAACAGTGCCCTCCACTGAGCAAGGTAAAATTAAACACAGCCCAACATTAAATACGGTACAATGAAACAGTGTCCTACAGTGAACAATGTACAATCAAACACAGCCCGACATTAAATACGGTAATATGAAACAGTGCCCTACACTGAACAAGGTAAAATTAAACACAGCCCGAAATTAAATACGGTACAATGAAACAGTGCCCTACACTGAACTAGGTAAAATTAAACAGAGCCCGACATTAAAAAAGTTACAATGAAACAGTGCCCTACAGTGAACAATGTAAAATTAAACACAGCCCGACATTAAATACGGTACAATGAATCAGTGCCCTACCAGCAACAATGTAAAATTAAACAGAACCCGACATTAAATACGGTACAATGAAACAGTGCCCTACAGTGAACAACGTAAAATTAAACAGAGCCCGAGATTAAATACAGTACAATGAAACAGGGCCCTAATGTGAACAATGTAAAATAAAACAGAGCCCGACATTAAATACAGTACAATGAAACAGTGACCTACAGTAAACAAGGCAAAATTAAACAGAGCCCGACATTAAATACAGTACAATAAAACAGTGCCCTACACTGAACAATGTAAACTTAAACACAGCCCGACATTAAATACGGTACAATGAATCAGTGCCCTACACTGAACAATGCAAAATTAAACACAGCCCGGCATTAAATACAGTCCAATGAAACAGTGACCTACAGTAAACAAGGCAAAATTAAACAGAGCCCGACATTAAAGACAGTACAATGAAACAGTGCCCTACACTGAATAATGTAAAATTAAACAGATCCGACATTAAAGACTGTACAATGAAACAGTGCCCTACACTGAATAATGTAAAATTAAACAGAGCCCGACATTAAATACGGTACAATGAAACAGTGCCCTACACTGAACAAGGTAAAATTAAACAGAGCCCGACATTAAATACGGTACAATGAAACAGTGCCCGACAGTGAACAATGTAAAATTAAACACAGCCCGACATTAAATACGGTACAATGAAACAGTGCCCTACAGTGAACAATGTAAAATTAAACACAGCCCGACATTAAATACGGTACAATGAATCAGTGCCCTACCAGCAACAATGTAAAATTAAACAGAGCTAGACATTAAATACGGTAAAATGAAACACTGCCCTACTCTAAACAAGGTAAAATTAAACAGAGCCCGACATTAAATACGGGACAACGAAACAGTGCCCGACAGTGAACAAGGTAAAATTAGACAGAGCCCAACATTAAATACGGTACAATGAAACAGTGCCCTACAGTGAACAATGTAAAATTAAACAGAGCACGACATTAAATACAGTACAATGAAACAGTGCCCTACAGTGAACAATGTACAATTAAACACAGCCCGACATTAAATACGGTACAATGAAACAGTGCCCTACACTGAACAAGGTAAAATTAAAAACAGCCCGACATTAAATACGGTACAATGAATCAGTGCCCTACACTGAACAATGTAAAATTAAACAGAGCCCGACATTAAAGACTGTACAATGAAACAGTGCCCTACACTGAATAATGTAAAATTAAACAGAGCCCGACATTAAATACGGTACAATGAAACAGTGCCCTACACTGAACAAGGTAAAATTAAACAGAGCCCAACATTAAATACAGCACAATGAAACAATGCCCCACAGTGAACAATGTAAAGTTAAACACAGCCCGACATTAAATACGGTAAAATGAAACGGTGCCCTACACTGAACAAGGTAAAATTAAGCAGAGCCCGACATTAAATACGGGACAATGAAACTGTGCACAACAGTGAACAAGGTAAAATTAAACAGAGCCCAACATTAAATACACCACAATGAAACAATGCCCTACAGTGAACAATGTAAAGTTAAACACAGCCCGACATTAAATACGGTAAAATGAAACAGTGCCCTACACTGAACAGGGTAAATTTAAACAGAGCCCGACATTAAATACAGTACAAAGAAACAGTGACCTACAGTAAACAAGGCAAAATTAAACAGAGCCCGGCATTAAATACAGTACAATGAAACAGTGACCTACACTGAACAATGTAACATTAAACAGAGCCCGACATTAAATACGGGACAACGAAACAGTGCCCGACAGTGAACAAGGTAAAATTAAACAGAGCCCAACATTAAATACGGTACAATGAAACAGTGCCCTACAGTGAACAATGTAAAGTTAAACACAGCCCGACATTAAATACGGTAAAATGAAACACTGCACTACACTAAACAAGGTAAAATTAAACAGAGCCCGACATTAAATACGGGACAACGAAACAGTGCCCGACAGTGAACAAGGTAAAATTAGACAGAGCCCAACATTAAATACGGTACAATGAAACAGTGCCCTACAGTGAACAATGTAAAATTAAACAGAGCACGACATTAAATACAGTACAATGAAACAGTGCCCTACACTGAACAAGGTAAAATTAAACACAGCCTGACATTAAATACGGTACAATGAAACAGTGCCCTACACTGAACAATGTAAAATTAAACACAGCCCGACATTAAATACGGTACAATGAAACAGTGCCCTACAGTGAACAATGTAAAATTAAACAGAGCACGACATTAAATACAGTACAATGAAACAGTGCCCTACACTGAACAAGGTAAAATTATACACAGCCCGACATTAAATACGGTACTATGAATCAGTGCCCTACAGTGAACAATGTACAATTAAACACAGCCCGACATTAAATACGGTACAATGAAACAGTGCCCTACACTGAACAAGGTAAAATTAAACACAGCCCGACATTAAATACGGTACAATGAATCAGTGCCCTACACTGAAGAATGTAAAATTAAACAGAGCCCGACATTAAAGACAGTACAATGAAACAGTGCCCTACACTGAATAATGTAAAATTAAACAGAGCCCGACATTAAATACGGTACAATGAAACAGTGCCCTACACTGAACAAGGTAAAATTAAACAGAGCCCGACATTAAATACGGTACAATGAAACAGTGCCCTACACTGAACAAGGTAAAATTAAACAGAGCCCGACATTAAATACGGTACAATGAAACAGTGCCCTACAGTGAACAATGTAAAATTAAACACAGCCCGACATTAAATACGGTACAATGAAACAGTGCCCTACAGTGAACAATGTAAAATTAAACACAGCCCGACATTAAATACGGTACAATGAATCAGTGCCCTACCAGCAACAATGTAAAATTAAACAGAGCTAGACATTAAATACGGTACAATGAAACAGTGCCCTACAGTGAACAACGTAAAATTAAACAGAGCCCGACATTAAATACGGTACAATGAATCAGTGCCCTACACTGAAGAATGTAAAATTAAACAGAGCCCGACATTAAATACGGTACAATGAAACAGTGCCCTACACTGAACAAGGTAAAATTAAACAGAGCCCGACATTAAATACGGTACAATGAAACAGTGCCCTACACTGAACAAGGTAAAATTAAACAGAGCCCGACATTAAATACGGTACAATGAAACAGTGCCCTACAGTGAACAATGTAAAATTAAACACAGCCCGACATTAAATACGGTACAATGAAACAGTGCCCTACAGTGAACAATGTAAAATTAAACACAGCCCGACATTAAATACGGTACAATGAATCAGTGCCCTACCAGCAACAATGTAAAATTAAACAGAGCTAGACATTAAATACGGTACAATGAAACAGTGCCCTACAGTGAACAACGTAAAATTAAACAGAGCCCGACATTAAATACAGTACAATGAAACAGGGCCCTAATGTGAACAATGTAAAATAAAACAGAGCCCGACATTAAATACGGTACAATGAAACAGTGCCCTACAGTGAACAATGTAAAATTAAACAGAGCCCGACATTAAATATGGTACAATGAATCAGTGCCCTACACTGAACAATGTAAAATTAAACACAGCCCGACATTAAATACAGTAAAATGAAACAGTGCCCTACAAGCAACAAGGTAAAATTAAACAGAGCCCGACATTAAATACGGTAGAATGAAACAGTGCACTACACTGAACAATGTAAAATTAAACACAGCCCGACATTATATACGGTGCAATGAAACAGTGACCTACAGTGAACAAGGCAAAATTAAACAGAGCCCGACATTAAATACAGTACAATGAAACAGTGCCCTCCACTGAACAATGTAAATTTAAACACAGCACGACATTAAATACGGTACAATGAATCAGTGCCCTACACTGAACAATGTAAAATTAAACACAGCCCGGCATTAAATACAGTACAATGAAACAGTGACCTACAGTAAACAAGGCAAAATTATACAGAGCCCGACATTAAAGACAGTACAATGAAACAGTGCCCTACACTGAATAATGTAAAATTAAACAGAGCCCGACATTAAATACGGGACAATGAAACAGTGCCCAACACTGAACAAGGTAAAATTAAACACAGCCCGACATTAAATACAGTACAATGAATCAGTGCCCTACACTGAACAATGTAAACTTAAACAGAGCCCGACATTAAATACGGTACAATGAATCAGTGCCCTACACTGAACAATGTAAAATTAAACACAGCCCGGCATTAAATACAGTACAATGAAACAGTGACCTACAGTAAACAAGGCACAATTAAACAGAGCCCAACATTAAAGACTGTACAATGAAACAGGGCCCTACACTGAATAATGTAAAATTAAACAGAGCCCGACATTAAATACGGGACAATGAAACATTGCCCGACAGTGAACAAGGTAAAATTAAACAGAGCCCAACATTAAATACAGCACAATGAAACAATGCCCTACAGTGAACAATGTAAAGTTAAACACAGCCCGACATTAAATACGGTAAAATGAAACAGTGCTCTACACTGAACAAGGTAAAATTAAACACAGCCCGACATTAAATACAGTACAATGAAACAGTGCCCTAGACTGAACAAGGTAAAATTAAACAGAGCCCGACATTAAATACGGTACAATGAAACAGTGCCCTACACTGAACAATGTAAAATTAAACATAGCCCGACATTAAATACGGTACAATGAAACAGTGCCCTACAGTGAACAATGTAAAATTAACCAGAGAACGACATTAAATACAGTACAATGAAACAGTGCCCTACAGTGAACAATGTAAAATTAAACAGAGCACGACATTAAATACAGTACAATGTAACAGTGCCCTCCACTGAGCAAGGTAAAATTAAACACAGCCCGACATTAAACACGGTACAATGAAACAGTGCCCTACAGTGAACAATGTACAATTAAACACAGCCCAACATTAAATACGGTACAGTGAAACAGTGCCCTACACTAAACAAGGTAAAATTAAACACAGCCCGACATTAAATACGTTACAATGAAACAGTGCCCTACACTGAACAATGTAAAATTAAACATAGCCCGACATTAAATACGGTACAATGAAACAGTGCCCTACACTGAACAAGGTAAAATTAAACAGAGCCCGAGATTAAATACAGTACAATGAAACAGTGCCCTACAGTGAACAATGTACAATTAAACACAGCCCAACATTAAATACGGTACAGTGAAAGAGTGCCCTACACTGAACAAGGTAAAATTAAACACAGCCCGACATTAAATACGTTACAATGAAACAGTGCCCTACACGGAACAATGTAAAATTAAACACAGCCCGACATTAAATACGGTACAATGAAACAGTGCCCTACACTGAACAAGGTAAAATTAAACAGAGCCCGACATTAAATACGGTACAATGAAACAGTGCCCTACACTGAACAAGGTAAAATTAAACAGAGCCCGACATTAAATACAGTACAATGAAACAGTGCCCTACAGTGAACAATGTACAATTAAACACAGCCCGACATTAAATACGGTACAATGAAACAGTGCCCTACAGTGAACAATGTACAATTAAACACAGCCCGACATTAAATACGTTACAATGAAACAGTGCCCTACACTGAACAATGTAAAATTAAACACAGCCCGACATTAAATACGGTACAATGAAACAGTGCCCTACACTGAACAAGGTAAAATTAAACAGAGCCCGACATTAAATACGGTACAATGAAACAGTGCCCTACACTGAAAAAGGTAAAATTAAACACAGCCCGACATTAAATACGGTACAATGAAACAGTGCCCTACACTGAACAAGGTAAAATTAAACAGAGCCCGACATTAAATACGGTACAATGTAACAGTGCCCTACACTGAAAAAGGTAAAATTAAACAGAGCCCGACATTAAATACAGTACAATGAAACAGTGCCCTTCAGTGAACAATGCATAATTAAACACAGCCCGACATTAAATACGGTACAATGAAACAGTGCCCCACAGGGAACAATGTACAATTAAACACAGCCCGACAGTAAATACGGTACAATGAAACAGTGCCCTACAGTGAACAATGTACAATTAAACACAGCCCGACATTAAATACGTTACAATGAAACAGTGCCCTACACTGAACAATGTAAAATTAAACACAGCCCGACATTAAATACGGTACAATGAAACAGTGCCCTACACTGAACAAGGGAAAATTAAACAGAGCCCGACATTAAATACGGTACAATGAAACAGTGCCCTACACTGAAAAAGGTAAAATTAAACAGAGCCCGACATTAAATACAGTACAATGAAACAGTGCCCTACACTGAACAAGGTACAATTAAACACAGCCCGACAGTAAATACGGTACAATGAAACAGTGCCCTACACTGAACAAGGTAACATTAAACAGAGCCCGACATTAAATACGGTACAATGAAACAGTGCCCTACACTGAACAAGGTAAAATTAAACAGAGCCCGACATTAAATACGGTACAATGAAACAGTGCACTATACTGAACAATGTAAAATTAAACACAGCCCGACATTAAATACAGTGCAATGAAACAGTGCCCTACAGTGAACAAGGTAAAATTAAACAGAGCCCGACACTAAATACGGTACAATGAAACAGTGCCCTACAAGCATCAAGGTAAAATTAAACAGAGCCCGACATTAAAGACAGTACAATGAAACAGTGCCCTACACTGAATAATGTAAAATTAAACAGAGCCCGACATTAAATACGGTGCAATGAAACAGTGACCTACAGTGAATAATGTAAGCTTAAACACAGCCCGACATTAAATACGGTAAAATGAAACAGTGCCCTACACTGAACAAGGTAAAATTAAACAGATCCCGACATTAAATACGGTACAATGAAACAGTGCCCTACACTGAACAAGGTAAAATTAAACAGAGCCCGACATTAAATACAGTACAATGAAACAGTGACCTACAGTAAACAAGGCAAAATTAAACAGAGCCCGACATTAAAGACAGTACAATGAAACAGTGCCCTACACTGAATAATGTAAAATTAAACAGAGCCCGACATTAAATACGGGACAATGAAACAGTGCCCAACAGTGAACAAGGTAAAATTAAACAGAGCCCGACATTAAATACAGTGCAATGAAACAATGCCCTGCAGTGAACAATGTAAAGTTAAACACAGCCCGACATTAAATACGGTACAATGAATCAGTGCCCTACCAGCAACAATGTAAAATTAAACAGAGCCCGACATTAAATACAGTGCAATGAAACAATGCCCTGCAGTGAACAATGTAAAATTAAACAGAGCCCGACATTAAATACGGTACAATGAAACAGTGCCCTACACTGAACAATGTAAAATTAAACACCCCCGACATTAAATACGGTACAATGAAACAGTGCCCCACAGTGAACAATGTACAATAAAACACAGCCCGACAGTAAATACGGTACAATGAAACAGTGCCCTACACTGAACAAGGTAACATTAAACAGAGCCCGACATTAAATACGGTACAAACAAACAGTGCCCTACACTGAACAAGGTAAAATTAAACAGAGCCCGACATTAAATACGGTACAATGAAACAGTGCCCTACAGTGAACAATGTAAAATTAAACACAGCCCGACATTAAATACGGTACAATGAAACAGAGCGCTACAGTGAACAATGTAAAATTAAACACAGCCCGACATTAAATACGGTACAATGAAACAGTGCCCTACACTGAACAAGGTAAAATTAAACACAGCCCGACATTAAATACGGTGCAATGAAACAGTGACCTACAGTGAACAAGGTAAAATTAAACAGAGCCCGACACTAAATATGTACAATGAAACAGAGCCCTACAGTGAACAATGTAAAATTAAACAGAGCCCGACATTAAATACGGTACAATGAAACAGGGCCCTACAAGCAACAAGGTAAAATTAAACAGAGCCCGACATTAAAGACAGTACAATGAAACAGTGCCCTACACTGAATAATGTAAAATTAAACAGAGCCCGACATTAAATACGGTGCAATGAAACAGTGACCTACAGTGAATAATGTAAACTTAAACACAGCCCGACATTAAATACGGTAAAATGAAACAGTGCCCTACACTGAACAAGGTAAAATTAAACAGAGCCCGACATTAAATACGGTACAATGAAACAGTGCCCTACATTGAACAAGGTAAAATTAAACAGAGCCCGACATTAAATACGGTAAAATGAAACAGTGCCCTACACTGAACAAGGTAAAATTAAACAGACCCCGACATTAAATACGGTACAATGAAACAGTGACCTACAGTAAACAAGGCAAAATTAAACAGAGCCCGAGATTAAATACAGTACAATGAAACAGTACCCTACACTGAACAATGTAAACTTAAACGCAGCCCGACATTAAATACGGTACAATGAATCAGTGCCCTACACTGAACAATGTAAAATTAAACACAGCCCGGCATTAAATACAGGACAATGAAACAGTGACCTACAGTAAACAAGGCAAAATTAAACAGAGCCCGATATTAAAGACAGTACAATGAAACAGTGCCCTACACTGAATAATGTAAAATTAAACAGAGCCCGACATTAAATACGGGACAATGAAACAGTGCCCAACAGTGAACAAGGTAAAATAAAACAGAGCCCAACATTAAATACAGCACAATGAAACAATGCCCTGCAGTGAACAATGTAAAATTAAACAGAGCCGGACATTAAATACGGTAATATGAAACAGTGCCCTACACTGAACAAGGTAAAATTAAACACAGCCCGACATTAAATACGGTACAATGAAACAGTGCCCTACACTGAACAATGTAAAATTAAACACCCCGACATTAAATACGGTACAATGAAACAGTGCCCTACACTGAACAAGGTAAAATTAAACAGAGCCCGACATTAAATACAGTACAATGAAACAGTGCCCGACAGTGAACAATGTACAATTAAACACAGCCCGACATTAAATACGGTACAATGAAACAGTGCCCTACAGTGAACAATGTACATTTAAACACAACCCGACAGTAAATACGGTACAGTGAAACAGTGCCCTACACTGAACAAGGTAAAATTAAACAGAGCCCGACATTGAATACAGTACAAGGAAACAGTGCCCGACAGTGAACAAGGTAAAATTAAACGCAGCCCGACATTAAATACGGTACAATGAAACAATGCCCTACAGTGAACAAGGTAAAATTAAACAGAGCCCGACATTAAATACAGTACAAGGAAACAGTGCCCGACAGTGAACAAGGTAAAATTAAACAGAGCCCGACATTAAATACGGTACAATGAAACAGTGCCCTACACTGAACAAGGTAAAATTAAACATAGCCCGACATTAAATACGGTACAATGAAACAGTGCCCTACAGTGAACAATGTAAAATTAAACACAGCCCGACATTAAATACAGCACAATGAAACAGTGCCCTACAGTGAACAATGTACAATTAAACACAGCCCGACAGTAAGTACGGTACAATGAAACAGTGCCCTACACTGAACAAGGTAAAATTAAACAGAGCCCGACATTAAATACGGTACAATGAAACAGTGCCCTACACTGAACAAGGTAAAATTAAACAGAGCCCGACATTAAATACGGCACAATGAAACAGTGCCCTACACTGAACAAGGTAAAATTAAACAGAGCCCGACATTAAATACGGTACAATGAAACAGTGCCCTACAGTGAACAATGTAAAATTAAACACAGCCCGACATTAAATACGGTACAATGAATCAGTGCCCTACAGTGAACAACGTAAAATTAAACAGAGCCCGACATTAAATACAGTACAATGAAACAGGGCCCTAATGTGAACAATGTAAAATAAAACAGATCCCGACATTAAATACGGTACAATGAATCAGTGCCCTACACTGAACAATGTAAAATTAAACACAGCCCGACATTAAATACAGTAAAATGAAACAGTGCCCTACAGTGACCAAGGTAAAATTAAACAGAGACCGACATTAAATACAGTGCAATGAAACAGTGCCCTACAGTGAACAATGTAAAATTAAACACAGCCCGACATTAAATACAGTACAATGAAGCAGTGACCTACAGTGAACAAGGTACAATTAAACAGAGCCCGACATTAAATACAGTACAATGAAACAGTGCACTACTAGCTACAATGTAAAATTAAACAGAGCTCGACATTAAATACGGTGCAATGAAACAGTGACCTACAGTGAACAAGGTAAAATTAAACAGAGCCCGACATTAAATACGGTACAATGAAACAGTGCCCTAAAAGCAACAAGGTAAAATTATACAGAGACCGACATTAAATACAGTACAATGAAACAGTGACCTACAGTGAACAATGTAAAATTAAACATAGCCCGACATTAAATACGGTACAGTGAAACAGTGCCCTACACTGAACAATGTAAACTTAAACACAGCCCGACATTAAATACGGTACATTGAATCAGTGCCCTACACTGAACAATGTAAAATTAAACACAGCCCGGCATTAAATACGGTAAAATGAAACAGTGCCCTACACTGAACAAGGTAAAATTAAACAGAGCCCGACATTAAATATGGTACAATGAAACAGTGCCCTACAGTGAACAATGTACAATTAAACACAGCCCGACAGTAAGTACGGTACAATGAAACAGTGCCCTACACTGAACAAGGTAAAATTAAACAGAGCCCGACATTAAATACGGTACAATGAAACAGTGCCCTACACTGAACAAGGTAACATTAAACAGAGCCCGACATTAAATACGGTACAATGAATCAGTGCCCTACACTGAACAATGTAAAATTAAACACAGCCCGACATTAAATACAGTAAAATGAAACAGTGCCCTACAGTGAACAAGGTAAAATTAAACAGAGACCGACATTAAATACAGTGCAATGAAACAGTGCCCTACAGTGAACAATGTAAAATTAAACACAGCCCGACATTAAATACGGTACAATGAAGCAGTGACCTACAGTGAAGAAGGTAAAATTAAACTGAGCCCGACATTAAATACAGTACAATGAAACAGTGCCCTACTAGCTACAATGTAAAATTAAACAGAGCTCGACATTAAACACGGTACAATGAAACAGTGCACTACACTGAACAATGTAAAATTAAACACAGCCCGACATTAAATACGGTGCAATGAAACAGTGCCCTACACTGAACAATGTAAACTTAAACACAGCCCGACATTAAATACGGTACATTGAATCAGTGCCCTACACTGAACAATGTAAAATTAAACACAGCCCGGCATTAAATACAGTACAATGAAACAGTGACCTACAGTAAACAAGGCAAAATTAAACAGAGCCCGACATTTAATACAGTACAATGAAACAGGGCCCTAATGTGAACAATGTAAAATAAAACAGAGCCCGACATTAAATACGGTACAATGAAACAGTGCCCTACAGTGAACAATGTAAAATTAAACACAGCCCGACATTAAATACGGTACAATGAATCAGTGCCCTACCAGCAACAATGTAAAATTAAACAGAGCACGACATTAAATACGGTACAATGAAACAGTGCCCTACACTGAACAAGGTAAAATTAAACAGAGCCCGACATTAAATACAGTACAATGAAACAGTGCCCTACAGTGAACAACGTAAAATTAAACAGAGCCCGACATTAAATACAGTACAATGAAACAGGGCCCTAATGTGAACAATGTAAAATAAAACAGAGCCCGACATTAAATACAGTACAATGAAACAGTGACCTACAGTGAACAAGGTAAAATTAAACAGAGCCCGACATTAAATACAGTACAATGAAACAGTGCCCTACAAGCTACAATGTAAAATTAAACAGAGCCCGACATTAAATACGGTACAATTAAACAGTGCCCTACAGTGAACAATGTACAATTAAACACAGCCCGACATTAAATACGGTACAATGAAACAGTGCCCTACAGTGAACAATGTACAATTAAGCACAGCCCGACAGTAAATACGGTACAATGAAACAGTGCCCTACAGTGAACAACGTAAAATTAAACAGAGCCCGACATTAAATACAGTACAATGAAACAGGGCCCTAATGTGAACAATGTAAAATAAAACAGAACCCGACATTAAATACCGTACAATGAAACAGTGCCCTGCAGTGAACAATGTAAAATTAAACAGAGCCCGACATTAAATACGGTACAATAAATCAGTGCCCTACACTGAACAATGTAAAATTAAACACAGCCCGAAATTAAATACAGTAAAATGAAACAGTGCCCTACAGTGAACAAGGTAAAATTAAACAGAGCCGGACATTAAATACAGTACAATGAAACAGTGCCCTACAGTGAACAAGGTAAAATTAAACAGAGCCCGACATTAAATACAGTACAATGAAACAGTGCCCTACAAGCAACGAGGTAAAATTAAACAGAGCCCGACATTAAATACAGCACAATGAAACAGTGCCCTACAGTGAACAATGTAAAATTAAACAGAGCCCGACATTAAATACGGTACAATGAAACAGTGCCCTACAAGCAACAAGGTAAAATTAAACAGAGCCCGACATTAAATAAAGTGCAATGAAACAGTGCCCTACAGTGAACAATGTAAAATTAAACAGAGCCCGACATTAAATACAGTACAATGAAACAGTGCCCTACAGTGAACAAGGTAAAATTAAACAGAGCCCGACATTAAATACAGTACAATGAAACAGTGCCCTACAAGCAACGAGGTAAAATTAAACAGAGCCCGACATTAAATACAGCACAATGAAACAGTGCCCTACAGTGAACAATGTAAAATTAAACAGAGCCCGACATTAAATACGGTACAATGAAACAGTGCCCTATAAGCAACAAGGTAAAATTAAACAGAGCCCGACATTAAATACAGTGCAATGAAACAGTGCCCTACAGTGAACATTGTAAAATTAAACAGAGCCCGACATTAAATACGGTACAATGAATCAGTGCCCTACAAGCTACAATGTAAAATTAAACAGAGCTCGACATTAAATACGGTACAATGAAACAGTGCCCTACAAGCAACAAGGTAAAATTAAACAGAGCCCAACATTAAATACGGTAGAATGAAACAGTGCCCGACACTGAACAATGTAAAATTAAACACAGCCCGACATTAAATACGGTACAATGAAACAGTGTCCTACAGTGAACAATGTACAATTAAACACATCCCGTCATTAAATACGGTAATATGAAAGAGTGCCCTACACTGAACAAGGTAAAATTAAACACAGCCCGACATTAAATACGGTACAATGAAACAGTGCCCTACAGTGAACAATGTACAATTAAACACAGCCCGACATTAAATACAGTACAATGAAACAGTGCCCTACAAGCAACGAGGTAAAATTAAACAGAGCCCGACATTAAATACAGCACAATGAAACAGTGCCCTACAGTGAAAAATTTAAAATTAAACAGAGCCCGACATTAAATACGGTACAATGAAACAGTGCCCTACAAGCAACAAGGTAAAATTAAACAGAGCCCGACATTAAATACAGTGCAATGAAACAGTGCCCTACAGTGAACAATGTAAAATTAAACACAGCCCGACATTAAATACGGTACAATGAAACAGTGCCCTACAAGCAACAAGGTAAAATTAAACAGAGCCCGACATTAAATACAGTGCAATGAAACAGTGCCCTACAGTGAACAATGTAAAATTAAACACAGCCCGACATTAAATACGGTACAATGAAACAGTGACCTACAGTGAACAAGGTAAAATTAAACAGAGCCCGACATTAAATACGGTACAATGAAACAGTGCCCTACAAGCAACAAGGTAAAATTAAACAGCGCCCGACATTAAGTACAGTACAATAAAACAGTGACCTACAGTGAACAATGTAAAATTAAACATAGCCCGACATTAAATACGGTACAGTGAAACAGTGCCCTACACTGAACAATGTAAAATTAAAAACAGCCCGACATTAAATACGGTACAATGAAACAGTGTCCTACAGTGAACAATGTACAATTAAACACATCCCGTCATTAAATACAGTACAATGAATCAGTGCCCTACACTGAACAATGTAAACTTAAACACAGCCCGACATTAAATACGGTACAATGAATCAGTGCCCTACACTGAACAATGTAAACTTAAACACAGCCCGACATTAAATACGGTACAATGAAACAGTGCCCTACAGTGAACAATGTACAATTAAACACAGCCCAACATTAAATACGGTACAATGATACAGTGCCCTACAGTGAACTATGTACAATTAAACACAGCCCAACATTAAATACGGTACAATGAAACTGTGTCCTACAGTGAACAATGTACAATTAAACACAGCCCGACATTAAATACGGTAATATGAAACAGTGCCCTACACTGAACAAGGTGAAATTAAACACAGCCCGACATTAAATACGGTACAATGAAACAGAGCCCAACATTAAATATAGTACACTGAAACAGTGACCTACAGTAAACAAGGCAAAATTAAACAGAGCCCGACATTAAATACAGTACAATGAAACAGTGCCCTACACTGAACAATGTAACATTAAACATAGCCCGACATTAAATACCGTGCAGTGAAACAGTGCCCTACACTGAACAATGTAAAATTAAACACAGCCCGACATTAAATACAGTACAATGAATCAGTGCCCTACACTGAACAATGTAAACTTAAACACAGCCCGACATTAAATACGGTACAGTGAAACAGTGCCCTACAGTGAACAATGTACAATTACACACAGCCCAACATTAAATACGGTACAATGAAACAGTGCCCGACAGTGAACAATATACAATTAAACACAGCCCAACATTAAATACGGTAATATAAAACAGTGCCCTACACTGAACAAGGTAAAATTAAACAGAGCCGACATTAAATACGGTACAATGAAACAGTGCCCTAATGTGAACAATGTAAAATAAAACAGAGCCCGACATTAAATACGGTACAATGAAACAGTGCCCTACAGTGAACAATGTAAAATTAAACACAGCCCGACATTAAATACGGTGCAATGAATCAGTGCCCTACCAGCAACAATGTAAAATTAAACAGAGCCCGACATTAAATACGGTACAGTGAAACAGTGCCCTGCAGTGAACAATGTAAAATTAAACAGAGCCCGACATTCAATACGGTACAATGAAACAGTGACCTACAGTGAACAAGGTAAAATTAAACACAGCCCGAAATTAAATACAGTAAAATGAAACAGTGCCCTACAGTGAACAAGGTAAAATTAAACAGAGCCGGACATTAAATACAGTACAATGAAACAGTGCCCTACAGTGAACAAGGTAAAATTAAACAGAGCCCGACATTAAATACAGTACAATGAAACAGTGCCCTACAAGCAACGAGGTAAAATTAAACAGAGCCCGACATTAAATACAGCACAATGAAACAGTGCCCTACAGTGAACAAGGTAAAATTAAACAGAGCCCGACATTAAATACAGTACAATGAAACAGTGCCCTACAGTGAACAATGTAAAATTAAACAGAGCCCGACATTAAATACGGTACAATGAAACAGTGCCCTATAAGCAACAAGGTAAAATTAAACAGAGCCCGACATTAAATACAGTACAATGAAACAGTGACCTACAGTGAACAATGTAAAATTAAACATAGCCCGACATTAAATACGGTACAATGAAACAGTGACCTACACTGAACAAGGTAAAATTAAACAGAGCCCGGCACTAAATACAGTACAATGAAACAGTGCCCTACAGTGAACAATGTAAAATTAAACAGAGCCCGACATTAAATACAGTACAATGAAACAGTGCCCTACAGTCAACAATGTAAAATTAAACAGAGCCCGACATTAAATACAGTACAATGAAACAGTGCCCTACAGTGAACAATGTAAAATTAAACAGAGCCCAACATTAAATACGGTAGAATGAAACAGTGCACTACACTGAACAATGTAAAATTAAACACAGCCCGACATTAAATACGGTGCAATGAAACAGTGACCTACAAGCAACAAGGTAAAATTAAACAGAGCCCGACATTAAATACAGTACAATGAAACAGTGACCTACAGTGAACAATGTAAAATTAAACATAGCCCGACATTAAATACGGTACAGTGAAACAGTGCCCTACAGTGAACAATGTAAAATTAAACAGAGCCCGACATTAAATACGGTACAATGAAACAGTGACCTACAGTGAACAAGGTAAAATTAAACAGAGCCCGACATTAAATACAGTACAATGAAACAGTGCCCTACAAGCTACAATGTAAAATTAAACAGAGCCCGACATTAAATACGGTACAATGAAACAGTGCCCTACAAGCTACAATGTAAAATTAAACAGCGCCCGACATTAAGTCCAGTACAATGAAACAGTGACCCAACAGTGAACAATGTAAAATTAAACATAGCCCGACATTAAATACGGTACAGTGAAACAGTGCCCTCCACTGAACAATGTAAAATTAAACACAGCCCGACATTAAATACAGTACAATGAATCAGTGCCCTACACTGAACAATGTAAACTTAAACACAGCCCGACATTAAATACGGTACAATGAAACAGTGCCCTACAGTGAACAATGTAAAATTAAACACAGCCCGACATTAAATACAGTACAATGAAACAGTGCCCTACACTGAACAATGTAAAATTAAACACAGCCCAACATTAAATACGGTACAATGAAACAGTGTCCTACAGTGAACAATGTACAATTAAACACAGCCCGACATTAAATACGGTAATATGAAACAGTGCCCTACATTGAACAAGGTAAAATTAAACACAGCCCGACATTAAATACGGTACAATGAAACAGAGCCCGACATTAAATACAGTACACTGAAACAGTGACCTACAGTAAACAAGGCAAAATTAAACAGAGCCCGACATTAAATACAGTACAATGAAACAGTGCCCTCCACTGAACAATGTAACATTAAACAGAGCCCGACATTAAATACGGGACAACGAAACAGTGCCCGACAGTGAACAAGGTAAAATTAAACAGAGCCCAACATTAAATACAGCACAATGAAACAATGCCCTGCAGTGAAGAATGTAAAATTAAACACAGCCCGACATTAAATACAGTACAATGAAACAGTGACCTACAGTGAACAATGTAAAATTAAACATAGCCCGACATTAAATACGGTACAATGAAACAGTGCCCTACAGTGAACAATGTAAAATTAAACAGAGCACGACATTAAATAAAGTACAATGTAACCGTGCCCTCCACTGAACAATGTAAACTTAAACACAGCCCGACATTAAATACGGTACAATGAAACAGTGCCCTACAGTGAACAATGTACAATTAAACACAGCCCAACATTAAATACGGTACAATGAAACAGTGTCCTACAGTGAACAATGTACAATTAAACACAGCCCGACATTAAATACGGTAATATGAAAGATGTCCCTACACTGAACAAGGTAAAATTAAACACAGCCCGACATTAAATACGGTACAATGAAACAGTGCCCTACACTGAACAATGTAAAATTAAACACAGCCCGATATTAAATGCGGTACAATGAAACAGTGCCCTCCTCTGAACAAGGTAAAATTAAACAGAGCCCGACATTAAATACAGTACAATGAAACAGTGCCCGACAGTGAACAAGGTAAAATTAAACAGAGCCGGACATTAAATACAGTACAATGAAACTGTGCCCTACAGTGAACAAGGTAAAATTAAACAGAGCCGAACATTAAATACAGTACAATGAAACAGTGCCCTACAAGCAACGAGGTAAAATTAAACAGAGCCCGACATTAAATACGGTACAATGAAACAGTGCTTTACAGTGAACAATGTAAAATTAAACAGAGCCCGACATTAAATACGGTACAATGAAACAGTGCCCTATGAAACAGTGCCCTACAGTGAACAATGTAAAATTAAACAGAGCCCGACATTAAATACGGTACAATGAAACAGTGCCCTATAAGCAACAAGGTAAAATTAAACAGAGCTCGACATTAAATACAGTGCAATGAAACAGTGCCCTACAAGCAATGAGGTAAAATTAAACAGAGCCCGACATTAAATACAGCACAATGAAACAGTGCCATACAGTGAAAAATGTAAAATTAAACACAGCCCGACATTAAATACAGTACAATGAAACAGTGCCCTACTAGCTACAATGTAAAATTAAACAGAGCCCGACATTAAATACGGTACAATGAAACAGTGCCCTACACTGAACAAAGTAAAATTAAACAGAGCCCGACATTAAATACGGTACAATGAAACAGTGCCCTACACTGAACAATGTAAAATTAAACACAGCCCGACATTAAATACGGTGCAATGAAACAGTGACCTACAGTGAACAAGGTAAAATTAAACAGAGCCCGACATTAAATACGGTACAATGAAACAGTGCCCTACAAGCAACAAGGTAAAATTAAACAGCGCCCGACATTAAGTACAGTACAATGAAACAGTGCCCTACAGTGAACAATGTAAAATTAAACAGAGCCCGACATTAAATACGGTACAATGAAACAGTGCCCTACAGTGAACAATGTAAAATTAAACAGAGCCCGACATTAAATACGGTACAATGAAACAGTGACCTACAGTGAACAATGTAAAATTAAACATAGCCCGACATTAAATACGGTACAATGAAACAGTGCCCTACACTGAACAATGTAAAATTAAACACAGCCCGACATTAAATACGGTACAGTGAAACAGTGCCCTACACTGAACAATGTAAAGTTAAACACAGCCCGACTTTAAATACAGTACAATGAATCAGTGCCCTACACTGAACAATGTAAACTTAAACACAGCCCGACATTAAATACGGTACAATGAAACAGTGCCCTACAGTGAACAATGTACAATTAAACACAGCCCAACATTAAATACGGTACAATGAAACAGTGTCCTACAGTGAACAATGTACAATTAAACACAGCCCGACATTAAATACGGTAATATGAAAGATGTCCCTACACTGAACAAGGTAAAATTAAACACAGCCCGACATTAAATACGGTACAATGAAACAGTGCCCTACACTGAACAATGTAAAATTAAACACAGCCCGATATTAAATGCGGTACAATGAAACAGTGCCCTCCTCTGAACAAGGTAAAATTAAACAGAGCCCGACATTAAATACAGTACAATGAAACAGTGCCCGACAGTGAACAAGGTAAAATTAAACAGAGCCGGACATTAAATACAGTACAATGAAACTGTGCCCTACAGTGAACAAGGTAAAATTAAACAGAGCCGAACATTAAATACAGTACAATGAAACAGTGCCCTACAAGCAACGAGGTAAAATTAAACAGAGCCCGACATTAAATACGGTACAATGAAACAGTGCTTTACAGTGAACAATGTAAAATTAAACAGAGCCCGACATTAAATACGGTACAATGAAACAGTGCCCTATGAAACAGTGCCCTACAGTGAACAATGTAAAATTAAACAGAGCCCGACATTAAATACGGTACAATGAAACAGTGCCCTATAAGCAACAAGGTAAAATTAAACAGAGCTCGACATTAAATACAGTGCAATGAAACAGTGCCCTACAAGCAATGAGGTAAAATTAAACAGAGCCCGACATTAAATACAGCACAATGAAACAGTGCCATACAGTGAAAAATGTAAAATTAAACACAGCCCGACATTAAATACAGTACAATGAAACAGTGCCCTACTAGCTACAATGTAAAATTAAACAGAGCCCGACATTAAATACGGTACAATGAAACAGTGCCCTACACTGAACAAAGTAAAATTAAACAGAGCCCGACATTAAATACGGTACAATGAAACAGTGCCCTACACTGAACAATGTAAAATTAAACACAGCCCGACATTAAATACGGTGCAATGAAACAGTGACCTACAGTGAACAAGGTAAAATTAAACAGAGCCCGACATTAAATACGGTACAATGAAACAGTGCCCTACAAGCAACAAGGTAAAATTAAACAGCGCCCGACATTAAGTACAGTACAATGAAACAGTGCCCTACAGTGAACAATGTAAAATTAAACAGAGCCCGACATTAAATACGGTACAATGAAACAGTGCCCTACAGTGAACAATGTAAAATTAAACAGAGCCCGACATTAAATACGGTACAATGAAACAGTGACCTACAGTGAACAATGTAAAATTAAACATAGCCCGACATTAAATACGGTACAATGAAACAGTGCCCTACACTGAACAATGTAAAATTAAACACAGCCCGACATTAAATACGGTACAGTGAAACAGTGCCCTACACTGAACAATGTAAAGTTAAACACAGCCCGACTTTAAATACAGTACAATGAATCAGTGCCCTACACTGAACAATGTAAACTTAAACACAGCCCGACATTAAATACGGTACAATGAAACAGTGCCCTACAGTGAACAATGTACAATTAAACACAGCCCAACATTAAATACGGTACAATGAAACAGTGCCCTACAGTGAACAATGTACAATTAAACACAGCCCAACATTAAATACGGTACAATGAAACAGTGTCCTACAGTGAACAATGTACAATTAAACACAGCCCGACATTAAATACGGTAATATGAAACAGTGCCCTACACTGAACAAGGTAAAATTAAACACAGCCCGACATTAAATACGGTACAATGAAACAGAGCCCGACATTAAATACAGTACACTGAAACAGTGACCTGCAGTAAACAAGGCAAAATTAAACAGAGCCCGACATTAAATACAGTACAATGAAACAGTGCCCTACACTGAAAAATGTAACATTAAACAGAGCCCGACATTAAATACAGGACAACGAAACAGTGCCCGACAGTGAACAAGGTAAAATTAAACAGAGCCCAACATTAAATACAGCACAATGAAACAATGCCCTGCAGTGAAGAATATAAAATTAAACACAGCCCGACATTAAATACAGTACAATGAAACAGTGACCTACAGTGAACAATGTAAAATTAAACATAGCCCGACATTAAATACGGTACAATGAAACAGTGCCCTACAGTGAACAATGTAAAATTAAACAGAGCACGACATTAAATAAAGTACAATGTAACCGTGCCCTCCACTGAGCAAGGTAAAATTAAACACAGCCCGACATTAAATACAGTACAATGAAACAGTGACCTACAGTGAACAATGTAAAATTAAACATATCCCGACATTAAATACGGTACAATGAAACAGTGCCCTACAGTGAACAATGTAAAATTAAACAGAGCACGACATTAAATACAGTACAATGTAACGGTGCCCTCCACTGAGCAAGGTAAAATTAAACACAGCCCGACATTAAATACGGTACAATGAAAGAGTGCCCTACAGTGAACAATGTACAATTAAACACAGCCCAACATTAAATACGGTACAATGAAACAGTGCCGACAGTGAACAAGGTAAAATTAAACACAGCCCGACATTAAATACGGTACAATGAAACAGTGCCCTACACTGAACAAGGTAAAATTAAACAGAGCCCGACATTAAATACGGTACAATGAAACAGTGCCCTACAGTGAAGAATGTAAAATTAAACACAGCCCGACATTAAATACGATACAATGAATCAGTGCCCTACCAGTAACAATGTAAAATTAAACAGAGCCCGACATTAAATACGGTACAATGAAACAGTGCCCTACAGTGAACAAAGTAAAATTAAACAGAGCCCGGCATTAAATACAGTACAATGAAACAGGGCCCTAATGTGAACAATGTAAAATAAAACAGAGCCCGACATTAAATACAGTACAATGAAACAGTGCCCTACAGTGAACAAGGTAAAATTAAACAGAGACCGACATTAAATACAGTACAATGAAACAGTGCCCTACAAGCAACGAGGTAAAATTAAACACAGCCCGACATTAAATGCGGTACAATGAAACAGTGCCCTACACTGAACAAGGTAAAATTAATCAGAGCCCGACATTAAATACAGCACAATGAAACAGTGCCCTACAGTGAACAATGTAAAATTAAACAGAGCCCGACATTAAATACAGTACAATGAAACAGTGACCTACAGTGAACAAGGTAAAATTAAACAGAGCCCGACATTAAATACAGTACAATGAAACAGTGCCCTACAAGCTACAAGGTAAAATTAAACAGAGCCCAACATTAAATACGGTAGAATGAAACAGTGCACTACACTGAACAATGTAAAATTAAACACAACCCGACATTAAATACGGGACAACGAAACAGTGCCCGACAGTGAACAAGGTAAAATTAAACAGAGCCCAACATTAAATACAGCACAATGAAACAATGCCCTGCAGTGAAGAATGTAAAATTAAACACAGCCCGACATTAAATACAGTACAATGAAACAGTGACCTACAGTGAACAATGTAAAATTAAACATAGCCCGACATTAAATACGGTACAATGAAACAGTGCCCTACAGTGAACAATGTAAAATTAAACAGAGCACGACATTAAATAAAGTACAATGTAACCGTGCCCTCCACTGAACAATGTAAACTTAAACACAGCCCGACATTAAATACGGTACAATGAAACAGTGCCCTACAGTGAACAATGTACAATTAAACACAGCCCAACATTAAATACGGTACAATGAAACAGTGTCCTACAGTGAACAATGTACAATTAAACACAGCCCGACATTAAATACGGTAATATGAAACAGTGCCCTACATTGAACAAGGTAAAATTAAACACAGCCCGACATTAAATACGGTACAAAGAAACAGAGCCCGACATTAAATACAGTACACTGAAACAGTGACCTACAGTAAACAAGGCAAAATTAAACAGAGCCCGACATTAAATACAGTACAATGAAACAGTGCCCTACAGTGAACAATGTAAAATTAAACAGAGCACGACATTAAATAAAGTACAATGTAACCGTGCCCTCCACTGAACAAGGTAAATTTAAACAGAGCCCGACAGTAAATACGGTACAATGAAACAGTGTCCTACACTGAACAAGGTAAAATTAAACAGAGCCCGACATTAAATACGGTACAATGAAACAGTGCCCTACAGTGAACAATGTAAAATTAAACACAGCCCGACATTAAATACGATACAATGAATCAGTGCCCTACCAGTAACAATCTAAAATTAAACAGAGCCCGACATTAAATACGGTACAATGAAACAGTGCCCTACAGTGAACAATGTAAAATTAAACAGAGCACGACATTAAATACAGTACAATGTAACAGTGCCCTCCACTGAGCAAAATAAAATTAAACACAGCCCGACAGTAAATACGGTAGAATGAAAGAGTGCCCTACAGTGAACAATGTACAATTAAACACAGCCCAGCATTAAATACGGTACAATGAAACAGTGCCTACAGTGAACAAGGTAAAATTAAACACAGCCCGACATTAAATACGGTACAATGAAACAGTGTCCTACAGTGAACAATGTACAATTAAACACAGCCCGACATTAAATACGGTACAATGAAACAGTGCCCTACAGTGAACAATGTAAAATTAAACAGAGCACGACATTAAATGAAGTACAATGTAACCGTGCCCTCCACTGAGCAAGGTAAAATTAAACATATCCCGACATTAAATACGGTACAATGAAACAGTGCCCTACACTGAACAATGTAAAATTAAACAGAGCACGACATTAAATACAGTACAATGTAACGGTGCCCTCCACTGAGCAAGGTAAAATTAAACACAGCCCGACATTAAATACGGTACAATGAAAGAGTGCCCTACAGTGAACAATGTACAATTAATCACAGCCCAACATTAAATACGGTACAATGAAACAGTGCCCTACACTGAACAAGGTAAATTTAAACTGAGCCCGACATTAAATACGGTACAATGAAACAGTGCCCTACACTGAACAAGGTAAAATTAAACACAGCCCGACATTAAATACGGTACAATGAAACAGTGTCCTACACTGAACAAGGTAAAATTAAACAGAGCCCGACATTAAATACGGTACAATGAAACAGTGCCGACAGTGAACAAGGTAAAATTAAACACAGCCCGACATTAAATACGGTACAATGAAACAGTGACCTACACTGAACAATGTAAAATTAAACACAGCCCGACATTAAATACGGTACAATGAAACAGTGCCCTACACTGAACAAGGTAAATTTAAACTGAGCCCGACATTAAATACGGTACAATGAAACAGTGCCCTACAGTGAACAAGGTAAAATTAAACACAGCCCGACATTAAATACGGTACAATGAAACAGTGTCCTACACTGAACAAGGTAAAATTAAACAGAGCCCGACATTAAATACGGTACAATGAAACAGTGTCCTACACTGAACAAGGTAAAATTAAACAGAGCCCGACATTAAATACAGTACAATGAAACAGTGCCCTACAGTGAAGAATGTAAAATTAAACACAGCCCGACATTAAATACGGTACAATGAAACAGTGCCCTACCAGTAACAATGTAAAATTAAACAGATCCCGACATTAAATACGGTACAATGAAACAGTGCCCTACAGTGAACAAAGTAAAATTAAACAGAGCCCGGCATTAAATACAGTACAATGTAACAGTGCCCTACACTGAACAATGTAAAATTAAACACAGCCCGACATTAAATACAGTACAATGAAACAGTGCCCTACAGTGAACAAGGTAAAATTAAACAGAGCCCGACATTAAATACAGTACAATGAAACAGGGCCCTACAGTGAACAAGGTAAAATTAAACAGAGCCCGACATTAAATACAGCACAATGAAACAGTGCAAAACAAGCAACGAGGTAAAATTAAACACAGCCCGACATTAAATCCGGTACAATGAAACAGTGCCCTACACTGAACAAGGTAAAATTAATCAGAGCCCGACATTAAATACAGCACAATGAAACAGTGCCCTACAGTGAACAATGTAAAATTAAACAGAGCCCGACATTAAATACAGTACAATGAAACAGTGACCTACAGTGAACAAGGTAAAATTAAACAGAGCCCGACATTAAATACAGTACAATGAAACAGTGCCCTACAAGCTCCAAGGTAAAATTAAACAGAGCCCAACATTAAATACGGTAGAATGAAACAGTGCACTACACTGAACAATGTAAAATTAAACACAACCCGACATTAAATACGGTGCAATGAAACAGTGACCTACAAGCAACAAGGTAAAATTAAACAGAGCCCGACATTAAATACAGTACAATGAAACAGTGACCTACAGTGAACAATGTAAAATTAAACATAGCCCGACATTAAATACGGTACAGTGAAACAGTGCCCTACAGTGAACAATGTAAAATTAAACAGAGCCCGACATTAAATACGGTACAATGAAACAGTGACCTACAGTGAACAAGGTAAAATTAAACAGAGCCCGACATTAAATACAGTACAATGAAACAGTGCCCTACAAGCTACAATGTAAAATTAAACAGAGCTCGACATTAAATACGGTACAATGAAACAGTGCCCTACAAGCAACAAGGTAAAATTAAACAGAGCCCAACATTAAATACGGTAGAATGAAACAGTGCACTACACTGAACAATGTAAAATTAAACGCAGCCCGACATTAAATACAGTACAATGAAACAGTGACCTACAGTGAACAAGGTAAAATTAAACAGAGCCCGACATTAAATACGGTACAATGAAACAGTGCCCTACAGTGAACAATGTAAAATTAAACAGAGCACGACATTAAATAAAGTACAATGAAACAGTGCCTACAGTGAACAAGGTAAAATTAAACACAGCCCGACATTAAATACGGTACAATGAAACAGTGCCCTACACTGAACAATGTAAAATAAAACACAGCCCGACATTAAATACGGTACAATGAAACAGTGCCCTACACTGAACAAGGTAAATTTAAACAGAGCCCGACAGTAAATACGGTACAATGAAACAGTGTCCTACACTGAACAAGTAAAATTAAACAGAGCCCGACATTAAATACGGTACAATGAAACAGTGCCCTACAGTGAACAATGTAAAATTAAACAGAGCCCGGCATTAAATACAGTACAATCAAACAGGGCCCTAATGTGAACAATGTAAAATAAAACAGAGCCCGACATTAAATACGGTACAATGAAACAGTGCCCTACAGTGAACAAGGAAAAATTAAACACAGCCCGACATTAAATGCGATACAATGAATCAGTGCCCTACCAGTAACAATGTAAAATTAAACAGAGCCCGACATTAAATACGGTACAATGAAACAGTGCCCTACAGTGAACAAAGTAAAATTAAACAGAGCCCGGCATTAAATACAGTACAATCAAACAGGGCCCTAATGTGAACAATGTAAAATAAAACAGAGCCCGACATTAAATACAGTACAATGAAACAGTGCCCTACAGTGATCAAGGTAAAATTAAACAGAGCCCGACATTAAATACAGTACAATGAAACAGTGCCCTACAAGCAACGAGGTAAAATTAAACACAGCCCGACATTAAATGCGGTACAATGAAACAGTGCCCTACACTGAACAAGGTAAAATTAAACAGAGCCCGACATTAAATACAGCACAATGAAACAGTGCCCTACAGTGAACAATGTAAAATTAAACAGTGCCCGACATTAAATACAGTACAATGAAACAGTGACCTACAGTGAACAAGGTAAAATTAAACAGAGCCCGACATTAAATACAGTACAATGAAACAGTGCCCTACAAGCTACAAGGTAAAATTAAACAGAGCCCAACATTAAATACGGTAGAATGAAACAGTGCACTACACTGAACAATGTAAAATTAAACACAGCCCGACATTAAATACGGTGCAATGAAACAGTGACCTACAAGCAACAAGGTAAAATTAAACAGAGCCCGACATTAAATACAGTGCAATGAAACAGTGACCTACAGTGAACAATGTAAAATTAAACATAGCCCGACATTAAATACGGTACAGTGAAACAGTGCCCTACAGTGAACAATGTAAAATTAAACAGAGCACGACATTAAATATTTACAGTGGTCCCTGGGTAGAATATCATCATTTACACTGGCTCCTGCGATATTAATTATTATTTACTGCGGTACTTGGATAGTATATCAATATTTACAGTGGACCACGTGTAGAATATCATTATTTACCGTGGTCCCTGGGTATTATATCATTGTTCAAAGTGGTCCCTGTGTAGAATATCATTATTTACATTGGTCCCTGGGTAGAATATCATTATTTACAGTGTTCCCTGGGTAGTATATCATTATTTACAGTGATCCCTGGGTATTATATCATTGTTTAAAGTGGTCCCTGTGTAGAATATCATTATTTACAGTGGTCCCTGGGTAGTGTATCATTATTTACAGTGGTCACTGGGTAGAATATCATTATTTACAGTTGTCCCTGGGTAATATATCATTAGTTACATTGTTCCCTGGGTAATGTCTCAATATTTACAGCACCCTGGTTATTTATAAATATTAACAGAGGTCCCGGCGTACAATATCATTATTTACAGTTGTCCCTGTGTATAATATCATTATTTGCAGTGGTCCCTCGGTAGTGTATCATTATTTACAGTGGTCACTGGGTAGAATATCATTATTTACAGTGGTCCCTGGGTAATATATCATTAGTTACATTGTTCCCTGGGTCATGTCTCAATATTTACAGCGCCCTGGTTATTTATAAATATTAACAGAGGTCCCGGCGTACAATATCATTATTTACAGTGGTCCCTGGGTAGAATATCATCATTTACAGTGGCTCCTGGGATATTAATTATTATTTACTGTGGTACTTGGATTGTATATCAATATTTACAGTGGACCACGGGTAGAATATCATTATTTACAATGTACCGTAGGTAGTACATCATTATTTTCCGTGGTCCCTGGATAGTATATCAATATTTACAGTGGTCCCTGGGTAGTGTATCATTATTTACCGTGGTCACTGGGTATTATATCATTGATGTGGAGATGCCGGCGTTGGACTGGGGTGAGCACAGTACGAAGTCTTACAACACCAGGTTAAAGTCCAACAGGTTTGTTTCGATGTCACTCGCTTTCGGAGCGCTGCTCCTTCCTCAGGTGAATGAAGAGGTCTCATTCCCGGTCTCATTCCCTCTCATTCCGGAGGACCCCTCCGGAAGGCAGCTGCCTTAGACTCTACATGTATGCTCAAGCCGTCAGGAGTCGCGTCAATGCCAGATTCATCAGTCGCATTCACAAGACAGCCCCGAACGTCACCCAAGCACAACGCAATGCCATCCGCGCTCTCAAGACCAACCGCAGCATCGTCATCAAACCAGCAGACAAAGGGGGGGCCACTGTCGTACTGAACAGAACGGACTACTGCAAAGAAGTATACCGACAACTGAACAACCAAGAACACTACAGACAGTTACCCGCAGATCCGACCAAGGAACACATCCGCCAACTTAACAGACTGATCAAGACCTTGGATCCAGATCTTCAGAGCACCCTCCGTGCTCTCATCCCACGTACTCCCCGCATTGGAGATCTCTACTGCCTCCCGAAAATACATAAGGCCAACACACCAGGCCGCCCTATCGTTTCAGGCAATGGGACCCTGTGTGAGAACCTCTCTGGCTACATCGAGGGCATCTTGAAACCCATCGTACAAGGTACACCCAGCTTCTGTCGCGACACGACGGACTTCCTACAGAAACTCAGCACCCATGGACCAGTTGAACCAGGAACATTCCTCGTCATAATGGACGTCTCGGCACTCTACACCAGCATCCCCCATGACGACGGCATTGCTGCAACAGCCTCAGTACTCAACACCGAAACTGCCAAACTCCAGACGCAATTCTGCAACTCATCCGCTTCATTCTTTATCACAACGTCTTCACCTTCGACAACAAGTTCTTCATTCAGACGCACGGAACAGCCATGGGGACCAAATACGCCAACATATTCATGCACAAGTTTGAACAGGACCTACTCACCGCACAGGACCTTCAACCGATGTTATACACCAGATACATCGATGACATTTTTTTCCTTTGGACCCACGGCGAAGAATCACTGAAACGACTACACAATGACATTAATAAGTTCCATCCAACCATCAGACTCACCATGGACTACTCTCCAAAATCAGTTGCATTCTTGGACACACTCGTCTCCATCAAGGATGGTCACCTCAGCACTTCGCTTTCCCGCAAACCCACGGATAACCTCATGATGCTCCACTTCTCCAGCTTCCACCCTAAACACATTAAAGAAGCCACCCCCTATGGACAAGCGCTCCGTATACACAGGATCTGCTCAGACGAGGAGGAGTGTAACAGACATCTACAGACGTTGAAATATGCCCTCGTACGAATGGGATATGGCACTCGACTCATCGATCGACAGTTCCAACGCGCCACAGCGAAAAACCGGACCGACCTCCTCAGAAGACAAACATGGGACACAACCGACAGAATACCCTTCGTCGTCCAGTCCTTCCCCAGAGCGGAGAAACTACGTCATCTTCTTCACAGCCTTCAACACGTCATTGATGACGATGAACATCTTGCCAAGGTCATCCCCACACCCCCACTACTTACCTTCAAACAACCGCGCAACCTCAATCGAACCATTGTTTGCAGCAAACTACCCAGTCTTCAGAACAGTGACCACGACACCACACAACCCTGTCATGGTAATCTGTGCAAGATGTGCCAGATCATCGACATGGATACCACTATTACACGTGAGAACAGCACCCACCAGGTACGCGGTACATACTCGTGCGACTCCGCCAACGTTGTCTACCTCATACGCTGCAGGAAAGGATGTCCCGAAGCGTGGTACATTGGCGAGACCATGCAGACGCTGCGACAACGAATGAACGGACATCGCGCGACAATCACCAGGCAGGAATGTTCCCTTCCAGTCGGGGAACACTTCAGCAGTCAAGGGCATTCAGCCTCTGATCTCCGGGTAAGCGTTCTCCAAGCCGGCCTTCAGGACCCGCGACAACGCAGAATCGCCGAGCAGAAACTTATAGCCAAGTTCTGCACACATGAGTGCGGCCTCAACCGGGAGCTGGGATTCATGTCGCATTACAGTCATCCCCCACCGTCTGGCCTGCAAAATCCTACCAACTGTCCTGGCTTGGTACAATTCACACCTCTTTAACCTGGGGTTACCCCATCTCTGGATCTGTAAAGATTTAATCACCTGCTAATGGTCGCATTCCAAGCATTGTTTGGCATCTTTGAATTTGTCTATATATGTGTTTCTGGAACAGACCTCTTCATTCACCTGAGGAAGGAGCAGCGCTCCGAAAGCTAGTGACATCGAAACAAACCTGTTGGACTTTAACCTGGTGTTGTAAGACTTCTTTCTGCGCTCACCCCAGTTCAACGCCGGCATCTCCACATCATCTGTAAATACAGATATTCTACACAGGGACCACAGTAAATAATGATATTCTACCCAGGGACCACTGTAAATAATGATATTGTATGCCGGGGCCTCTGTTAATATTTATAAATAACCCAGGGACCACTGGAAATAAAGAAATGCCACCCAGGGACCATTGTAAATAAGATATACTGCACAGGGACCACTGTCAATAATGATATACCAGCCAGTGACCACTGTAAATAAAGGTACACCACCCAGGGACCACTGTAAATAAAGATAAACCACCCAGGGACCATTGTAAATAATAATAACCTACCCAAGAACCACTGTAAATAAGATATACTGCACAGGGACCACTGTCAATAATGATATACCAGCCAGTGACCACTGTAAATAAAGAAATACCACCCAGGGACCACTGTAAATAAAATTATACCACCCAGGGACTATTGTAAATAATGATATACTACACAGTGGCCACTGTAAATAAAGGTATCACGCCCAGGAACCACTGTAATTAAAGACTTTCTATACAAGGACCACTGTAAATAATGATATACTACCCAGGGACCACTGCATATAATGATATACTATCCAGTGATCATTGTAAATAATGATATACTACCCAGGGACCACTGCAGATAATGATATACTGCACACAGCCACTGTAAATAATGATATACTACCCAGGGACCACAGTAAATAATGATGTACTACCCAGGCACCACTGTAAAGAATGATATACTACCAGGGACCACTGTAAAGAATGATATACTACCAGGGACCACTGTAAATAAAGATATTCTACACAGGGACAACTGTAAATAGTGATATAATACTGAGGGACAACTGTAAATAATGATATTCTACCCAGGGGCCACTGTAAATAATGATGTACTACACAGGGGTCACTGTAAATAATGATGTACTACACAGGGGTCACTGTAAATACTGATATTCTACCCAGGGGCCACTGTAACTAATGATATACTACCCAGGGACAACTGTAAATAATGATGTACTACACAGGGGTCACTGTAAATAATGATATACTACCCAGGGACCACTGCATATAATGATATACTATCCAGTGATCATTGTAAATAATGATATACTACCCAGGGACCACTGCAGATAATGATATACTGCACACAGCCACTGTAAATAATGATATACTACCCAGGGACCACAGTAAATAATGATGTACTACCCAGGGACCACTGTAAAGAATGATATACTACCAGGGACCACTGTAAAGAATGATATACTACCAGGGACCACTGTAAATAAAGATATTCTACACAGGGACAACTGTAAATAGTGATATAATACTGAGGGACAACTGTAAATAATGATATTCTACCCAGGGGCCACTGTAAATAATGATGTACTACACAGGGGTCACTGTAAATAATGATGTACTACACAGGGGTCACTGTAAATACTGATATTCTACCCAGGGGCCACTGTAACTAATGATATACTACCCAGGGACAACTGTAAATAATGATGTACTACACAGGGGTCACTGTAAATAAAGATATACTGCCCAGGGACCACTGTAAATAATGATATACTGCCCAGGGACCACTGTAAATAATGATAAACCACACAGGGACCACTGTAAATAAAGATAAACCACCCAGAGACCACTGTAAATAAAGATAAACCACCCAGGGACCACTGTAAATAAAGATAAACCACCCAGGCACCACTGTAAATAAAGATATACCACCCAGAGAGCTTTGTAAATAATGATAAACAACCCGGGAACCACTTTAAATAAGACACTGCACAGTGCACACTGTAAATAATGATATTCTAATCAGAGACCACAGTAAATAATGATATACTTCCAGGGATCACTGTAAATAAAGCTATACTGCCGAGGGACCACTGTAAATAAAGTCATACTACCCAGGGACTGTTGTAAATAATGATATACTACACAGTGTCCACTGTAAATAATACGAAGTCTTACAACACCAGGTTAAAGTCCAACAGGTTTGTTTCGATGTCACTAGCTTTCGGAGCGCTGCTCCTTCCTCAGGTGAATGCAGAGGTCTGTTCCAGAAACACATATATAGACAAATTCAAAGATGCGAAACAATGCTAGGAATGCGAGCATTAGCAGGTGATTAAATCTTTACAGATCCAGAGATGGAGTAACCCCAGGTTACAGAGGTGTGAATTGTCTCAAGCCAGGACAGTTGGTAGGATTTCGCAGGCCAGATGGTGGGGGATGAATGTAATGCGACATGAATCCCAGGTCCCGGTTGAGGCCGCACTCATGTGTGCGGAACGTGGCTATAAGTTTCTGCTCGGCGATTCTGTGTTGTTGCGCGTCCTAAAGGCCGCCTTGGAGAACGCTTACCCGGAGATCAGAGACTGAATGCCCTTGACTGCTGAAGTGTTCCGAGACTGGAAGGGAACATTCCTTCCTGGTGATTGTCGCGCGATGTCCGTTCATTCGTTGTTGCAGCGTCTGCATGGTCTCGCCAATGTACCACACTCCCGCAGCAGCCGCAGCCCCGCTCCCCCTCCCCCAGCAGCCGCGGCCCCCCTCACCCTCACCCCCTCACCCCCTCCCCAAGCAGCCGCAGTCACCCTCCCCCCTCCCCCAGCAGCCGCGCCCCCCCCTCACCCCTTCCCCCAGCATCCCCGCTGCCCTCCCCCAGCAGCCCCGGCCCCCCTCACCCTCACCCCCTCACCCCCTCCCCAAGCAGCCGCGGTCACCCTCCCCCTCCCCCAGCAGCCGCGCCCCCCCTCCCCAGTCCCCCAGCAGCCGCAGTCCCCCTCCACCTCCCCAGCAACTGTGGTCCCCCTCCCCAGCAGCCGCGATCCCTCCCCATTCCCCAGCAGCCGCGATCCCCCTCCCCCAGCAGCCGCCGTCCCCCCCTCCCCCAGCAGCCACGATCCCTCCCCCAGCAGCCGCGGTCACCCTCCCCTCCCCCAGCAGCCACGATCCCTCCCCCTTCCCCCAGCAGCCGAGGTCCCCCCCCCCCCCCCAGCAGCCGCTGTCCCCCTCCCCCCCAGCAGCCGCGTTCCCCCTCCCCTTCCCCTGCAGCCACGATCCCTCCCCCTTCCCCCAGCAGCCGAGGTCCCCCCCCCCCAGCAGCCGCGGTCCCCCTCCCCCAGCAGCCGCGGTACCCCTCCCCCAGCAGCCACGGTCCCCCTCACACCCCCAGCAGACGCGGTCCCCCTACCCCTCCCCCAGCAGCCGCGATCTCCCTCCCCCTCCCCCAGCAGCCGCGGTCCCCCTCCCCCAGCAGCCGCGGTCCCCCTCCCCTTGCCCAGCAGCCGCGGTCCCCCTCCCCTCCCCCTCCCCAGGAGCCGCGGTCCCCCTGCCCCAGCAGCCGCGGTCCCCCTCCCCCTCCACCAGCAGCCGCGGTCCCCCTCCCCCAGCAGCCGCGGTCCCCCTCCCCAGCAGCCGCCGTCCCCCCCTCCCCCAGCAGCCACGATCCCTGCCCCCTCCCCCAGCAGCCGCGGTCGCCCTCCCCTCCCCCAGCAGCCACGATCCCTCCACCCTCCCCCAGCAGCCGCTGTCCCCCTCCACCCCAGCAGCCGCGTTCCCCCTTCCCTCTCCCCAGCAACCGCGATCCCTCCCCCGCCCCCAGCAGCCGCGGTCCCCCTCCTACCAGCAGCCGCGGTCCCCCTCCCCTCCCCCAGCAGCCGCGGTCCCCCTCCCCTCCCCCAGCAGCGCAGTCCCCCTCCCCCTCCCCCAGCAGCCGCGGTCCCCCTCCCTCTCCCCCAGCAACCGCGGTCCCCCTCACCCAGCACCCGCAGTCCCCCTCCCTCTCCCCCAGCAACCGCGGTCCCCCTCCCCAGCAGACGCGGTCCCCCTCCCCCTCTCCCCCAGCAGCCACGGTCCCCTCTTCCTCCCCCAGCAGCCACGGTCCCCCTCCCCCTCCCCAGCAGCCGCGGTCCCCCTCCCCCTCTCCCCCAGCAGCCACGGTCCCCTCTTCCTCCCCCAGCAGCCACGGTCCCCCTCCCCCTCCCCCAGCAGCCGCGGTCCCCCTCCCCCAGCAGCCGCGGTCCCCCTCCCCCAGCAGCCGCGGTCCCCCTCCCCCAGCAGCTGTGGTCCCCCTCCCCTCCCCAGCAGCCACGGTCTCCCTCCCCTCCCCCAGCAGCCGCGGTCCCCCTCCCCCAGCAGCCGCGGTCCCCCTCCCCCAGCAGCTGTGGTCCCCCTCCCCTCCCCCAGCAGCCGCGGTCCCCCTCCCCCTCCCCCAGCTGCCGCGGTCCCCGTCCCCCTCCCCCAGCAGCCGCGGTCCCCCTCCCCCAGCAGCCGCGGTCCCCCTCCCCCAGCAGCCGCGGTCCCCCTCCCCCAGCAGCCGCGGTCCCCCTCCCCCAGCAGCCGCGGTCCCCCTCCCCCAGCAGCCGCGGTCCCCCTCCCCCAGCAGCCGCGGTCCCCCTCCCCCAGCAGCCGCGGTCCCCCTCCCCCAGCAGCCGCGGTCCCCCTCCCCCAGCAGCATTGTCTCGGGTCGGACAGTTTGATGGTGCTGTTTATTTGATGTCTATATAATGTTTATTTGGATCTGTTTTCCCTGAGATTGCCTGTCCTGCCCGCTCTTCCCGCGGGCAGGGTGAGGCAGCGCCCGCCGCTGGCATCGGCCTGGAGCTGGGACACAACAAAGCAAAACAGACCAGAAGTAACTGATGGACAAAACAAAATGTGGGGAGTGCCCCAAACGGCGGGTGGAGCACAGCCCCAACAGAACAGGAAAAGAGACCAAACCTCACCCAATACCCGCCCAATGAAAGTGTGAGAATGGGGGTCGGTCCGGCAGCCCACCCCCTGCGGGGCCCAGCCAGCCCGGAAAGCTTCGAGTGTGCCCGTGGGCAGCGCCTGCCCCCGCTCCAGGGACCCCCGGCCGCCACCCAGACCTTCCCACGGCACCCACAGCCCTCCGCCACCCAGCCCTTCCCACGGCACCCACAGCCCGGCCCTCCCCCACCCAGCCCTTCCCACGGCATCCACAGCCCTCCGCCACCCAGCCCTTCCCACGGCACCCACAGCCCGGCCCTCCGCCACCCAGCCCTTCCCACGGCACCCACCGCCCTCCCCACCCAGCCCTGCCCACGGCACCCACCGCCCTCCGCCACCCAGCCCTTCCCACGGCACCCACCGCCCTCCGCTCCGCCAGCCACCCGAATGGAGATTGGCGGAGGTGCGGATTCCTGAGCAGCGCCTCCCTTACGACAGCCGCCACTCCTGACGGGGGAGAGCTGCGGCGCCTGGAGACCGTGTTCCAGACTTTGAGGAGGTCCTGGTACAAGACGGGCAGCGCCAACAGAGAGTTCCGAAGACCCTGCTGGTCCACAGACAGGAGCCGCACGTCGTAGTTCAGGCCGAGCCCCTGGGGGGAGAAACCCGTCGCCAGGGCCCCACCGTGGAGGAGGCTCAGCGTACAGGTAACGCTGCAGAGTCTGAGGGTGGAAAGTGGCAGTCTGGGTGCGGAGGCACACCAGCGCCTGACCGCCCTCCGCCATCGGGAGACTCCAGACCTCCGCAGCGACCCCGTGCAGTCGATTGTCCCGGAGGAACCGAAGCCGGGCTCTCTGGATGGTGGGACAAAGCCAGGGGGGGGAGTCAGTGACCAGCCGGGACCACAGCATGGAGGCGATCAGCTGGTTTATGACGAGAACTCGGCCCCTGGGGGACAGCACTCGGAGCCGTCCTGTCCAGCGTCCCAGGCCAGCGGTGACCTTGGTCTCCAGCTCCTGCCCGTTCGCCGGCCAGGCTCCCTCTGCCGGGCAAAGATGGACTCCCAGGTCGAGGCTGTTGGTCCGACTCCAGCTGAAGGGCCCGAGCTCCTCCGGGAGGGGGTCCACCTGCCACGGACCGACCAGGAGTCCGGAACATTTGGCCCAGTTGATCCGTGGGGAGGACGCGGCGGAGTAGACAGCTTGGCTCTCTCGCATCCTCCGGGGGTCCCCGGGGTCAGTGACCATGAGGAACACGGCATCAGCGTCCGCCGAGAGGACCACCCCCCCGTCCGGCTCGCGCAGAACCAGCCCCGTGAACCCCCTCCGCAGGAGGCACAGGAAAGGCCCCACGCAGAGGGAATAATGTTGGCCGGACAGGGGGCAGCCCTGACGCACTCCTCTCCCAAAGCGAAGGGGCGCCGTCAGGGACCCGTTAACCTTAATCAGACTCTCCGAGGCGGCGGACAGTAACCGGATCCGGGCGACAAAATACCACCCGAACCCGACAGCTCGCAGAGTCCCGAGCAAATCCCCGGGCCCCACCCTGTCGAACGCCTTCTCCTGGTCAAGAGACAGGGAGGCGCTCGACATACCAGTCCGCTGGGTAAAGTGAATAATGTCCCGGACCAGGTGGATGTTGTCATAGATTGTGCGGTCCGGGACTGTGTAGGACTGGTCAGGGTGGATCATGTGGTCCAGCTCGGGGCCAAGGCGTAAACACAGCACCTTGGCAAAGATTTTATAGTCCGTGCTGAGGAGGGAGACCGGTCGCCAGGTCTTAAGTCGGCGGAGATCCCCCTTCTTGGGCAGCAGGGCAATGATGGCCCTGCGCCACGAAAGGGGCATCTCCCCGGTCGCGATACATTCCCCCAGGACCCCTGCATAGTCACTCCCCAGGACGTCCCAGCACGCCCTGAAGAACTCCACGGTCAGCCCGTCCAGCCCTGGGGATTTGCCCCGTGAGAGGCTGTCCAGGGCGCCGGTCAGCTCTTGGAGGTTGATGGCATTATCGAGCTTCCCGGCGCCCTCCGGGCCCACCTGCGGCAGGTCCTCCCCCAGAACTCTGCAAGCGTCCTCGCTGGACGGACCCGGAGAGAAGAGGTCGGAGTAAAAATCCCTGATCATGGTCCTGACCCCCTCCGGATCCGAGACGAGGGGCCGGTCGTCGGCCAACAGCGTAGAAACCTGCCGACGGGCCCCGCGTCCTCTTTCCAGCGAGTAGAAGAAGCGGGAGCCGCGGTCCATGTCCGTTAGGAGACGGATCCGCGACCTCACGTCCTCGCCGCGGGACCCGGCCAGTTTCAGGCCCCGCAGTGCGCCCCTCTTCTCCCTGTACACCAGCCCCAGGGCCGGGCCTCATCGGGCTGAGCGAGACGTGACTCCAGATCGAGGAGTTCCTCAGCCAATTTGGCGATCGTGGAGTTCCACCCCGCCGTAGACCCCTCCGTGTACCCCTGACAGAAGGCACGGTTCTGGGCCTTGCCCACATCCCACCGCAGCCTCAAGGAGGGGAAGCCACCCCGCTTCCTTCTCCAGCCGGCCCAGAAACGGCAGAACGAGTCCAGGAACCGCTCGTCCTCCAGCAGCAGGTTGTTAAAGTGCCAGTACGCGGACCGTGTCTGAGCGCGGGACGGGGCGAGACCCGCCCACACCAGGTGGTGATCCGAGCTCGGCACCTGCTCCATGGAGGCCGTCGGAACGCTGGGCAAGTACGTCTTGGAAATGTAAAGACGGTCGATGCTGGACGCTCTGAACTGGGGCCGCACAGAGGTGCGCCCCCGCAATTCAGGATGGAGAGTCCGCCAGACATCCACCAAGTCAAAGGACCTAACCAGGTCCCTCAACTTCACCACCGCAGCCAGGCCGCGCTGGACTCCGATGCGGTCCTTGTCCTTGAGGGTGCAATTAAAATCCCCTCCGTGGACGATGCACTCTGTTTTTGAAAACTCACCACTATTCTTAGAATTCCCCCAATACCAAAAAGGGCCGAGATTCTAAATGGTGATCAGGATTCTCACTCCCCGACTCCGATGCAGGCTTCAGTGGGTGCTATTCAGGTGAAACTATGTTTTCTAGTTATCCCCCGGTATAACCCATACCTTCACCAAAGATTTCATCTACTTCCCACTTAGTAGCATCGATCCTGGGTCCCGCATTGCTAAGTAAGTAAAGTACACTTTGGAATAACCACCATTTCAGGTTAAATTAATTTATTTTATTATTATATTTTTTCTTTTAAAAGCTGCAAATACTTTCTTTACAGAAAGGAAAAAGACCTTGCTTCTGGGTCCTTCTGGGTGGTTGAAGGGCCCTTCAGGCCCACCTTGACAATCAATCTTCTTTTTAAAGTCTGGTCTTCTTTAGATGTATTCGCTGATGAGCTCGGTTGCTGTGTCCTGTCTTTCCCATGTACCGAGCTGTGAGAGTTGGCTCTGCAGACTGTCGCTAAGCTGACATAGAGCTGACTCTTTGAATTCTAGTCTTCCTGAGATGTATCAGCTGTTTTAGCTCGGCTGCTATGCCTTGTCTTTCCCATGGCCGAGCTGACTGTAATCTGACTCTGAGCTGCTTGTTTCTTCTCTGCTTCTCTCTCTCCCTCCCTCTGAGTTCTGGATCTGGTTCTGGTAGTTCCTGCCCTGGTCTCTGGGTTTACATATTTTTCTAACAGTTATCTAGTTTTTATGACTATATCGTAAAGTAACTTATTTCACTTTGATTGTAAAAAGTATCTTTGATCTAAACATTCTAATCCAACTAAGTATTCATTTTGACATAACTGCATCTCCTAGATCTGATTACAGTGTTTCCTGTGTGATGATCAAAATGCTTTGGTTTCAAGAGGTGTTACTTTTAATTCCTGTCATTTCTGTAGTTTTATTTTCCAATTGTGTCCTCAGCTCATAATTTTGACTTTGATTTTGGCTTTGAATTATGTTTCTCGTAGACTGATAGTCTCCAGTTTTCTTCAATTTACCTGGTTGAGCAAATTTTCACACCTAGAATTATCACCAAATTCAACTGAACCTCATCCTTTTTTCCAGCTGCTAACTAAGACAGTTACTTTCAATGAAGGTGTGGGCCATTGTTTTTGGCTTCATTCAAAATCCTGTTTGTCTTGTTTGCTAAGCCTGCTTGGCCAAGTCTAGCTGCATTTTGCAATCCTCTCCTGGCAGCTGCTGTTAACCCTTTGTGGGATCTTTCCCTGCATCCTCTCATGTTTCTCCCAGACCAGATATTGCCAGACTTCCATGTTTCAAATGACACATCTTTCCATATTTTCAATAACACCCCGTCTTGACATTTGAAACAAACTATATCATTTGGTCAATTATCCCCCCCCCCCCATCTAATTGTACTGACGTACATTTTTACCCGATCTTTCTCATTTGTGTGTACATGTTTTGTGATTTTAAATTGTGCATCGAAATCAATTTGTAAATGTATCCATATCACAGAGCAGTGTCTTTTTTCGTTCTTTCCTCAAGTCCAATTATGGTGAACCATAGCCGTAGCCACTCAGGAAGGTACCACAATAGCTATATCTGTGTTCCACTACCTCCAAAGCAGTTTACTTCCTTGGGTTAGCAGCGCCGTAGAAACTTCCTCATGTCCCTTAGAAACAGCACACAACTCAGTCCATCAGTAACCAAATAGGCCATTTGTCCATCACTGGCTGTTTCGTGTCCATTTTTCCGTCATCCAAATTGCTTACCGTTTCTCATTGGAATGGTAAATTATGACATCATGTACACCCACTGGTTCCCTCGCTTCATTAATTTAAAAGGTTCAATTGATCCTGCTTCTAACCCTGACTTCCCCACATTAATGTCTAATATTATTCTGAACCATGTATGTCTGCCAGCCCCTGGTGTACAGGAGAGAATATCATTCCGACAAACTTCCTTCAAACCCCTTTCGTCTGTTATCATTTCCCTTACAACATTTGCAATACAATATGCCGACAGTATTCGCAAAACCGCATCGAACTGTCACTTTTTCCAAATAAATTCTCCCTATTGTTAAATACACAGTAAAAAAAAATTAAGTCTTGTCTTAACACATTACCCATCACCTAACTACACAAATAGACCGTGTGTTACAACTTTACATAATTGCAACTGTTATCACAATTTCAATACGAAAAATAAAGTACAATATCGACACATCCCTCCGTGGCTTTGGAACCAATGGTCACTACATATTAAATATGGCGTGTTAACAGCATCAATATTATATGTGATGTTCTATGCAGTTAAATCAAGAAAGCACACTAAACTACCGCTATTTCCCCTCTATTAAAACATTCAGACAGTTTCGAAATGCTGATCAAGTTCTCTAACGGCACACATACCCCCATTATCTTACATACATAACAGTGCCTAACAATTGACATGACATTTCTTCCTTAATAATGTTTACAGCTCGACAATGCAATATTGTTTGCTGCATTGGTAATAATTTTCCCCCCTTGGCTTCAACCTACAAAAATTCTTAATCTACTGTCATTTATCATATTGGGGTTCCTCGTCAGTCGCTGCTGTCTGCCGAGACCCTTAATAACTCCACCACATAGTACATACCCCATGGAGACCGCAGATCATCCATCAGCTGATGTCCAGTTAGAGATGGCTGACCAGAGGTTTCACTGTTCAGTAATAATTTGAGATTTTGATGTGTTTCCAACCCGTAAAGTTTTCCCTCGGGCTCTATCATTTAATTCCCTCAAGTATGTAGGCGATTGTATCATTAGTTTCCCCCCCTCCCAATCCTGTCTAAAACATTCCTTTCTGGAGTGTAGTTCTCTTCCTTCTTGTGAACTGGTTTGTCTGTTATTTACTTTTTCCATCTGAAAAATCAAATGAGCAGGTCAAGGGTGGAGAGGGCCCGATTCTTTAATTTGTACTTTCTATCTTCGTTTGAACACTCCCGAAGTGCCCTCTCCAGGACTTCCGGATTTCTTTTGTTACCATTTCTTTTGTCTCTTTTCTTTTTTTTTTTAACTCGTTTTTTTTCCTTATCATTGATGTACATCACACAATGAAGGGCTGTTAAGCTTCCTCCTTCTGTCATTGCACCCCTGAGTGAGATTCGAAGAATCTCAAACTCCGCCCCTTTTGCTCACTCTGATCCAATCTGTCGAAACCTTACCCTGATACATTCCTGATATTGCTACTGCGTTTACTTCACTTACTTTATTTTGATTACGGCCGGACTTTTATGAAGGTAAGTTCCAAACATGACATTTTAACTTCATGATCTGTCCAATCAATGCTGCTAACAGGTTTTAATTCACTGTCTTCCCACCAATTGGGTCATGTGTTTTAATTGTGATATAATTTCTTTTGCTCCAGACACCATGCTTCGCTAAGTCAATGTTTACCCAGATTCTGAACAATCTTGTCTTCACATTTTACAGCTTCACTGATTATTTTCCCTGCAGTCTTAGTTGGTAGCTTCACCCAAACTTCCTCTGTGTTATCAATTGTTTTAATATCTTAATTTTACCTGCATTTCTTTTTATCAAATCTTTTCCTGCCATCAGATTCCCTTTTCCTTATCCTGCAAGTAATTCTCTTAATCTAACTTTTGATCCAAAATCTTTATTCTCCAAAGCTCCTTCTTCAATGTATTTAACATTCTAAACATGATTATTTGCTGGTGATATTCCTGAGTTGATCGGGCACTAGGACCCTGTGGAGCTATGCAGTGTCAATTTCAACGCTCAGTTTCAAAGGCTGCAAACAGCTGACTGCTGCCCAGTACAAACTCTTTATCTGTTTATTCTGAGACCAATTTAACTCTGAACATACTGATTTATCACCTCATAATACTGATCACATTTCTACCTGCCATTTATAACTTTTAATTGATGAGAAACTCGGTTTTGCAAAATACAACATTTTTTAAAAATACAAACACCAAAGGGAATTCACAATTCCGTATTAGACACACACACACTCATTCATCCGCTCAGATCTTGGACCTCTACTTTGTAGGGTTTCACAAACCCTTATTGAACACGCACGAACATTTATACACTGAGATCTTGGACCTCTGTTCAGTGGGGTTTTATTTACTTTTAACAAAAATTGATACCCCTCCATGCTGATAAAGTTTCAGTTATGCAGGAGTTTTTTGCCTCTATTAATTTCTTCCACTCTGGTTCATTGCTTCAACTCTCTTGACCGTGTTTCGGAGCAAGAGGATTATTCTAATTGCCATTTTTCGGAATTCCAAGTTCTGTTCCTGGTTGTCCCTTTCAGTTGCAATCTGAAATTAAGGTTAGGTGCCCTTTCTGGGCCCTACCCAAGGCTAACTAAGGCACTATCTTCCTGTTTTAGCTAAGGGCCGATTGGTCTCTAAAGATTCTAGGCGTCCTCTATTTCTTTAGGATTTAACCTCACAATCTGCCTTACTCTAAGGATGATTTATTTTTTGACCTCCTTTTACCAGTAATGGATGCAAGATTTTTAGTGCTGTCACCAAGATGTCTTGCAGACTTTTTCTCAGGGTCGGCATCTGCTAATTTGTTGATTTCACACCCAACCTGAGTTTTATGTCCCCTCGATCCACAGAATATCTTTGCAGAAATCAATCACATGACTTTCCAGACTAAACTCGGCAGGTAAAGTCTGACTCACAATAGACCAGAAACGTCTAATATTCTCGCCTTTGTGCCGGTTAGAAACTTCTAATATTCCAACCGTTTGTTGGGAACTAGAAACTTCTAATATTCGAGCCCCCTCTGCTGATTTAGAAACTTCTACTGTTCTAGCCTCGTTTTACCTAGAAACTTCTAATATTCTAGGTCTCCACGCTGGATGCCATGGAGAAAGCAAAACAACCGGCTGGGCGCAATTCTCACGGTGTTAACACGACGGCTGCCATGTGGAAAATAAAGCAACCCATTCGGTGTAATTGGCAGGGTTTTAATTAAAACGTTGGGCGCCATGTTTTTGAAAACTCTTAACTATTCTTAGAAGTCCCCCTATACCAAAAAGGGGCGACATTCTAAATGGTGATCAGGGATTCTCACTCCCCGACTCCGATGCAAGCTTCAGTGGGTGCTATTCAGGTCAAACTATGTTTTTTAGTTATCCCCCGGTATAACTCATGCCTTCGCCGAAGATTTCATATACTTACCACTTAGTACCATCGATCCTGGGTCCCGCATTGCTAAGTAAGTAAAGTAGACTTTGGAATAACCACTATTTCAGGTTAAATTAAGTTATTTTATTATTATATTTTTTCTTTTAAAAGCTGCAAATACTTTCTTTACAGAAAGGAAAAAGATCTTGCTTCTGGGTCCTTCTGGGTGGTTGAAGGGGCCTTCAGGCCCACCTTGACAATCAATCTTCTTTATAAAGTCTGGTCTTCTTTAGATGTAATCGCTGATGAGCTCGGTTGCTGTGTCCTGTCTTTCCCATGTACCGAGCTGTGAGAGCTGGCTCTGCTGGCTATCTCTGAGCTGACTCTTTAAATTCTAGTCTTCCTGAGATGTATTAGCTGTTTTAGCTCGGCTGCTATGCCTTGTCTTTCCCATGGCCGAGCTGACTGTAATCTGACTCTGAGCTGCATGTTTCTTCTCTGCTTCTCTCTCTCCCTCCCTCTGAGTTCTGGTTCTGGTTCTGGTAGTTCCTGCCCTGGTCTCTGGGTTTATATATTTTTCTAACAGTTATCTAGCTTTTATGATTTTATTGTAAAGTAACTTATTTCACTTTGATTGTAAAAAGTATCTTTGATCTAAACTTTCTAATCCAACTACGTATTCATTTTGACATAACTTCATCTCATAGATCTGATTACAGTGTTTCCTGTGTGATGATCAAAATGCTTTGGTTTCAAGAGGTGTTACTTTTAATTCCTGTCATTTCTGTAGTTTTATTTTCCAATTGTGTCCTCAGCTCATAATTTTGACTTTGATTTTGGCTTTGAATTATGTTTCTCGTAGACTGATAGTCTCCAGTTTTCTTTAATTTACCTGGTTTAGCAAATTTTCACACCTAGAATTATCACCAAATTCAACTGAACCTCATCCTTTTTTCCAGCTGCTGACTAAGACAGTTACTTTCAATGAAGGTGTGGGCCATTGTTTTTGGCTTCATTCAAAATCCTGTTTGTCTTGTTTGCTGAGCCTGCTTGAGCAAGGCTATCTGCATTTTACAATCCTCTCCTGGCAGCTGCTGTTAACCCTTTGTGGGATCTTTCCCTGTATCCTCTCTTGTTTCTCTCAGACCAGATATTGCCAGACGTCCATGTTTCAAATGACACATCTTTCCATATTTTCAATAACAACTCTCCCACCGGGATGGTGCCGAGAAGAGTGGACACCTTTTGGAAGAAAGCCGCCTGCTGCGGTCCGGCCACGGGAGCGGATACATTTACAAAGTGAATCACCGCTGCCCCGAAACGGGCCTTTAGGTGCAGCAGACGGCCTGGCACCGGCTCCTTGACCCCCAAGATCTCCGGCTGAAAATGTGGAGCCAACAAGATAGCCACCCCGCCCGAACGTGGGGCCAGGTGACTCATGAAGACTCCTCCTTGCCCCTCCAGGGTCCACTGAGGTTCGTCACCCGGATGGCCTGGGTTTCCTGCAGGAAGCACACCCCGTACTTTCCGTCCCGGAGGAGAGACAAGAACTGGAACCGGTGGTGCGCGTGGCTGCTGCCATTGATGTTGAGGCTGGCCATGGTTACCTCCATGTCAGCAGCAATAGTTATCCATCACCTTCAGTGCTCAGAGTGGGGGTACCGCCCCCTCCACTCCCTCAGGAGTCCCACAAGGAACGGAACAGCTTGGCGCTGCTCCTCCTGGTCTTGATCGAACTCCCGGGCCTCTCTGACATAGGCCCGGGCGGAGCCAAGAGCAGCCCCAGGTTTCCCCAGCTGCCCAGGGCCAGCCGCACACAGTCCGGGTGACCATGGTGCGTTCCCAGAAATGTCCGGATTTCCCCAGGGGGGAGGAGGGGAGACTCGGTGCCGGGTGTGAGGGTGCCCTCTGCCTCGCTGCAGAGCGCGTCTAAATCCTCCTCCTCACCCGCCACCGAGCAGCCTTCCTCCTCCGAACGGTCACCTCCCGAGCTCGAGTCCCCCGCCACATGGAGTATGGCGGGCGGCACGGGCCCACCGGCTAACCCTTGGCCCGGGTCGACCCCACCCCCCAGGGTCGTCCTCAGGCAGGTCCCTCGCAGGCTCCTCCCGCGGCTCAGGGCCCGTGGACGGCGCCTCCACCCACGCCGGCGACTCCGGGACCTCGGAGAGGCCCCCCGGAAACATGTCCGGCTTGAAAACAGGGCTCTCCGGCGTCGCCCGCCCGGGTGTAGAGGGCGGGGAGCCTTCCCTGTCCACGGCCCACAGCGGCACGATGAGCGGTCGCTGCTGCTGCCGGCCCCCGGCGATGGTGAAGAGGAGGCGTCCGGGGAGGAAACTTGCACCGGGCGGGACGGGCCCTCAGGGGCTTCGACTCCGCTCGACCCCGGGTCCTCCTGCTCGGGGGGCGACAGCAGCTCGAGTGGCTCGGGGGCCTCGGAGGCCCCCCCGGCCTTGCTTCTCTTCATTGTGTGCCCCGGGCCAGGCGTCAGGGGGATGGGCACCAACACGGGAGAGATGGGGCAGGAGGAGCTCGGTGGGGAGGGAGGGCGGGACGTTTGATAGAACAACACGTTCTGCGGTGGCCACAAGCGTCTCCACCGCCACGTGTGTCCCGCCCACCGTGAGCCCCCTTTCCAGGGCCCGGTGGGCCGCCTGCTCGGCCCGCAGGAAGAACCCGGCCTTGCCGTACATCCGCGAGGCGGCTACGATGGCCGAGGGGCCGACAGCCCCGCCCATCGCACGGGTGCCCGCCTCAATGGCCATGGTAGGGTGGGCATAGCACTTCACCCCCAGCTGCCGCGTGAGCAGGCGGGAGGGCGAGGGCACCGCGGGGGCAGCGGAGCGACGGGAGGCTGCCGCCCCCACATAATGTCTTGTCCGCCCTGCCCCCGGCAGTGGAGGATGCCCCCGAGGTGCTGGCCAGAGGGGTGGGAGGGCAGGAGGCTGGGCCTGCAGCCCTGGATGGTCCCAGTCCCACCTCAGGCAGAGGGGTGGGAGGACAGGGTCCGCAGTCCCCACGTGGTCCCACTCCCACCTCAGTCAGAGGGGTGGGAGGACAGGAGGCCGGGCCTGCAGCCCTGGATGGTCCCAGTCCCACCTCAGGCAGAGGGGTGGGAGGACAGGAGGCTGGTGCTGCAGCCCTGGATGGTCCCACTCCCACCTCAGGCAGAGGGGTGGGAGGACAGGAGGCTGGGCCTGCAGCCCCGAAAGGTCCCACTCCCACCTCAGGCAGAGGGGTGGGAGGACAGGAGGCTGGGCCTGCAGCCCTGGATGGTCCCACTCCCACCTCAGGCAGAGGGGTGGGTGGACAGGAGGCTGGGCCTGCAGCCCTGGATGGTCCCACCTCAGGCAGAGGGGTGGGAGGACAGGAGGCTGGGCCTGCAGCCCCAGGCGGTCCCACTCCCACCTCAGGCAGAGGGGTGGGAGGACAGGAGGCTGGGCCTGCAGCCCTGGATGGTCCCACTCCCACCTCAGTCAGAGGGGTGGGAGGACAGGAGGCTGGGCCTGCAGCCCTGGATGGTCCCAGCACCACCTCAGGCAGAAGGGTGGGAGGACAGGAGGCCGGGCCTGCAGCCTGGATGGTCCCAGTCCCACCTCAGGCAGAGGGGTGGGAGGACAGGAGGCTGGGCCTGCAGCCCTCGATGCTCCCAGCACCACCTCAGGCAGAGGGGTGGGAGGACAGGAGGCCGGGCCTGCAGCCTGGATGGTCCCAGTCCCACCTCAGGCAGAGGGGTGGGAGGACAGGAGGCTGGGCCTGCAGCCTGGATGGTCCCAGTCCCACCTCAGGCAGAGGGGTGGGAGGACAGGAGGACGGGCCTGCAGCCCTCGATGCTCCCACTCCCACCTCAGGCAGAGGGGTGGGAGGACAGGAGGCCGGGCCTGCAGCCCTGGATTGTCCCACTCCCACCTCAGACAGAAGGGTGATCAAACCGTGATCTTTATCAATGATGACAAGGCAGAAACAGTGGAAGTTTAAACTGGACAGATATTTCACAGCTGGATTCACACAATACAGACAGCAATGTATCGTAGATTGTGGAAGTGCCACAAATGTTGTCAAATGCAGGACGTGGGGTCCCTCAATGTTTCAATCTTGCTGAGAGACTGTCAGCCCACAGGGACAACATTTCTGTTTAATAGGACTGATGGACAAGTTAAAATAGTTCCGTTTCAAAGTTTAAAATAACCAGTCATTGCTCTGTGCAGCTTTCGGAATCTGTCAGTGGAATTTACTTCACACAGGCAAGTTTAACAAGTGTATGGGGAACTGATTAGAAGTTTTGATGGAGATATTCCTGCATTATGGAAATGTGTGAGATCTATTTCGGGTTGGGAAATGGATTGAGGATCAAAGGAAGCAGTTGTTTTTTAACTACATTAGACTGAGAGCCTTGAAGATTCACAACTTCCATGTGCTGTGAGAAAGGATTGATTAACCAAGGCCTATTATTCAAATACTTCAGACAAGTGAATAAGCTACAGGAACATTGAATACACAGACAGAGACAAGCAGACACCTGTAATCGGAGCTTAAACTTCACGTTTGAATGTGAAGGGCTGAAATAAACAAGAGTCCACCCTGGGATTCGGTGCAATTTAAGTTCTGCTTTTCCAAAAAATAAAAATAACTATCTGCAATGAAAAATTCCTTGGACAGGACAGAGGGATTTTGACTCTGTATTTAACCCCAGACAGTATTTGTGTTGTGAGTGTTTGATGGACAGTGTAGATGGAGCTTTACTCTGAAACACTGGAATTCAGTCTCAGGGCTGATTTAATCAAAATGCTTCAGAATAATGATTGATATTGTACATCTCGTGTGTGTCTCAGTGTCAGCTGTGAAACATGTACAGCACAATCTCATCCTGTTTCTATGTCTCTCTCTCTCTCTCGCTGAAATTAGCTGGTCCATTTCCTAAATTACCACCTTTCAAAAGGGCTCCATTGCCTGTGAAGCAGTTTGTGATACCCAAAGGTGATGAAAAGTGCTTTGGAAAAGTCTGTCCCCAAGCTGCTGTGAGGATGTTCAGAGTCAGTGTGTGACTTGGGTCACACACAGGCCAGATACACCTCTCCAAGTTAAAGGTGGAGAATGGATCTCGCTCCATTTGAAAGATGTATTGACCCAGTCTGTCTGAGTTTGAGTATCTGTGTTTCTGTACACGTGTGTGTGTGTTGGGGGAGGGGGGTTATGTGTGGCATTCTTTACGCGGCACTGGAAGTTACACGGTAGCACAGTGGTTAGCACTGCGGCCTCACAGCTCCAGAGCCCCAGGCTTGGGTCGCAGTCTGTGCGGAGTCTGCACGTTCTCCCCTTGTCCGTGTGGGTTTCTCCCGGGTGCTCCGGTTTCCCCCCTGACGTCCCGAAGGACGTGCTGTTTGGTGAATTGGACATTATGTATTCACCCTCAGTGTACCCGAACAGGCGCCAGAGTTTGGAGACTAGGGACTTTTCTCAGTAACTTCATTGCAGTGTGTGACTGTGTGTCTGTGTGTGTCTGTGTGTGTGTGCCTGTGTGTGTGTGTCTGTGTGTGTGCCTGTGTGTGTGTGTCTGTGTGTGTGTCTCTGTGTCTGTGTGTGTGTATGTGTGTGTGTCTGTCTGTGTGTCTGTGTCTGTGTGTGTGTGTCTGTGTGTGTGTGTCTGTGTCTGTGTGTGTGTATGTGTGTGTGTCTGTCTGTGTGTGTGTGTGTGTGTCTGTGTGTGTGTCTGTGTGTGTGTGTCTGTGTGTGTGTGTCTGTGTCTGTGTGTGTGTATGTGTGTGTGTCTGTCTGTGTGTGTGTGTCTGTGTGTGTCTGTGTGTGTGTGTGTGTCTGTGTGTGTGTGTATGCCTGTGTGTGTGTGTGTGTGTGTGTGTATCTGTGTGTCTCAGTTTGACTTTGTTGAGTACTGATTGAAGATAATGAGATAGAAAGTTTGATAGAAAGTTTGGCAGCATTGTCGGTGTAAACAATAATGACAGAGACAGTGTGAACCCTGAAGAGAGCGCCATACCTGGGCCCACTCCCCTACCCCGTCGCTGTCACCCCACCTAACCTGAACATCTTTAGATACTGTGGGCAATTTGGATTTATCACGGCCAACCCACCTAACCTGCACGTCTTTGGGCGATGGGAGGAAACCGGAGCACCCGGAGGAAGCCCACGCAGACACGGGGAGGACGTCCAGACTCCGCACAGACAGTGACCCAAGCCGGGAATCGAACCTGGGATCCTGTAGCTGTGAGGCAGCAGTGCTAACCACTGTTCAGTCCCGGCTCTGGGTCACTGTCCGTGTGGAGTTTGCACATTCTCCCTGTGTCTGCGTGTGTTTCACCCCCACAACCCAAAGATGTGCAGGGCAGGTGGATGGGCCGCGCTAAGTTGCCCCTAATTGGAAAAACTGAACAGGGCTCTGAATTTATTGTAAAAATCTTTTTATTGCCGTTTCCACAATTCTGTGCATTGCGGCTAGTTTACATTTCTCAGAGAGTGAAAAGGCTTTCTCTTACGTTTCTATCGTTACAAACTGTTGCCGTTCAGTTCGGCGTGTCTGCCCCCCCCCCCCAACCCCCCTTTCCCTAACCCTTCCCCTCTCTCCCCCGCAGACCCTCCGTGATGCCCTTCGGGGCCGACCTGGTGTGTGACCCCCTGCTCCTTGTTTACCCCCTTACCCCCCCTTTCTTTTCTCCCTCCATCGGTTTCAGCCGTGTTCTTTCAGTGAATTGGGGGGGGGTACCCCCTCCCCATCTCTCTCGGTGGGGGGAGGGGTCCCCCTCTCCATCCCTCTCGGTGGGGGGGGGTCCCCCTCCCCATCTCTCTCGGTGGGGTGAGGGTTCCCCCCTCTCCATCTCTCTCGGTGTGGGGGGATTCCCCCCTCCATCTCTCTCTGTGGGGGGGGGGGTTCCCCCCTCTCCATCTCTCTCGGTGGTGGGGCGGGGGTTCACCCCTCTCCATCTCTCTCGGTGGGGGGGGGGTTCCCCCCTCTCCATCTCTCTCGGTGGTGGGGTGGGGGTTCACCCCTCTCCATCTCTCTTGGTGGGGGGGGGGGTTCCCCCCTCTCCATCTCTCTCGGTGGTGGCGCGGGGGTTCACCCCTCTCCATCTCTCTCGGTGGGGGGGCGGACCCCCTCTCCATCCCTCTCGGTGGGAGGTGGTTCCCCCTCTCCATCTTTCTCGGTGGGGGGGGTTCCCCCCTCTCCATCCATCTCAGTGGGGGGGGGGTTTCCCCCTCTCCATCCCTCTCGGTGGGAGGTGGTTCCCCCTCTCCATCTTTCTCGGTGGGGGGGGTTCCCCCCTCTCCATCCATCTCAGTGGGGGGGGGGTTTCCCCCTCTCCATCCCTCTCGGTAGGGGGGATCCCCCCTCTCCATCCCTCTCGGTGGGGAGGTGGCTCCCCCTCTCCATCTCTCTCGGTGGGGGTTCCCCCCTCTCCATCCCTCTCGGTGGGGGTGGTGGTTCCCCCACTCCATCTCTCTCGGTGGGGGTGGGGGTTCCCCCCTCTCCATCCCTCCTGGTGGGGGGCTTCCCCCCTCTCCTTCTCACTCGGTGGGGGGCTTCCCCCTCTCCATCCCTCTCGGTGGGAGGTGGTTCCCCCTCTCCATCTTTCTCGGTGGGGGGGGTTCCCCCCTCTCCATCCATCTCAGTGGGGGGGGGTGGTTTCCCCCTCTCCATCCCTCTCGGTGGGAGGTGGTTCCCCCTCTCCATCTTTCTCGGTGGGGGGGGTTCCCCCCTCTCCATCCATCTCAGTGGGGGGGGGGTTTCCCCCTCTCCATCCCTCTCGGTAGGGGGGATCCCCCCTCTCCATCCCTCTCGGTGGGGAGGTGGCTCCCCCTCTCCATCTCTCTCGGTGGGGGTTCCCCCCTCTCCATCCCTCTCGGTGGGGGTGGTGGTTCCCCCACTCCATCTCTCTCGGTGGGGGTGGGGGTTCCCCCCTCTCCATCCCTCCTGGTGGGGGGCTTCCCCCCTCTCCTTCTCACTCGGTGGGGGGCTTCCCCCTCTCCATCCCTCTCGGTGGGGGGGGGTCCCCCCCTCTTGATCTCTCTCGGTGGAGGGGGGGTCCCCCTCTCCATCCCTCTCAGTGGGGGTTGGGGTTCCCCCCTCTCCACAACTCTCGGTGGGGGGGGGGATTCCCCCCTCCATCTCTCGGTGTGGGGGGATTCCCCCTCTCCACCTCTCTCGGTGGGGGGGGTTCCCCCCTCTCCATATCTCTCGGTGGGGTGGGGGTTCCCCCCTCTCCAACCCTCTCGGTGGGGGGGGGGGTCCCCCCTCTCCATCTCTCTCGGTGGGGGGTCCCCACTCTCCATCACTCTCGGTGGGCGGGGGGTGTTACCCCCTCTCCATCTCTCTCATAGAACATTACGGCGCATTACAGGCCCTTCGGCCCTCGATGTTGCGCCGACCTGTGAAACCACTCTAAAGCCCATCTACACTATTCCCTTATCGTCCATATGTCTATCCAATGACCATTTGAATGCCCTTAGTGTTGGCGAGTCCACTACTGTTGCAGGCAGGGCATTCCACGCCCTTACTACCCTCTGAGTAAAGAACGTACCTCTGACATCTGTCCTATATCTATCTCCCCTCAATTTAAAGCTATGTCCCCTCGTGCTAGACATCACCATCCGAGGAAAAAGGCTCTCACTGTCCACCCTATCCAATCCTCTGATCATCTTGTATGCCTCAATTAAGTCACCTCTTAACCTTCTTCTCTCTATGAAAACAGCCTCAAGTCCCTCAGCCTTTCCTCATAAGATCTTCCCTCCATACCAGGCAACATTCTGGTAAATCTCCTCTGCACCCTTTCCAATGCTTCCACATCCTTCCTATAATGCGGCGACCAGAACTGTACGCAATTCTCCAAATGCGGCCGCACCAGAGTTTTGTACAGCTGCAACATGACCTCATGGCTCCGAAACTCAGACACTCTACCAATAAAAGCTAACACACCGTACGCCTTCTTAACAACCCTCTCAACCTGAGTGGCAACTTTCAGGGATCTATGTATATGGACACCGAGATCTCTCTGCTCATCCACACTGCCAAGAATCTTACCATTAGCCCAGTACTCTGTCTTCCTGTTTTTCCTTAAAAAATCAATCACCTCACACTTTTCTGCATTAAACTCCATTTGCCACCTCTCAGCCCAGCGCTGCAGCTTATCTATGTCCCTCTGTAACTTGTAACATCCTTCCGCACTGTCCACAACTCCACCGACTTTAGTATCATCTGCAAATTTACTCACCCATCCTTCTACGCCCTCCTCCAGGTCATTTATAAAAATGACAAATAGCAGTGGACCCAAAACAGATCCTTGTGGTACACCACTAGTAACTGGACTCCAGTCTGAACACTTCCCATCAACCACCACCCTTTGTCTTCTTCCAGCTAGCCAATTTCTGATCCAAACTGCTAAATCTCCCTGAATCCCATGCTTCCGTATTTTCTGCAGTAGCCTACCGTGGGGAACCTTGTCAAATGCTTTACTGAAATCCATATACACCACATCAACTGCTTTACCCTCATCCACCTGTTTCTCACCTTCTCAAAGAACCCTATATGGTCTGTGAGGCACAACCGACCCTTCACGAAACCGTGTTGACTATGTCTAATCAAATTATTCCTTTCCAGATGATTATGCACCCTATCTCTTATAAACCTTTCCAAGATTTTGCCCACAACAGACGTTAGGCTCACTGGTCTATATTTACCGGGGTTGTCTCTACTCTCCTTCTTGAACAAGGGGACAACATTTGCTATCCTCCAGTCTTCTGGCACTATTCCTGTTGACAAAGATGACTTAAAGATCAAAGCCAAAGGCTCTGTAATCTCCTCCCTAGCTTCCCAGAGAATCCTAGGATAAATCGTATCCGGCCCAGGGGACTTATCAATTTTCACCCTTTCCAGAATAGTTAACACCTCCTCCTTATGAACATCAAGCCCTTCTAGTATAGTAGCCTGAATCTCAGTATTCTCCTCGTCAACATTGTCTTTTTGCTGTGTGAATAGTGATGAAAAATATTCATATAGCACCTCGCCTATCTCCTCGGACTCCAAGCACAACTTCCCACTACTGTCCTTGACTGGCCCTACCCTTACCCTAGTCATTCTTTTATTCCTGACATATCTATAGAAACCTGACATATCTAGAATGAACGGACATCGCGCAACAATCACCAGGCAGGAATGTTCCCTTCCAGTCGGGGAACACTTCAGCAGTCAAGGGCATTCAGCCTCTGATCTCCGGTTAAGCGTTCTCCAAGGCGGCCTTCAGGACCCGCGACAACGCAGAATCGCCGAGCAGAAACTTATAGCCAAGTTCCGCACACATGAGTGCGGCCTCAACCGGGACCTGGGATTCATGTCGCATTACATTCATCCCCCACCATCTGGCCTGCGAAATCGTACCAACTGTCCTGGCTTGACACAATTCACACCTCTTTAACCTGGGGTTACCCCATCTCTGGATCTGTAAAGATTTAATCACCTGCTAATGCTTGCATTCCTAGCATTGTTTGGCATCTTTGAATTTGTCTGTACATATGTTTCTGGAACAGACCTCTTCATTCACCTGAGGAAGGAGCAGCGCTCCGAAAGTTAGTGACATCGAAACAAACCTGTTGGACTTTAACCTGGTGTTGTAAGACTTCGTACTGTGCTCACCCCAGTCCAACGCTGGCATCTCCACATCATATCTATAGAAAGCTTTAGGGTTATCCTTGATCCGACCTGCCAAAGACTTCTCATGTCCCCTCCTGACTCTTCTTAGCTCCCTCTTTAGGTCCTTCCTAGCTAACTTGTAACTCTCGAGCGCCCTTACTGAACCTTCATGTCTCATCTTTACATAAGCCTCCTTACTTCTTCCTCTAGACAAGTGTTTCGACTGCCTTAGTAAACCACGGTTCCCTTGCTCGACCACTTCCTCCCTGCCTGACAGGTACATACTTATCAAAGACACGCAGTAGCTGTTCCTTGAACAAGCTCCACATTTCCATTGTGCCCATCCCCTGCAGTTTTCCTCTCCGTCTCGGTGGGGGTGGGGGAAAGGGTCCCCCCCTCTCCATCTCTCGGTGGGGGAGTCCCCCCTCTCCATCTCTCTCGGTGGGGGGTCCCCCTCTACATCTCTCTCGGTGGGGGCAGGGTTCCCCCCTCTCCATCTCTCTCGGTGGAGGGGGGGACCCCCCTCCATCTCTCTCAGCGGGGGGGCGTCCACCCTCTCCATTTCTCTCGGTGGAGGGGGAGTTCCCCCCTCTCCATCTCTCTCGGTGGGTGGGGGGTTCCCGCCTCTCTATCTCTCTCGGTGGGGGGTCCCCCCTCTCCATCTCTCTCGCTGGGGGAGTCCCCCCTCTCCATCTTTCTCGGTGGGGGGGTCCCCCCTCTCCATCTCTCTCGGTGGGGGGTCCCCACTCTCCATCTCTCTCCGTGGGGGGACCCCGTCTCCATCTCTCTCGGTGGGGGGGGTCCCCCCTCTCCATCTCTCTCGCTGGGGGAGTCCCCCCTCTCCATCTCTCTCGGTGGGGGGGTCCCCCCTCTCCATCTCTCTCGGTGGGGGGTCCCCTCTCTCCATCTCTCTCGGTGGCGGGGACCCCGTCTCCATCTCTCTCGGTGGGGGGGACCCCGTCTCCATCTCTCTCCGTGGGGGGACCCCGTCTCCATCTCTCTCGGTGGGGGGGGGGGTCCCCCCTCTCCATCTCTCTCGCTGGGGGAGTCCCCCCTCTCCATCTCTCTCGGCGGGGGGGGGGTCCCCCCTCTACATCTCTCTCGTTGGGGTGGGTCCCCCCTCTCCATCTCTCTCGGTGGAGGGGGGACCCCCCTCCATCTCTCTCGGCGGGGTGGGGGGTCCACCCTCTCCATCTCTCTAGGTGGGGAGTTCCCCCTCTCCATCTCTCTCGGCGGGGGGGGGGTCCACCCTCTCCATCTCTCTCGGTGGAGGGGGAGTTCCCCCTCTCCATCTCTCTCGGCGGGGGGGGGGTGGTCCACCCTCTCCATCTCTCTCGGTGGGTGGGGGGTTCCCGCCTCTCCATCTCTCTCGGTGGGGAGTCCCCCCTCTCCATCTCTCTCGGTGGGGGGTCCCCCCTCTCCATCTCTCTCGGTGGTGGGGGGGGGGGGTCGCCCTCTCCTTCTCTCTCGGTGGAGGGGGAGTCCCCCCTCTCCATCTCCCTCGGTGGGGGGGTCCCCCTCTCCATCACTCTCGCTGGGGGAGTCCCCCCTCTCCATCTCTCTCGGTGGGGGGTCCCCTCTCTCCATCTCTCTCGGTGGGGGGGACCCCGTCTCCATCTCTCTCGGTGGGGGGGGGGGGGTCCACCCTCTCCATCTCTCTCGGTGGGGGCAAGGATCCCCCCTCTCCATTACGCTTTGTGGGAGATCTCCTTCTCCATCTCTCTCGGTGGAGGGGGAGTTCCCCCCTCTACATCTCTCTCGTTGGGGTGGGTCCCCCCTCTCCATCTCCCTCGGTGGGGTGGGGAGGTCCCCCCTCTCCATCTCTCTTGGTGGGGAGTTCCCCCTCTCCATCTCTCTCGGCGGGGGGGGGGGGGGGTCCACCCTCTCCATCTCTCTCGGTGGAGGGGGAGTTCCCCCCTCTACATCTCTCTCGTTGGGGTGGGTCCCCCCTCTCCATCTCTCTCGGTGGAGGGGGGACCCCCTCCATCTCTCTCGGCGGGGGGGACCCCGTCTCCATCTCTCTCGGTGGGGGGGACCCCGTCTCCATCTCTCTCGGTGGGGGGGGGTCCACCCTCTCCATCTCTCTCGGTGGAGGGGGAGTTCCCCCCTCTCCATCTCTCTCTCGGCGGGGGGGGGGGCTCCCGCCTCTCCATCTCTCTCGGTGGGGGGGGGGTCCACCCTCTCCATCTCTCTCGGTGGAGGGGGAGTTCCCCCCTCTCCATCTCTCTCGGTGGGTGGGGGGTTCCCGCCTCTCCATCTCTCTCGGTGGGGGGGTCCCCCCTCTCTATCTCTCGGTGGGGGGGGAGTTCCCCCCTCTCCATCTCTCTCGGTGGGTGGGGGGTTCCCGCCTCTCTATCTCTCTTGGTGGGGGGGTCCCCCCTCTCTATCTCTCTCGGTGGGGAGTCCCCCCTCTCTATCTCTCTCGGTGGGGGGTCCCCTCTCTCCATCTCTCTCGGTGGGGAGTCCCCCCTCTCCACCTCACTCGGTGGGGAGTCCCCTCTCTCCACCTCACTCGGTGGGGAGTCCCCTCTCTCCATCTCTCTCGGTGGGGGCAGGGTTCCCCCCTCTCTATCTCTCTCGGTGGGGAGTCCCCCCTCTCCATCTCTCTCGGTGGGGGGGACCCCGTCTCCATCTCTCTCGGTGGGGGCAGGGTTCCCCCCTCTCTATCTCTCTCGGTGGGGAGTCCCCCCTCTCCATCTCACTCGGTGGGGGGTCCCCCCTCTCCATCTCACTCGGTGGGGGGTCCCCCTCTCCATCTCTCTCGGTGGGGGGGACCCCGTCTCCATCTCTCTCGGCGGGGGGGGGGTCCCCTCTCTCCATCTCTCTCGGTGGGGGGGACCCCGTCTCCATCTCTCTCGGCGGGGGGGGGGGGGGGTCCGCCCTCTCCATCTCTCTCGGTGGGGCCAGGGTTCCCCCCTCTCCATCTCTCTTGGTGGGGGGGACCCCCCTCTCCATCTCTCTCGGCGGGGGGGGAGTTCCACCCTCTCCATCTCTCTCGGTGGGGGGGGGAGTTCCCCCCTCTCCATCTCTCCCGGGGGGGGGTGGTTCCACCCTCTCCATCTCTCTGTCGGTGGGGGGGGTTCCCCCTTCTCCATCGCGCTTTGAGGGGGGTCTCCTTCTCCATCTCTCTCGGTGGGGGGAGGGGGGTTCCACCCACTCCATCTCTCTCTGTGGGGGGGTCCCCCTTCTCCATCTCTCTCGGTGGGGGGGTTCCCCTTCTCCATCTCTCTCGGTGGGGGGGGGAGGGTGTTCTCCCCTCTCCATCTCTCTCGGTCTCTGCGTCTCTCCGTCTCTCTCTGGGACTCTGCCAAAACAAAATCCACAATCAGCAGTCGGCCATTTTCTGTCAGTTCACCGGAGCCATTTTATGTCAGTTCACGGTGGCCATTTTACATCAGTTCGCGATAGCCATTAGTATGTCAGTTCACAATGGCCATTGTATGTCAGTTCACAATGGCCATTGAATGTCAGTTCACGGTGGCCATTTTATGTCGGTTCACGGGAGCCATTTTCTGTCAGTTCACAATAGCCATTTTATGTCAGTTAACAATGGACAGTTCATGTCAGTTCACGGGGGCCTTTTTAGGTTAGGTCGCAATGGCCATTTTATATCAGTTCACGGTGGCCATTGTATGTCAGTTCACAATGGCCATTTTATGTCAGTTCACAACGGCCATTTTATGTCAGTTCACGATGGCCATTGTATATCAGTTCACAATGGCCATTTTATGTCAGTTCACAATGGCCATTTTATGTCAGTTCACAATGGCCATTTTATGTCAGTTCACAATGGCCATTTTATGTCAGTTCACAATAGTCATTTTATGTCAATTTGCAATGGCCATTTTATGTCAGTTCACGGTGGCCATTGTATGTCAGTTCAGAATGGCCATTTTATGTCAATTTGCAATGGATAGTTTATGTCGGATCACGGGGGCCATTTTATCTCAATTCACGGTGGCCATTTTATGTCAACTCACGGTGGCCATTTTATGTCAGTTCACAGTGGCCATTTTATGTCAGTTCACAATGGCGATTTTATGTCAGTTCACGGGGGCCATTTTATGTCAGGTCGCAATGGCCATTTTATGTCAGTTCATAATGGACAGTTTATGTCAGTTCACAGTGGCCATTTTATGTCAGTTCACAATGGCCATTTTATGTCAGTTCACGGGGGCCATTTTATGTCAGGTCGCAATGGCCATTTTATGTCAGTTCATAATGGACAGTTTATGTCAGTTCACGGGGGCCATTTTATGTCAGGTCACAATAACCATTGTATGTCAGTTCAGAATGGACAGTTTATGTCAGTTCACAATGGACAGTTTATGTCAGTTCACGGGGGCCATTTTATGTCAGGTCGCAATGACCATTGTATGTCAGTTCAGAATGGACAGTTTATGTCAGTTCACGGGGGCCTTTTTATGTCAGGTCGCAAAGGCCATTTTATGCCAGTTCACAATGGACAGTTTATGTCAGTTCACGGGGGCCATTTTATGTCAGTTCGCAATGGCCATTTTATGTCAGTTCACAATGGCCATTTTATGCCAGTTCACAATGGACAGTTTATGTCAGTTCACGGGGGCCATTTTATGTCAGTTCACATTGGCCATTTTATGTCAGTTCACGGGGGCCATTTTATGTCAGGTCGCAATGACCATTGTATGTCAGTTCAGAATGGACAGTTTATGTCAGTTCACAATGGACAGTTTATGTCAGTTCACGGGGGCCATTTTATGTCAGGTCGCAATGACCATTGTATGTCAGTTCAGAATGGACAGTTTATGTCAGTTCACGGGGGCCTTTTTATGTCAGGTCGCAAAGGCCATTTTATGCCAGTTCACAATGGACAGTTTATGTCAGTTCACGGGGGCCATTTTATGTCAGGTCGCAATGGCCATTTTATGTCAATTCACGGGGGCCATTTTATGTCAGTTCACATTGGCCATTTTATGTCAGTTCACGGGGGCCATTGTATGTCAGTTCACAATGGCCATTTTAATTCAGTTCACGGGGTCCATTTTATGTCAGTTCACAATGGCGATTTTATGTCAGTTCACAATGGCCATTTTATGTCAGATCACGGTGGCCATTGTAAGTCAGTTCACAATGGCCATTTTATGTCAGTTCACAATGGCCATTTTATGTCAGTTCACAATGGCCATTTTATGTCAGTTCATGGTGGCCATTGTATGTCAGTTCACATTGGCCATTGTATGTCAGTTCACAATGGCCATTTTATGTCAGTTTGCATTGGCCATTTTTCTCAGTTGACGGTGGCCATTTTGTGTCAGTTCACGGTGGCCATTATATGTCAGTTCACAATGGCCATTTTATGTCAGTTTGCAATGGCCATTTTATCTCAGTTGCGGTGGCCAGTTCATGTTTGGTTCACGGGGGCCATGTTATGTCAGTTCACAGTGGCCATTTTATGTCAGTTCACGGGCTCCATTTTATGTCAGTTCACAATGGCCATTTTATGTCAGTTCACAATGGCCATTTTATGCCAGTTCACAATGGACAGTTTATGTCAGTTCACGGGGGCCATTTTATGTCAGGTCGCAATGGCCATTGTATGTCAGTTCACAATGGACATTTTATGTCAGTTCACGGGGGCCTTTTTATGTCAGGTCGCAATGGCCATTTTATGTCAATTCACGGGGGCCATTTTATGTCAGTTCACATTGGCCATTTTATGTCAGTTCACGCGGCCCATTGTATGTCAGTTCACAATGGCCATTTTAATTCAGTTCACGGGGTCCATTTTATGTCAGTTCACAATGGCGATTTTATGTCAGTTCACAATGGCCATTTTATGTCAGATCACGGTGGCCATTTTATGTCAGTTCATGGTGGCCATTGTATGTCAGTTCACATTGGCCATTGTATGTCAGTTCACAATGGCCATTTTATGTCAGTTTGCAATGGCCATTTTTCTCAGTTGACGGTGGCCATTTTGTGTCAGTTCACGGTGGCCATTATATGTCAGTTCACAATGGCCATTTTATGTCAGTTTGCAATGGCCATTTTATCTCAGTTGCGGTGGCCAGTTCATGTTTGGTTCACGGGGGCCATGTTATGTCAGTTCACAGTGGCCATTTTATGTCAGTTCACGGGCTCCATTTTATGTCAGTTCACAATGGCCATTTTATGTCAGTTCACAATGGCCATTTTATGCCAGTTCACAATGGACAGTTTATGTCAGTTCACGGGGGCCATTTTATGTCAGTTCACATTGGCCATTTTATGTCAGTTCACGGGGGCTATTGTATGTCAGTTCACAATGGCCATTTTATGTCAGTTCACGGGGTCCATTTTATGTCAGTTCACAATGGCCATTTTATGTCAGTTCTCAATGGCCATTTTATGTCAGTTCACGTTGGCCATTGTAAGTCAGTTCACAATGGCCATTTTATGTCAGTTCACAATGGCCATTTTATGTCAGTTCATGGTGGCCATTGTATGTCAGTTCACAATGGCCATTTTATATCAGTTTGCAATGACCATTTTTTCTCAGTTGACGGTGGCAATTTTGTGTCAGTTCACGGTGTCCATTGTATGTCATTTCACAATGGCCATTTTATGTCAGTTTGCAATGGCCATTTTATCTCAGTTGCGGTTGCCAGTTCATGTTTGGTTCACGGGGGCCATGTTATGTCAGTTCACAGTGGCCATTTTATGTCAGTTCACGGGGTCCATTTTATGTCAGTTCACAATGACCATTTTGTGTCAGTTCACAATGGCCATTTTATGTCAGTTCACAATGGACAGTTTATGTCAGTTTGCAATGGCCATTTTATCTCAGTTGCGGTTGCCAGTTCATGTTTGGTTCACGGGGGCCATGTTATGTCAGTTCACAGTGGCCATTTTATGTCAGTTCACGGGGTCCATTTTACGTCAGTTCACAATGGCCATTTTGTGTCAGTTCACAATTGCCATTTTATGTCAGTTCACAATGGACAGTTTATGTCAGTTCACGGGGGCCCTTTTATGTCAGTTCACAATGGCCATTGTTTGTCAGTTCACAATGGCCATTTTATGACAGTTTGCAATGGCCATTTTTTCTCAGTTGACGGTGGCCATTTTGTGTCAGTTCACGGTGGTCATTGTATGTGAGTTCACAATGGCCATTTTATGTCAGTTTGCAATGGCCATTTTATCTCAGTTGCGGTGGACAGTTCATGTTGGTTCACGGGGGCCATGTTATGTCAGTTCACGGTGGCCATTTTATGTCAGTTCACGGGGGCCATTTTATGTCAGTTCATGGTGGCTATTGTATGTCAGTACACAATTGTCATTTTATGTCAGTTCACGGTGGCCATTTTATCTCAGTTCACAGTGGCCATTTTATGTCAGTTCACGGGGGCCATTTTATTCAGTCGATGGGGGCCATTTTATGTCAGTACATGGTGGCCATTTTATGTCAGTTCACGGTGGTCATTTTATGTCGGTTGACGGGGGCCATTTTATGTCAGCTCGCAATGGCCATTTTATGTCAGTTCACGGTGGCCATTGTATGACAGTTCATGGCGTCCATTGTATGTCAGTTCACAATGGACAGTTTATGTCAGTTCACGGGGGCCATTGTATGTCAGTTCACAATGGCCATTGTATGTCAGTTTTCAATGGCCATTTTATGTCAGTTCACAGAGGCCATTTTATGTTAATTTACGGTAGCCATTCTATATCAGTTCACAATGGCCATTTTATGTCAGTTCATGGTGGCCATTGTATGTCGGTTCACAATGGCCATTTTATGTCAGTTCACGGGGTCCATTTAATGTCAGTTCACGGTGGCCATTTTATGTCAGTTCACAATGGCCATTTTATGTCAGTTCACAGTGGCCATTTTATGTCAATTCACGGTAGCCATTGTATATCAGTTCACAATGGCCATTTTATGTCAGTTCATGGTGTCCCTTGTATGTCAGTTCACAATGGCCATTTTATGTCAGTTCACAGGGTACATTTTATGTCAGTTCACGGTGGCCATTTTATGTCAGTTCACAATGGCCATTTTATGTCAGGTTCACGGTGGCCATTGTATGTCAGTTCACAATAGTCATTTTATGTCTGTTCACAATGGCCATTTTATGTCTGTTCACAATGGCCATTTTATGTCAGTTCATGGTGGCCATTGCATGTCAGTTCACCATGGCCATTGTATGTCAGTTCACAATGGCCATTTTACATCAGGTTGCAATGGCCATTTTATCTCAGTTGACGGTGGCCATTTTATGGCAGTTCACGGTGGCCATTGTATGTCAGATCACAATGGCCATTTTATGTCAGTTTGCAATGGCCATTTAATTTCAGTTGCGGTGGCCAGTTCATGTTGGTTCACGGGGGCCATTTTATGTCAGTTCACGGTGGCCATTTTATGTCAGTTCACAGTGGCCATTTTATGTCAGTTCACGGGGGGCATTTTATTCAGTCGAAGGGGCCATTTAATGTCAGTACACGGTGGCCATTTTATGTCAGTTCACGGTGGTCATTTTATGTCGTTTGAAGGTAACCATTTTATTACAGCTCTCAGTGGCCATTTTATGTCAGATCACGGTGGTCATTTTATGTCGTTTGAAGGTAACCATTTTATTACAGCTCTCAGTGGCCATTTTATGTCAGATCACGGTGGCCATTGTATGTCAGTTCACGGAGGCCATTTTATGTCAGGTCACGGTGGCTATTTTATGTGAGCTCACGGCAGCCATTTTATGTCCATTTACGGTGGCCATTTTATGTCAGTTCACGGCAGCCATTTTATGTCAGTTCACGGTGGTCATTTAATGTCGGTTGAAGGGGTCCATTTTATGTCAGTTCACGGTGGCCATTTTAAGTCAGTTCACGGTGGCCATTTTATGTCAGTTCACGTTGGCCATTTTATATCAGTTCACGGCAGCCATTTTATGTCAGTTCACGGTGGCCATTAAATGTCAGTTCACAGTGGCCATTTTATGTCAGCCTGCACTGTCGGTGCTCCCACAACACAGCCATCACTGTGGCCATTATATGTTAGTTCACGGTGACCATTTTACATCAGTTCACGGCAGCCTTTTTATGTCAGTACACGGCAACCATTTATGGCAATTTTCAGCAATCCCACAGCCAGCACTGCCAGTGCTCCCCCACATAGCCAGCACTGTCAGCGCTCCCCCACACAGCCAGCACTGCCAGTGCTCCCACCACACAGCCAGCACTGCCAGTGCTCCCCCCACACAGCCTGCACTGTCAGTGCTTCCCCATCCCAAGGCCAGCACTGTCAGTGCTGCCACCACACAGCCAGCACTACCAGTGCTCCCACCACACAGCCAGCACTGTCAGTGCTCCCCCCACACAGCCAGCACTGTCTGTGCTCCACCCTCCCAAGGCCAGCACTGTCAGTGCTCATACCACACAGCCAGCATTATCAGTGCTCCCAGCACACAGCCAGCACTATCAGTGCTCCCACCACACAGCCAGCACTGTCAGTGCTCCCACCACACAGCCAGCACTGCCAGTGCTCCCTCACACAGCCAGCACTGTCAGTGCTCCCACCACACAGCCAGCACTGTCAGTGCTCTCACCACACAGCCAGCACTGTTTGTGCTCCCACCACACAGCCAGAACTGTCAGTGCTCCCCCACACAGCCAGCACTGTCAGTGCTCCCCAAACAGCCAGCACTGTCTGTGCTCCCACCACACAGCCAGCACTGTCTGTGCTCCCACCACACAGCCAGCACTGTCAGTGCTCCCACCACACAGCCGGGACAGTCAGTGCTCCCCCACACAGCCAGCACAGTCATTGCTCCCCTACACAGCCAACACTGTCAGTGCTCCCCCACACAGCCAGCACTGCCAGTGCTCCCCACACAGCCAGCACCGTCAGTGCTCCCCCACACAGCCAGCAGTGTCAGTGCTCCCCCACACAGCCAGCACTGTCAGTGCTCCCCCACGCAGCCAGCACTGTCAGTGCTCCCACCACACAGCCAGCACTGTCGGTGCTCCCCCTCACAGCCAGCACTGTCAGTGATCCCCCACACAACCAGCACTGTCAGTGCTCCCCACACAGCCAGCACGGTCAGTGCGCCCCCCACACAGCCAGCACTGTCAGTGCTCCCACCACACAGCCAGTACTGTCATTGCTCCCCCCACACAGCCAGCACTGTCAGTGCTCACCCTCACAGCCAGCACTGTCAGTGCTCCCCCACACAGCCAGCACTGTCAGTGCTCCCCCACGCAGCCAGCACTGTCAGTGCTCCCACCACACAGCCAGCACTGTCAGTGCTCCCCCCACACAGCCAGCACTGTCAGTGCTCCCAACACAGAGCCAGCAATGTCAGTGCTCCCACCACACAGCCAGCACTGTCAGTGCTCCCCCACGCAGCCAGCACTGTCAGTGCTCCCACCACACAGCCAGCACTGTCAGTGCTCCCCCCACACAGCCAGCACTGTCAGTGCTCCCACCATACAGCCAGCACTGTCAGTGCTCGCCCACGCAGCCAGCACTGTCAGTGCTCCCACCACACAGCCAGCACTGTAAGTGCTCCCACCACACAGCCAGCACTGTCAGTTCTCCCACCACACAGCCAGCACTGTCAGTGCTCCCACCACGCAGCCAGCACTGTCAGTGCTCCCCCACACAGCCAGCACTGCCAGCGCTGCTCCTACACAGCCAGCACTTTCAGTGCTCCCCCCCACACAGCCAGCACTGTCACTGCTCCCACGCCACACTGCCAGCACTGTCAGTGCTCCCACAACACAGCCAGCACTGTCAGTGCTCCCCCACACAGCCAGCGCTGTCAGTGCTCCCACCACACAGCCAGCGCTGTCAGTGCTCCCCCCACACAGCCAGCACTGTCAGTGCTCCCACCACACAGACAGCACTGTCAGTGCTCCCACACAAAGCCAGCACTGTCAGTGCTCCCACCACACAGGCAGCACTGTCAGTGCTCCCACACACAGCCAGCACTGTCAGTGCTCCTAACACACAGCCAGCACTGTCAGTGCTCCCACCACACAGCGCGCACTGTCACTGCTCCCACCCCAGACAGCCAGCACTGTCAGTGCTCCCACAACACAGCCAGCACTGTCAGTGCTCCCCCACACAGCCAGCGCTGTCAGTGCTCCCACCACACAGCCAGCACTGTCAGTGCTCCCCCACACAGCCAGCACTGTCACTGCTCCCACCCCACACAGCCAGCACTGTCAGTGCTCCCACAACACAGCCAGCACTGTCAGTGCTCCCCCACACAGCCAGCGCTGTCAGTGCTCCCACCACACAGCCAGCACTGTCAGTGCTCCCCCACACAGCCAGCACTGTCAGTGCTCCCACACACAGCCAGCACTGTCAGTGCTCCCCCCACACAGCCAGCACTGTCACTGCTCCAACCCCACACAGCCAGCACTGTCAGTGCTCCCACAACACAGCCAGCACTGTCAGTGCTCCCGCACACAGCCAGCACTGTCAGTGCTCCCACCACACAGCCAGCACTCTCAGTGCTCCTACCCCACACAGCCAGCGCTATCAGTGCTCCCCTCACACAGCCAGCACTGTCAGTGCTTCCCCCCACAAAGCGAGCACTGTCAGTGCTCCCTCCACACAGCCAGCACTGTCAGTGCTCCCCCACACAGCCAGCAATGTCAGTGCACCCCCACACAGCCAGCACTGTCAGTGCTCCCCACACAGCCAGAACTATCAGTGCTCCTACCACACAGCCAGCACTGTCAGTGCTCCCACCACACAGCCAGCACTGTCAGTGCTCCCTCCACACAGCCAGCACTGTCAGTGCTCCCCCACACAGCCAGCACTGTCAGTGCTCCCACCACACAGCCAGCACTGTCAGTGCTCCCACCACACAGCCAGCACTGTCAGTGCTCCCCACACAGCCAGAACTATCAGTGCTCCTACCACAGAGCCAGCACTGTCAGTGCTCCCACCACACAGCCAGCACTGTCACTGCTCCCACCACACAGCCAGCACTGTCAGTGCTCCCCACACAGCCAGACCTGTCAGTGCTCCCACCACACAGCCAGCACTGTCAGTGCTCCCACCACACAGCCAGCACTGTCAGTGCTCCCACACACAGCCAGCACTGTCAGTGCTCCAACCACACAGCCAGCACTCTCAGTGCTCCTACCCCACACAGCCAGCACTGTCAGTGCTCCCCCATACTGCCAGCACTGTCAGTGCTCACACCACACAGCCAGCACTGTCAGTGCTCCCCCCAAACAGCCAGCACTGTCAGTGCTAGCCACACACAGCCATCACTGTCAGTGCTCCTACCCCACACAGCCAGCACTGTCAGTGCTCCCGCACACAGCCAGCACTGTCAGTGCTCCAACCACACAGCCAGCACTCTCAGTGCTCCTACCCCACACAGCCAGCGCTATCAGTGCTCCCCTCACACAGCCAGCACTGTCAGTGCTTCCCCCCACAAAGCGAGCACTGTCAGTGCTCCCTCCACACAGATAGCACTGTCAGTGCTCCCCCACACAGCCAGCACTGTCGGTGCTCCCACCACACAGCCAGCACTGTCAGTGCTCCCCACACAGCCAGCACTGTCTGTGCTCCCACCACACAGCCAGCACTGTCAGTGCTCCCACCACAGAGCCAGCTCTGTCATGGCTCCCCCACACAGCCAGCACTGCCAGTGCTAAACCCACACAGCCAGCACTGTCAGTGCTCCCCCACACAGCCAGCACTGTCAGTGCTAAACCCACACAGCCAGCACTGTCAGTGCTCCCCCCACACAGCCGTCACTGTCAGTGCTCCCCACACAGCCAGCACTGTCAGTGCTCCCCCCACACAGCCAGCTCTGTCAGTGCTCTCACCACACATACAGCACTGTCAGTGCTCCCCCACACAGCCAGCACTGTCAGTGTCCTCCCCCCACACATACAGCACTGTCAGTGCTCCCCCACACAGCCAGCACTGTCAGTGCTCCCCCCACACAACCAGCACTGTCAGTGCTCCACAACACAGCCAGCACTGTCAGTGCTCCCACCACACAGACAGCACTGTCAGTGCTCCCACACAAAGCCAGCACTGTCAGTGCTCCCACCACACAGGCAGCACTGTCAGTGCTCCCACACACAGCCAGCACTGTCAGTGCTCCTAACACACAGCCAGCACTGTCAGTGCTCCCACCACACAGCGCGCACTGTCACTGCTCCCACCCCAGACAGCCAGCACTGTCAGTGCTCCCACAACACAGCCAGCACTGTCAGTGCTCCCCCACACAGCCAGCGCTGTCAGTGCTCCCACCACACAGCCAGCACTGTCAGTGCTCCCCCACACAGCCAGCACTGTCACTGCTCCCACCCCACACAGCCAGCACTGTCAGTGCTCCCACAACACAGCCAGCACTGTCAGTGCTCCCCCACACAGCCAGCGCTGTCAGTGCTCCCACCACACAGCCAGCACTGTCAGTGCTCCCCCACACAGCCAGCACTGTCAGTGCTCCCACACACAGCCAGCACTGTCAGTGCTCCCCCCACACAGCCAGCACTGTCACTGCTCCCACCCCACACAGCCAGCACTGTCAGTGCTCCCACAACACAGCCAGCACTGTCAGTGCTCCCGCACACAGCCAGCACTGTCAGTGCTCCCACCACACAGCCAGCACTCTCAGTGCTCCTACCCCACACAGCCAGCGCTATCAGTGCTCCCCTCACACAGCCAGCACTGTCAGTGCTTCCCCCCACAAAGCGAGCACTGTCAGTGCTCCCTCCACACAGCCAGCACTGTCAGTGCTCCCCCACACAGCCAGCAATGTCAGTGCACCCCCACACAGCCAGCACTGTCAGTGCTCCCCACACAGCCAGAACTATCAGTGCTCCTACCACACAGCCAGCACTGTCAGTGCTCCCACCACACAGCCAGCACTGTCAGTGCTCCCTCCACACAGCCAGCACTGTCAGTGCTCCCCCACACAGCCAGCACTGTCAGTGCTCCCACCACACAGCCAGCACTGTCAGAGCTCCCACCACACAGCCAGCACTGTCAGTGCTCCCCACACAGCCAGAACTATCAGTGCTCCTACCACAGAGCCAGCACTGTCAGTGCTCCCACCACACAGCCAGCACTGTCACTGCTCCCACCACACAGCCAGCACTGTCAGTGCTCCCCACACAGCCAGACCTGTCAGTGCTCCCACCACACAGCCAGCACTGTCAGTGCTCCCACCACACAGCCAGCACTGTCAGTGCTCCCACACACAGCCAGCACTGTCAGTGCTCCAACCACACAGCCAGCACTCTCAGTGCTCCTACCCCACACAGCCAGCACTGTCAGTGCTCCCCCATACTGCCAGCACTGTCAGTGCTCACACCACACAGCCAGCACTGTCAGTGCTCCCCCCAAACAGCCAGCACTGTCAGTGCTAGCCACACACAGCCATCACTGTCAGTGCTCCTACCCCACACAGCCAGCACTGTCAGTGCTCCCGCACACAGCCAGCACTGTCAGTGCTCCAACCACACAGCCAGCACTCTCAGTGCTCCTACCCCACACAGCCAGCGCTATCAGTGCTCCCCTCACACAGCCAGCACTGTCAGTGCTTCCCCCCACAAAGCGAGCACTGTCAGTGCTCCCTCCACACAGATAGCACTGTCAGTGCTCCCCCACACAGCCAGCACTGTCGGTGCTCCCACCACACAGCCAGCACTGTCAGTGCTCCCCACACAGCCAGCACTGTCTGTGCTCCCACCACACAGCCAGCACTGTCAGTGCTCCCACCACAGAGCCAGCACTGTCATGGCTCCCCCACACAGCCAGCACTGCCAGTGCTAAACCCACACAGCCAGCACTGTCAGTGCTCCCCCACACAGCCAGCACTGTCAGTGCTAAACCCACACAGCCAGCACTGTCAGTGCTCCCCCCACACAGCCGTCACTGTCAGTGCTCCCCACACAGCCAGCACTGTCAGTGCTCCCCCCACACAGCCAGCTCTGTCAGTGCTCTCACCACACATACAGCACTGTCAGTGCTCCCCCACACAGCCAGCACTGTCAGTGTCCTCCCCCCACACATACAGCACTGTCAGTGCTCCCCCACACAGCCAGCACTGTCAGTGCTCCCCCCACACAACCAGCACTGTCAGTGCTCCACAACACAGCCAGCACTGTCAGTGCTCCCCCACACAGCCAGCACTGTCAGTGCTCCCCCACACAGCCAGCACTGTCAGTGCTCCACAACACAGCCAGCACTGTCAGTGCTCCCCCCACACAGCCAGCACTGTCAGTGCTCCCCCACACAGCCAGCACTGTCAGTGCTCCCACCACACAGTCAGCACTGTCAGTGCTCCCACCACACAGCCAGCACTGTCAGTGCTCCCACCACACAGTCAGCACTGTCAGTGCTCCCCCACACAGCCAGCACTGTCAGTGCTCCCCCACACAGCCAGCACTGTCAGTGCTCCCCCACACAGCCTGCACTGCCAGTGCACTCCCCCCCTCCACAGCCAGCACTATCAGTGCTCCCCCCACACAGCCAGCACTGTCAGTGCTCCCCACACAGGCAGCACTGCCAGTGCTCCCCCACACAGCCAGCACTGTCAGTGCTCCCCCACACAGCCAGCACTGTCAGTGCTCCACAACACAGCCAGCACTGTCAGTGCTCCCACCACACAGACAGCACTGTCAGTGCTCCCACACAAAGCCAGCACTGTCAGTGCTCCCACCACACAGGCAGCACTGTCAGTGCTCCCACACACAGCCAGCACTGTCAGTGCTCCTAACACACAGCCAGCACTGTCAGTGCTCCCACCACACAGCGCGCACTGTCACTGCTCCCACCCCAGACAGCCAGCACTGTCAGTGCTCCCACAACACAGCCAGCACTGTCAGTGCTCCCCCACACAGCCAGCGCTGTCAGTGCTCCCACCACACAGCCAGCACTGTCAGTGCTCCCCCACACAGCCAGCACTGTCACTGCTCCCACCCCACACAGCCAGCACTGTCAGTGCTCCCACAACACAGCCAGCACTGTCAGTGCTCCCCCACACAGCCAGCGCTGTCAGTGCTCCCACCACACAGCCAGCACTGTCAGTGCTCCCCCACACAGCCAGCACTGTCAGTGCTCCCACACACAGCCAGCACTGTCAGTGCTCCCCCCACACAGCCAGCACTGTCACTGCTCCCACCCCACACAGCCAGCACTGTCAGTGCTCCCACAACACAGCCAGCACTGTCAGTGCTCCCGCACACAGCCAGCACTGTCAGTGCTCCCACCACACAGCCAGCACTCTCAGTGCTCCTACCCCACACAGCCAGCGCTATCAGTGCTCCCCTCACACAGCCAGCACTGTCAGTGCTTCCCCCCACAAAGCGAGCACTGTCAGTGCTCCCTCCACACAGCCAGCACTGTCAGTGCTCCCCCACACAGCCAGCAATGTCAGTGCACCCCCACACAGCCAGCACTGTCAGTGCTCCCCACACAGCCAGAACTATCAGTGCTCCTACCACACAGCCAGCACTGTCAGTGCTCCCACCACACAGCCAGCACTGTCAGTGCTCCCTCCACACAGCCAGCACTGTCAGTGCTCCCCCACACAGCCAGCACTGTCAGTGCTCCCACCACACAGCCAGCACTGTCAGAGCTCCCACCACACAGCCAGCACTGTCAGTGCTCCCCACACAGCCAGAACTATCAGTGCTCCTACCACAGAGCCAGCACTGTCAGTGCTCCCACCACACAGCCAGCACTGTCACTGCTCCCACCACACAGCCAGCACTGTCAGTGCTCCCCACACAGCCAGACCTGTCAGTGCTCCCACCACACAGCCAGCACTGTCAGTGCTCCCACCACACAGCCAGCACTGTCAGTGCTCCCACACACAGCCAGCACTGTCAGTGCTCCAACCACACAGCCAGCACTCTCAGTGCTCCTACCCCACACAGCCAGCACTGTCAGTGCTCCCCCATACTGCCAGCACTGTCAGTGCTCACACCACACAGCCAGCACTGTCAGTGCTCCCCCCAAACAGCCAGCACTGTCAGTGCTAGCCACACACAGCCATCACTGTCAGTGCTCCTACCCCACACAGCCAGCACTGTCAGTGCTCCCGCACACAGCCAGCACTGTCAGTGCTCCAACCACACAGCCAGCACTCTCAGTGCTCCTACCCCACACAGCCAGCGCTATCAGTGCTCCCCTCACACAGCCAGCACTGTCAGTGCTTCCCCCCACAAAGCGAGCACTGTCAGTGCTCCCTCCACACAGATAGCACTGTCAGTGCTCCCCCACACAGCCAGCACTGTCGGTGCTCCCACCACACAGCCAGCACTGTCAGTGCTCCCCACACAGCCAGCACTGTCTGTGCTCCCACCACACAGCCAGCACTGTCAGTGCTCCCACCACAGAGCCAGCACTGTCATGGCTCCCCCACACAGCCAGCACTGCCAGTGCTAAACCCACACAGCCAGCACTGTCAGTGCTCCCCCACACAGCCAGCACTGTCAGTGCTAAACCCACACAGCCAGCACTGTCAGTGCTCCCCCCACACAGCCGTCACTGTCAGTGCTCCCCACACAGCCAGCACTGTCAGTGCTCCCCCCACACAGCCAGCTCTGTCAGTGCTCTCACCACACATACAGCACTGTCAGTGCTCCCCCACACAGCCAGCACTGTCAGTGTCCTCCCCCCACACATACAGCACTGTCAGTGCTCCCCCACACAGCCAGCACTGTCAGTGCTCCCCCCACACAACCAGCACTGTCAGTGCTCCACAACACAGCCAGCACTGTCAGTGCTCCCCCACACAGCCAGCACTGTCAGTGCTCCCCCACACAGCCAGCACTGTCAGTGCTCCACAACACAGCCAGCACTGTCAGTGCTCCCCCCACACAGCCAGCACTGTCAGTGCTCCCCCACACAGCCAGCACTGTCAGTGCTCCCACCACACAGTCAGCACTGTCAGTGCTCCCACCACACAGCCAGCACTGTCAGTGCTCCCACCACACAGTCAGCACTGTCAGTGCTCCCCCACACAGCCAGCACTGTCAGTGCTCCCCCACACAGCCAGCACTGTCAGTGCTCCCCCACACAGCCTGCACTGCCAGTGCACTCCCCCCCTCCACAGCCAGCACTATCAGTGCTCCCCCCACACAGCCAGCACTGTCAGTGCTCCCCACACAGGCAGCACTGCCAGTGCTCCCCCACACAGCCAGCACTGTCAGTGCTCCCCCACACAGCCAGCACTGTCAGTGCTCCCCACACAGGCAGCACTGTCAGCGCTCCCCCACACAGCCAGCACTGTCAGTGCTCCCACCACACAGCCAGCACTGTCAGTGCTCCCACCACACAGCCAGCACTGTCAGTGCTCCCCCACACAGCCAGCACTGTCAGTGCTCCCCACACAGGCAGCACTGTCAGCGCTCCCCCACACAGCCAGCACTGTCAGTGCTCCCACCACACAGCCAGCACTGTCAGTGCTCCCACCACACAGCCAGCACTGTCAGTGCTCCCCACACAGCCAGAACTATCAGTGCTCCCACCACACAGCCAGCACTGTCTGTGCTCCCACCACACAGCCAGCACTGTCAGTGCTCCCCACACAGCCAGCACTGTCAGTGCTCCCCCCACACAGCCAGCACTGTCAGTGTTCCCACCACACAGCCAGCACTGTCAGTTCTCCCACCACACAGCAAGCACTGTCAGTGCTCCCCCCACACAGCCAGCACTGTCAGTGCTCCCACCACACAGCCAGCACTGTCAGTGCTCCCATCACACAGCCGGCACTGTCAGTGCTACCACAACACACAGCCAGCACTGTCTGTGCTCCCCCACACAGCCAGCACTGTCAGTGCTCCCACCACAGATCCAGCACTGTCAGTGCACTTCCCCCCCCCACAGAGCCAGCACTGCCAGTGCACTCCCCAGCCACAGAGCCAGCACTGCCAGTGCACTTCCCCCCCCACAGAGCCAGCACTGCCAGAGCACTTCCACCCCCCCACAGAGCCAGCACTGCCAGTGCACTCCCCACCCCCCACAGAGCCAGCATGGCCAGTGCACTCCCCCCCCACAGAGCTAGCACTGCCAGTCCACTTCCCCCCCACAGAGCCAGCACTGCCAGTGCACTTCCCCCCTCCACAGAGCCAGCACTGCCAGTGCTCCCCACACAGCCAACACTGTCAGTTCTCCCACCACACAGCCAGCACTGTCAGTGCTCCCAGCACACAGCCAGCACTGTCAGTGCTCCCACCACACAGCCAGCACTGTCAGTGCTCCCCCCACACAGCCAGCATTGTCAGTGCTCCCCCACACAGCCAACACTGTCTGTGATCCCCCACAATGCCAGCACTGTCAGTGCTCCCCCACACAGCCAGCACTGTCAGTGCTCCCACCACACAGCCAGCACTGTCAGTGCTCCCCACACAGCCAGCACTGTCAGTTCTCCCAACACACAGCCAGCACAGTCAGTGCTCCCCCCACACAGCCAGAACTGTCAGTGCTCCCAACACAAAGCCAGCACTGTCAGTGCCCCCACCACACAGCCAGAACTGTCAGTGCTCCCACCACACAGCCAGCACTGTCAGTGCACCCACCACACAGCCAGAACTGTCAGTGCACACCCCACACAGCCAGTTAGTGTCAGTGCTCCCCCACACAGCCAGCACTGTCAGTGTTCCCCTCACACAGCCAGCACTGTCAGTGCTTCCCCCCACAAAGCGAGCACTGTCAGTGCTCCCTCCACACAGCCAGCACTGTCAGTGCTCCCAACACACAGCCAGCACTGCCAGTGCTCCCACCACACAGCCAGCACTGTCAGTGCTCCCCCATACAGCCAGCAATGTCAGTGCACCCCCACACAGCCAGCACTGTCAGTGCTCCCCACACAGCAAGAACTATCAGTGCTCCCACCACACAGCCAGCACTGTCTGTGCTCCCACCACACAGCCAGCACTGTCAGTGCTCCTACCCCACACAGCCAGCACTGTCAGTGCTCCCCCACACAGCCAGCACTGTCAGTGCTCCCACCACACAGCCAGCACTGTCAGTGCTCCCCCCACACAGCCAGCACTGTCTGTGCTCCCCCCACACAGCCAGCACCGCCAGTGCTCCCACCACACAGCCAGGACTGTCAGTGCTACCCCACACAGCCAGCAATGTCAGTGCTCCCCCACACAGCCAGCACGGTCAGTGCTCCCCACACAGCAAGAACTATCAGTGCTCCCACCACACAGCCAGCACTGTCTGTGCTCCCACCACACAGCCAGCACTGTCTGTGCTCCCACCACACAGCCAGCACTGTCAGTGCTCCCCCCACACAGCCAGCAATGTCAGTGCTCCCACCACACAGTCAGCACTGTCAGTGCTCCCACCACAGAGCCAGCACTGTCAGGGCCCCCCACACAGCCAGCACTGCCAGCGCTGCTCCTACACAGCCAGCACTGTCAGTGTCCTCCCCCCGCACTACAGCACTGTCAGTGCTCCCCCACACAGCCAGCACTGTCAGTGCTCCCCCACACAGCCAGCACTGTCAGTGCTCCCAGCACTGCCAGTGCTCCCACCACACAGCCAGCACTGTCAGTGCTCCCCCACACAGCCAGCAATGTCAGTGCACCCCCACACAGCCAGCACTGTCAGTGCTCCCCACACAGCAAGAACAATCAGTGCTCCCACCACACAGCCAGCACTGTCTGTGCTCCCACCACACAGCCAGCACTGTCAGTGCTCCCCACACAGCAAGAACTACCAGTGCTCCCACCACACAGCCAGCACTGTCTGTGCTCCCACCACACAGCCAGCACTGTCAGTGCTCCCCCACACAGCCAGCACTGTCAGTGCTCCCACCACACAGACAGCACTGTCAGTGCTCCCCCCACACAGCCAGCACTGTCAGTGCTCCCCACACAGCCAGCACTGTCAGTCCTCCACACACAGCCAGCACTGTCAGTGTCCTCCCCCCACACATACAGCACTGTCAGTACTCCCCCACACAGCCAGCACTGTCAGTGCTCCCCCCCACACAGCCAGCACTGTCAGTGCTCCCCCACACAACCAGCACTGTCAGTGCTCCCACCACACAGCCAGCACTGTCAGTGCTCCCCCCACACAGCCAGCACTGTCAGTGCTCCCCCACACAGCCAGCACTGTCAGTGCTCCCACCACACAGCCAGCACTGTCAGTGCTCCCCCCACACAGCCAGCATTGTCAGTGCTCCCCCACACAGCCAGCACTGTCAGTGCTCCCCCACACAGCCAGCACTGCCAGTGCACTTCCCCCCCCCCCCCACAGCCAGCACTGTCAGTGCTCCCCCACACAGCCAACACTGTCAGTGCTCCCCCACACAGCCAGCACTGTCAGTGCCCCCACCACACAGCCAGCACTGTCAGAGCTCCCACCACACAGCCATCACTATCAGTGCTCCCCCACACTTCCAGCACTGTCAGTGCTCCCCCACACAGCCAGCACTGCCAGTGCTCACCCCACACAGCCAGCACTGTCAGTCCTCCCCCCACACAGCCAGCACTGTCAGTGCTCCCACCACACAGCCAGCACTGTCAGTGCTACCCCCACACTGCCAGCACTGTCAGTGCTCCCCAACACAGACAGCACTGTCAGTGCTCCCCCCACACAGCCAGCACTGTCAGTGTTCCCACCACACAGCCAGCACTGTCAGTGCTCCCACCACACAGCCAGCACTGTCAGTGCTCCCCCCAGACTGCCAGCACTGTCAGTGCTCCCATCACACAGCCAGCACTGTTAGTGCTCCCCACACAGCCAGCACTGTTAGTGCTCCCCACACAGCCAGCACTGTCAGTGCTCCCCCCACACAGCCAGCACTGTCAGTGTTCCCACCACACAGCCAGCACTGTCTGTGCTCCCCCATACAGCCAGCACTGTCAGTTCTCCCACCACTTAGCCAGCACTGTCAGTGCTCCCACCACACAGCCAGCACTGAAAGTGCACTTCCCCACCCCAGCCACAGAGCCAGCACTGCCAGTGCACTTACCCCCCACAGAGCCAGCACTGCCAGTGCACTTCCAACCCCCCCCACAGAGCCAGCACTGCCAGTGCACTCCCCCCCACAGAGCCAGCATGGCCAGTGCACTCCCCCCCCCACAGAGCTAGCACTGCCAGTGCACTCCCCCCCCACAGAGCCAGCACTGCCAGTGCACTTCCCCCCCCCCCCACAGAGCCAGCACTGCCAGTGCAACCCCACACAGCCAACACTGTCAGTTCTCCCACCACACAGCCAGCACTGTCAGTGCTCCCAGCACACAGCCAGCACTGTCAGTGCTCCCACCACACAGCCAGCACTGTCAGTGCTCCCCCCACACAGCCAGCATTGTCAGTGCTCCCCCACACAGGCAACACTGTCTGTGCTCCCCCACACAGCCAGCACTGTCAGTGCCCCCCACACAGCCAGCACTGTCAGAGCTCCAACCACACAGCCATCACTGTCAGTGCTCCCCCCACACAGCCAGCACTGTCAGTGCTCCCCCATACAGCCAGCACTGTCAGTGCTCCCCCACACAGCCAGCACTGTCAGTGCTCACACCACACAGCCAGCACTGTCAGTGCTCCCCACACACAGCCAGCACTGTCAGTGCTCTCCCCAAACAGCCAGCACTGTCAGTGCTCCCCACACACAGCCAGCACTGTCAGTGCTCCTACCCCACACAGCCAGCACTGTCAGTGCTCCCCCACACAGCCAGCACTGTCAGTGCTCTCCCCAAACATTCAGCACTGTCAGTGCTCCCCACACACAGCCAGCACTGTCAGTGCTCCTACCCCACACAGCCAGCACTGTCAGTGCTCCCCCAAACAGCCAGCACTGTCAGTGCTCACACCACACAGCCAGCACTGTCAGTGCTCCCCCACACAGCCAGCACTGTCAGTGCTCCCCCATATAGCCAGCACTGTCAGTGCTCCCCCACACAGCCAGCACTGTCAGTGCTCCCCCCAAACAGCCAGTACTGTCAGTGCTCCCCACACAACCAGCACTGTCAGTGCTCCTACCCCACACAGCCAGCACTGTCAGTGCTCCCGTCACACAGCCAGCACTGTCAGTACTCCCCCCACACAGCCAGCACTGTCAGTGCTCCAACCACACAACCAGCACTGTCAGTGCTCCTACCCCACACAGCCAGCACTGTCAGTGCTCCCACCACACAGCCAGCACTGTCAGTGCTCCCGTCACACAGCCAGCACTGTCAGTACTCCCCCCAAACAGCCAGCACTGTCAGTGCTCCCAACACACAGCCAGCACTGTCAGTGCTCCCCCCACACAGCCAGCACTGTCAGTGCTCCCCCACACAGCCTGCACTGTCAGTGCTCCCCCACACAGCCATCACTGTCAGTGCTCCCCCACACAGCCTGCACTGTCTGTGCTCCCCACACAGCCAGCACTGTCAGTGCTCCCCCCACACAGCCAGCACTGTCAGTGCTCCCCCACACAGCCAGCAATGTCAGTGCTCCCCCCACAGCAAGAACTATCAGTGATCCCACCACACAGCCAGCACTGTCTGTGCTCCCACCACACAGCCAGCACTGTCTGTACTCCCACCACACAGCCAGCACTGTCAGTGCTCCCCCCAGACAGCCAGCACTGTCAGTGCTCCCACCTCAGAGCCAGCACTGTCAGGGCTTCCCCACACAGCCAGCACTGCCAGCGTTGCTCCTACACAACCAGCACTGTCAGTGCTCCCCCACACAGCCAGCACTGTCCGTGCTCAACCCACACAGCCAGCACTGTCAGTGCTCCCCCCACACAGCCGTCACTGTCAGTGCTCCCCACACAGCCAGCACTGTCAGTGCTCCCCCCCACACAGCCAGCACTGTCAGTGTCCTCCCCCCACACATACAGCACTGTCAGTGCTCCACCACACAGCCAGCACTGTCAGTGCTCCCCACACAGCCAGCACTGTCAGTGCTCCCCACACAGCCAGCACTGTCAGTGCTCCCCCACACAGCCAGCACTGTCAGTGCTCCCCCCACACAGCCAGCACTGTCAGTGCTCCACCACACAGCCAGCACTGTCAGTGCTCCCACCACACAACCAGCACTGTCAGTGCTCCCCCACACAGCCAGCACTGTCAGTGCTCCCCCACACAGGCAGCACTGTCAGTGCTCCCCCCACACAGCCAGCACTGTCAGTGCTCCCACCACACAGTCAGCACTGTCAGTGCTCCCACCACACAGCCAGCACTGTCAGTGCTCCCACCACACAGTCAGCACTGTCAGTGCTCCCCCACACAGCCAGCACTCTCAGTGCTCCCCCACACAGCCAGCACTGTCAGTGCTCCCCCACACAGCCTGCACTGCCAGTGCACTCCCCCCCTCCACAGCCAGCACTATCAGTGCTCCCCCCACACAGCCAGCACTGTCAGTGCTCGCCACACAGGCAGCACTGCCAGTGCTCCCCCACACAGCCAGCACTGCCAGTGCTCACCCCACACAGCCAGCACTGTCAGTGCTCCCCCCACACAGCCAGCACTGTCAGTGCTCCCCACACAGGCAGCACTGTCCGCGCTCCCCCACACAGCCAGCACTGTCAGTGCTCCCACCACACAGCCAGCACTGTCAGTGCTCCCACCACACAGCCAGCACTGTCAGTGCTCCCCCCACACAGCCAGCACTGTCAGTGCTCCCCACACAGGCAGCACTGTCAGCGCTCCCCCACACAGCCAGCACTGTCAGTGCTCCCACCACACAGCCAGCACTGTCAGTGCTCCCACCACACAGCCAGCACTGTCAGTGCTCCCCACACAGCCAGAACTATCAGTGCTCCCACCACACAGCCAGCACTGTCTGTGCTCCCACCACACAGCCAGCACTGTCAGTGCTCCCCACACAGCCAGCACTGTCAGTGCTCCCCCCACACAGCCAGCACTGTCAGTGTTCCCACCACACAGCCAGCACTGTCAGTGCTCCCACCACACAGCAAGCACTGTCAGTGCTCCCCCACACAGCCAGCACTGTCAGTGCTCCCACCACACAGCCAGCACTGTCAGTGCTCCCATCACACAGCCGGCACTGTCAGTGCTACCACAACACACAGCCAGCACTGTCTGTGCTCCCCCACACAGCCAGCACTGTCAGTGCTCCCACCACAGATCCAGCACTGTCAGTGCACTTCCCCCCCCCCCACAGAGCCAGCACTGCCAGTGCACTCCCCCCCCCCACAGAGCCAGCACTGCCAGTGCACTCCCCAGCCACAGAGCCAGCACTGCCAGTGCACTTCCCCCCCACAGAGCCAGCACTGCCAGTGCACTTCCACCCCCCCCACAGAGCCAGCACTGCCAGTGCACTCCCCACCGAGCCAGCATGGCCAGTGCACTCCCCCCCCACAGAGCTAGCACTGCCAGTCCACTTCCCCCCCACAGAGCCAGCACTGCCAGTGCACTTCCCCCCTCCACAGAGCCAGCACTGCCAGTGCTCCCCCACACAGCCAACACTGTCAGTTCTCCCACCACACAGCCAGCACTGTCAGTGCTCCCAGCAAACAGCCAGCACTGTCAGTGCTCCCACCACACAGCCAGCACTGTCAGTGCTCCCCCCACACAGCCAGCATTGTCAGTGCTCCCCCACACAGCCAACACTGTCTGTGCTCCCCCACACAGCCAGCACTGTCAGTGCTCCCCCACACAGCCAGCACTGTCAGTGCTCCCGCCACACAGCCAGCACTGTCAGTGCTCCCCACACAGCCAGCACTGTCAGTGCTCCCACCACACAGCCAGCACAGTCAGTGCTCCCCCCACACAGCCAGAACTGTCAGTGCTCCCAACACAAAGCCAGCACTGTCAGTGCCCCCACCACACAGCCAGAACTGTCAGTGCTCCCACACACAGCCAGCACTGTCAGTGCACACCCCACACAGCCAGTTAGTGTCAGTGCTCCCCCACACAGCCAGCACTGTCAGTGCTCCCCTCACACAGCCAGCACTGTCAGTGCTACCCCCACACAGCCAGCACTGTCAGTGCTCCACCACACAGCCAGCACTGTCAGTGCTCCCACCACACAACCAGCACTGTCAGTGCTCCCCCACACAGCCAGCACTGTCAGTGCTCCCCCACACAGCCAGCAGTGTCAGTGCTCCCCCACACAGGCAGCACTGTCAGTGCTCCCACCACACAGTCAGCACTGTCAGTGCTCCCACCACACAGCCAGCACTGTCAGTGCTCCCACCACACAGTCAGCACTGTCAGTGCTCCCCCACACAGCCAGCACTCTCAGTGCTCCCCCACACAGCCAGCACTGTCAGTGCTCCCCCACACAGCCTGCACTGCCAGTGCACTCCCCCCCCCCCTCCACAGCCAGCACTATCAGTGCTCCCCCCACACAGCCAGCACTGTCAGTGCTCCCCACACAGGCAGCACTGCCAGTGCTCCCCCACACAGCCAGCACTGCCAGTGCTCACCCCACACAGCCAGCACTGTCAGTGCTCCCCCCACACAGCCAGCACTGTCAGTGCTCCCCACACAGGCAGCACTGTCCGCGCTCCCCCACACAGCCAGCACTGTCAGTGCTCCCACCACACAGCCAGCACTGTCAGTGCTCCCACCACACAGCCAGCACTGTCAGTGCTCCCCCCACACAGCCAGCACTGTCAGTGCTCCCCACACAGGCAGCACTGTCAGCGCTCCCCCACACAGCCAGCACTGTCAGTGCTCCCACCACACAGCCAGCACTGTCAGTGCTCCCACCACACAGCCAGCACTGTCAGTGCTCCCCACACAGCCAGAACTATCAGTGCTCCCACCACACAGCCAGCACTGTCTGTGCTCCCACCACACAGCCAGCACTGTCAGTGCTCCCCACACAGCCAGCACTGTCAGTGCTCCCCCTACACAGCCAGCACTGTCAGTGTTCCCACCACACAGCCAGCACTGTCAGTGCTCCCACCACACAGCAAGCACTGTCAGTGCTCCCCCCACACAGCCAGCACTGTCAGTGCTCCCCCCACACAGCCAGCACTGTCAGTGCTCCCATCACACAGCCGGCACTGTCAGTGCTACCACAACACACAGCCAGCACTGTCTGTGCTCCCCCACACAGCCAGCACTGTCAGTGCTCCCACCACAGATCCAGCACTGTCAGTGCACTTCCCCCCCCCACAGAGCCAGCACTGCCAGTGCACTCCCCCCCCCCACAGAGCCAGCACTGCCAGTGCACTCCCCAGCCACAGAGCCAGCACTGCCAGTGCACTTCCCCCCCACAGAGCCAGCACTGCCAGTGCACTTCCACCCCCCCACAGAGCCAGCACTGCCAGTGCACTCCCCACCGAGCCAGCATGGCCAGTGCACTCCCCCCCCACAGAGCTAGCACTGCCATTCCACTTCCCCCCCACAGAGCCAGCACTGCCAGTGCACTTCCCCCCTCCACAGAGCCAGCACTGCCAGTGCTCCCCCACACAGCCAACACTGTCAGTTCTCCCACCACACAGCCAGCACTGTCAGTGCTCCCAGCAAACAGCCAGCACTGTCAGTGCTCCCACCACACAGCCAGCACTGTCAGTGCTCCCCCCACACAGCCAGCATTGTCAGTGCTCCCCCACACAGCCAACACTGTCTGTGCTCCCCCACACAGCCAGCACTGTCAGTGCTCCCCCACACAGCCAGCACTGTCAGTGCTCCCACCACACAGCCAGCACTGTCAGTGCTCCCCACACAGCCAGCACTGTCAGTGCTCCCACCACACAGCCAGCACAGTCAGTGCTCCCCCCACACAGCCAGAACTGTCAGTGCTCCCAACACAAAGCCAGCACTGTCAGTGCCCCCACGACACAGCCAGAACTGTCAGTGCTCCCACACACAGCCAGCACTGTCAGTGCACACCCCACACAGCCAGTTAGTGTCAGTGCTCCCCCACACAGCCAGCACTGTCAGTGCTCCCCACACACAGCCAGCACAGTCAGTGCTACCCCCACACAGCCAGCACTGTCAGTGCTTCCCCCCACAAAGCGAGCACTGTCAGTGCTCCCACCACACAGCCAGCACTGTCAGTGCTCCCCACACAGCAAGAACTATCAGTGCTCCCACCACACAGCCAGCACTGTCTGTGCTCCCACCACACAGCCAGCACTGTCAGTGCTCCTACCCCACACAGCCCGCGCTATCAGTGCTCCCCTCACACAGCCAGCACCGCCAGTGCTCCCACCACACAGCCAGGACTGTCAGTGCTCCCCCACACAGCCAGCAATGTCAGTGCTCCCCCACACAGCCAGCACGGTCAGTGCTCCCCCCACAGCAAGAACTATCAGTGCTCCCACCACACAGCCAGCACTGTCTGTGCTCGCACCACACAGCCAGCACTGTCTGTGCTCCCACCACACAGCCAGCACTGTCAGTGCTCCCCCCACACAGCCAGCAATGTCAGTGCTCCCACCACACAGCCAGCACTGTCAGTGCTCCCACCACACAGCCAGCACTGTCAGGGCTCCCCCACACAGCCAGCACTGCCAGCGCTGCTCCTACACAACCAGCACTGTCAGTGTCCTCCCCCCACACTACAGCACTGTCAGTGCTCCCCTACACAGCCAGCACTGTCAGTGCTCCCACCACACAGCCAGCACTGTCAGTGCTCCCCCACACAGCCAGCAATGTCAGTGCACCCCCACACAGCCAGCACTGTCAGTGCTCCCCACACAGCAAGAACAATCAGTGCTCCCACCACACAGCCAGCACTGTCTGTGCTCCCACCACACAGCCAGCACTGTCAGTTCTCCCCACCCAGCAAGAACTATCAGTGCTCCCACCACACAGCCAGCACTGTCTGTGCTCCCACCACACAGCCAGCACTGTCAGTGCTCCCCCACACAGCCAGCACTGTCAGTGCTCCCACCACACAGACAGCACTGTCAGTGCTCCCCCCACACAGCCAGCACTGTCAGTGCTCCCCACACAGCCAGCACTGTCAGTGCTCCACACACAGCCAGCAATGTCAGTGTCCTCCCCCCACACATACAGCACTGTCAGTACTCCCCCACACAGTCAGCACTGTCAGTGCTCCCCCCCACACAGCCAGCACTGTCAGTGCTCCCCCACACAGCCAGCACTGTCAGTGCTCCCACCACACAGCCAGCACTGTCAGTGCTCCCCCCACACAGCCAGCACTGTCAGTGCTCCCCCACACTGCCAGCACTGTCAGTGCTCCCACCACACAGCCAGCACTGTCTGTGCTCCCCCCACACAGCCAGCATTGTCAGTGCTCCCCCACACAGCCAGCACTGTCAGTGCTCCCCACACAGGCAGCACTGGCAGTGCTCCCCCACACAGCCAGCACTGCCAGTGCTCACCCCACACAGCCAGCACTGTCAGTGCTCCCCCCACACAGCCAGCACTGTCAGTGCTCCCCCACACAGCCAACACTGTCAGTGCTCCCCCACACAGCCAGCACTGTTAGTGCTCCCACCACACAGCCAGCACTGTCAGTGCCCCCACCACACAGCCAGCACTGTCAGAGCTCCCACCACACAGCCAGCACTATCAGTGCTCCCCCACACTTCCAGCACTGTCAGTGCTCCCCCACACAGCCAGCACTGTCAGTGCTCCCCACACAGGCAGCACTGCCAGTGCTCCCCCCACACAGCCAGCACTGCCAGTGCTCACCCCACACAGCCAGCACTGTCAGTCCTCCCCCCACACAGCCAGCACTGTCAGTGCTCCCACCACACAGCCAGCACTGTCAGTGCTCCCCCCACACTGCCAGCACTGTCAGTGCTCCCCAACACAGACAGCACTGTCAGTGCTCCCCCCACACAGCCAGCACTGTTAGTGCTCCCCACACAGCCAGCATTGTCAGTGCTCCCCCCACACAGCCAGCACTGTCAGTGTTCCCACCACACAGCCAGCACTGTCAGTGCTCCCACCACACAGCCAGCACTGTCAGTGCTCCCCCCAGACTGCCAGCACTGTCAGTTCTCCCATCACACAGCCAGCACTGTTAGTGCTCCCCACACAGCCAGCACTGTCAGTGCTCCCCCCACACAGCCCGCACTGTCAGTGTTCCCACCACACAGCCAGCACTGTCTGTGCTCCCCCATTCAGCCAGCACTGTCAGTGCTCCCATCACTTAGCCAGCACTGTCAGTGCTCCCACCACACAGCCAGCACTGAAAGTGCACTTCCCCACCCCAGCCACAGAGCCAGCACTGCCAGTGCACTTACCCCCCACAGAGCCAGCACTGCCAGTGCACTTCCACCCCCCCCCACAGAGCCAGCACTGCCAGTGCACTCCCCCCCACAGAGCCAGCATGGCCAGTGCACTCCCCCCCCACAGAGCTAGCACTGCCAGTGCACTTCCCCCCCACAGAGCCAGCACTGCCAGTGCACTTCCCCCCCACAGAGCCAGCACTGCCAGTGCAACCCCACACAGCCAACACTGTCAGTTCTCCCACCACACAGCCAGCACTGTCAGTGCTCCCACCACACAGCCAGCACTGTCAGTGCTCCCACCACACAGCCAGTGCTGTCAGTGCACCCACCACACAGCCAGCCCTGTCAGTGCTCCCCCACACAGCCAGCACTGTCAGTGCTCCCACCACACAGCCAGCACTGTCTGTGCTCCCACCACACAGCCAGCATTTTCAGTGCTCCCCCACACAGCCAGCACTGTCAGTGCTCCCACCACACAGCCAGCACTGTCTGTGCTCCCTCCACACAGCCAGCATTGTCAGTGCTCCCCCACACAGCCAGCACTGCCAGTGCTCCTCACACAGCCAGCATTGTCAGTGCTCCCCCACACAGCCAGCACTGCCAGTGCTCCTCACACAGCCAGCACTGTCAGTGCTCCCCCACTCAGCCAGCACTGTCAGTGCTCCCACCACACAGCCAGCACTGTCAGTGCTCCCCACACAGTCAGCACTGCCAGTGCTCCCCACACAGGCAGCACTGTCAGTGCTCCCCCACACAGCCAGCACTGTCAGTGCTTCCACCACATAGCCAGCACTGTCAGTGCTCCCCACACAGGCAGCACTGTCAGTGCCCCCCCTCACACAGCCAGCACTGTCAGTGTTCCCCCACACACAGCCAGCGCTGTCAGTGCCCCCCCCCAACACAGCCAGCACCGTCAGTGCTCCCACCACACAGCCAGCACTGTCTGTGCTCCCACCACACAGCCAGCATTGTCAGTGCTCCCCCACACAGCCAACACTGTCAGTGCTCCCCCTCACAGCCAGCACTGTCAGTGCCCCCACCACACAGCCAGCACTGTCAGTGCTCCCACCACACAGCCAGCACTGTCAGTGCTCCCCCAAACTTCCAGCACTGTCAGTGCTCCCCACACAGCCAGCACTGTCAGTGCTCCCCCCACACAGCCAGCCCTGTCAGTGCTCCCCACACAGCCAGCACTGTCAGTGTTCCCCCCACACAGCCAGCACCGTCAGTGCTCACACCACACAGCCAGCACTGTCAGTGCTCCACCCACACAGCCAGCACTGCCAGAGCTCCCCCCACACAGCCAGCACTGTCAGTGCTCCCCCAGACAGCCACCACTGTCAGTGCTCCCCCCGCACAGCCAGCACTGCCATTGCACTCCCCCCCCCCACAGCCAGCACTGCCAGTGCACCTCTCACCCCCCACAGGGCCAGCACAGCCAGTGCACTTTCCCCCCTTCCCACAGCCAGCACTGTCAGTGCTCCCCCCACAGCCAGCACTGCCAGTGCACTTCCCCCCCCACAGCCAGCACTGCCAGTGCACTTCACCCCACAGAGCCAACACTGCCAGTGCACTCCCCCCCCACAGCCAGCACTGTCAGGGCTCCCACCACACAGCCATCACTGTCAGTGCTCCCACCACACAGCCAGCACTGTCAGTGCTCCCCCACACAGCCAGCACTGTCTGTGCTCCCCCACACAGCCAGCAATGACAGTGCTCCCCCCCACAGCCAGCACTGCCAGTGCACTCCCCCCCCCCCACAGCCAGCACTGCCAGTGCACTTCACCCCACAGAGCCAGAACTGCCAGTGCACTCCCCCCCCCACAGCCAGCACTGTCAGGGCTCCCACCACACAGCCAGCACTGTCAGTGCTCCCACCACACAGCCAGCACTATCAGTGCTCCCCACACAGCCAGCACTGTCAGTGCTCCCCCACACAGCCAGCACTGTAAGTGCTCCCCACACAGCCAGCACTGTCAGTGCTCCCCCCACAGCCAGCACTGCCAGTGCACCTCCCACCCCCCACAGGGCCAGCACAGCCAGTGCACTTTCCCCCCTTCCCACAGCCAGCACTGTCAGTGCTCCCCCCACAGCCAGCACTGCCAGTGCACTTCCCCCCCACAGCCAGCACTGCCAGTGCACTTCACCCCACAGAGCCAGCACTGCCAGTGCACTCCCCCCCCACAGCCAGCACTGTCAGGGCTCCCACCACACAGCCAGCACAGCCAGTGCACTTTCCCCCCCTTCCCACAGCCAGCACTGTCAGTGCTCCCCCCCACAGCCAGCACTGCCAGTGCACTTCCCCCCCCACAGCCAGCACTGCCAGTGCACTTCACCCCACAGAGCCAGCACTGCCAGTGCACTCCCCCCCACAGCCAGCACTGTCAGGGCTCCCACCACACAGCCAGCACTGTCAGTGCTCCCCCCACACAGCCAGCATTGTCAGTGCTCCCACCACACAGCCAGCACTGTCAGTGCTCCCCCCACACACCCAGCACTGTCAGTGCTCCCCCACACAGCCAGCACTGTCAGTGCTCCCCCACACAGCCAGCACTGTCAGTGCTCCCCCCACACAGCCAGCACTGTCAGTGCTCCCCCACACAGCCAGCACTGCCAGTGCTCTCCCACACAGCCATCACTGTCAGTGCACCCACCACACAGCCTGCACTGTCAGTGCTCCCCTCATGGCCAGCACTGTCAGTGCTCCCACCACACAGCCAGCACTGTAAGTGCTCCCACCACACAGCCAGCACTGTCAGTGCTCCCCTCACAGCCATCACTGTCCGTGCTCGCCACACACACCGAGCACTGTCTGTGCTCCCCCCGCACAGCCAGCACTGTCGGTGCTCCAACACACAGCCAACACTGTCAGGGCTCCCCCCACACAGCCAGCACTGTCCGTGCTCCCACCACACAGCCAGCACTGTCAGTGCTCCCCCACACAGCCAGCACTGTCAGTGCTCCCACCACACAGCCAGCACTGTCAGTGCTCCCCCCACACAGCCAGCACTGTCAGTGCTCCTCCACACAGCCTGCACTGTCAGTGCTCCCCTACACAGTCAGCACTGTCAGTGCTCCCCCCACACAGCCAGCACTGTCAGTGCTCCCCCACACAGCCTGCACTGTCAGTGCTCCCCCACACAGTCAGCACTGTCAGTGCTCCCACCACACAGCCAGCACTGTCAATGCTCCCACCACACAGCCAGCACTGTCAGTGCTCCCCCACACAGCCAACACTGTCAGTGCTGCCCCTACACAGCCAGCACTGTCAGTGCTCCCCCCACACAGCCTGCTCTGTCAGTGCTCCCACCTCACAGCGAGCACTGTCAGTGCTCCCACCACACAGCCAGCACTGTCAGTGCTGCCCCCACACAGCCAGCTCTGTCAGTGCTCCCACCTCACAACCAGCACTGTCAGTGCTCCCACCACACAGCCAGCTCTGTCAGTGCTCCCACCTCACAACCAGCACTGTCAGTGCTCCCACCACACAGCCAGCACTGTCAGTGCTCCCACCACACAGCCAGCACTGTCAGTGCTCCCACCACACAGCCAGCACTGTCAGTGCTCCCCCCACACAGCCAGCACTGTCAGTGCTCCCACCACACAGCCAGCACTGTCAGTGCGCCACCACACAGCCAGCACTGCCCGTGCTCCCACCACACACCCAGCACTGGCAGTGCTCCCCCACACTCGGTCTGTGTCTCTGTCTCTGTCTGTGTCTCTGTCTCTGTGTCTGTCTGTGTCTCTGTCTCTGTCTGTGTCCCTGTCTGTGTCTGTGTCTGTTTCTCTGTCCCTGTCTCTCTCTGTGTCCCTGTCTCTGTCTGTGTCTCTGTCAGTGTCCCGTCTCTGTCTGTCTCTGTCTGTGTCTCTGTGTCTGTCTGTGTCTGTGTCTCTGTGTCTGTCTCTGTCTGTGTCTCTATCTGTGGCTCTGTCTATGTCTCTGTGTCTGTCTGTGTGTCTCGCTGTGTCTCTGTGTCTGTCTGTGTCTCAGCCTCTGCCTCTGTCTGTGTCGCTGTGTCTGTCGGTGTCTGTGTCTCACTCTCTGACTCTGTCTGTATCTCCGTGTCTGTCTGTGTCTCAGTCTCTGTCTCTGTCTGGGCACATTCTGCTGCACAGACTGTGTTTATGTGTGAGGCACCCACCCAGCTGATCGGCATTGGGGGAGTCACACACACCCAGCTGACTGGCCATGGTGGAGGCACACACCCAGCTGATCGGCCATGGTGGAGGCACACACCCAGCTGATCGGCAATGGGGAGAGGCACACATCCAGCTGATCGGCAATGGGGGAGTCACACTGACCCAGCTGATCGGCAATGGGGGTGAAGCACACACCCAGCTGATCGGCAATGGGGGAAGCACACACCCAGCTGATCGGCAATGGGGGGAAGCACATCCCAGCTGATCGGCAATGGGGGGAGCACACACACAGCTGATGGGCCATGGGGGAGTCACACTGAACCAGCTGATCGGCCATGGGAGAGTCACACTGACCCAACTCATCGGCCATGGGGGAGTCACACTGAACCAGCTGATCGGCCATGGGAGAGTCACACTGACCCAGCTGATCAGCATTGGGGGAGTCACACTGTCCCAGCTGATCGGCCATGGGGGAGTCACACTGACCCAGCTGATCGGCCATAGGGGAGTCACACCCACCCACCGACAGTCTCTCCTGGTAATGCAGAATGGTAAATCTCTGCCTGTGTCTCTGCCTGTATGTGTCCAATTCTCTCTCTGTCTGTGTTTCTGTCTGTTTCTCTGTCTGTGCCTGTGTCCCTGTCTGTGTCTGTGCCTGTATCTGTGTCTATGCCTCTGTCTGTGTCTCCGTCTGTGTCGCTGACTCTGTCTGTGTCTGTGTCTCTGTCTGTGTCTCTGTCTGTGTCTCTGTCTGTGTCTCTGTATGTGTCTCTGTATGTGTCTGTGTCCCTGTCTGTGTCTGTGTCTCTGTCTGTGTCGCTGACTCTGTCTCTGTCTGTGTCTCTGTCTGTGTCTCTGTCTGTGTCTCTGCCTGTGTCTGTGTCTCTGTGTCTGTGTCTGTGTCTGTGTCTCTGTCTCTGTCTGTGTCTCTGTCTCGGTGTCTGTGTCGGTGTCAGCGTCTCTGTGTCTGCCTATGTCCCTGAAACTGACTGCGTTTCTGTCTGTGTCTCTGCCTGTGTCTTTTTCTCTCTCTCGGTCTGTGTCTGTCTGTGTTTCTGTCTGTGTCTCTGTCTGTGTCGCTGTCTCTGTCTGCGTCGCTGTGTCTGCCTGTGTCTCTGTCTCTGCCTGTATATCTGTCTGTGTCCCTGTCTCTGTCTTTGTTGGTGTCTGTGTTTCTGTGTCTGCCTGTGTCTCAGCCCGGGTCTCTGTCTGTGTCTCTGAATCTGACTGCGTTTCTGCCTGTGTCTCTGCCTGTGTCTTTTTCTCTCTCTCGGCCTGTGTCCGTCTGTGTTCCTGTCTGTGTCTCTTTCTCTGTCTGTGTCTGTGTCTCTGTCTGTGTCCCTGTCTGTGTCTGTGTCTATGCCTGTGTCTGTGTCTCTGCCTGTGTCTGTGTCTCTGTCTCTGTCGCTGTTTCTGTCTGTTTCTCTGTCTATGTCTGTGTCTGTGTCTCTGTCTCTGTCTGTGTCTCTGTCTGTGTCTATGCCTCCGTCTGTGTCTCCGTCTGTGTCTGTCTCTGTCGCAGTCTCTGTCGCTGTCTGTGTCTCTGTCTGTGTCTCTGTCTGTGTCTCTGTCTGTGCCTGTGTCGGTGCCTGTGTCGGTGTCTCTGTGTCTGCCTGTGTTCCTGTATCTGTCTGTGTCTCTGAATCTGACTGTGTTTCTGTCTGTGTCTCTTTCTCTGTCTGTGCCTGTTTCTCTGTCTGTGTCTCTGTCTGTGTCGCTGTCTTTGTCTGCGTCGCTGTGTCTGCCTGTGTCTCTGTCTCTGTCTGTATATCTGTCTGTGTCCCTGTCTCTGTCTGTGTTGGTGTCTGTGTCTCTGTGTCTGCCTGTGTCCCTGTAACTGTCTGTGTCTCAGCTCGGGTCTCTGTCTGTGTCTCTGAATCTTACTGTGTTTCTGTCTGTGTCTCTGCCTGTGTCTTTTTCTCTCTCTCGGTCTGTGTCTGTCTGTGTTTCTGTCTCTGTCTCCTTCTGAGTCTGCGTCTGTGTCTCTGTCTCTGTCTGTGCCTGTGTCTGTGTCTCCGTCTGTGTCTCCGTCTGTTTCTGTGTCTGTGACTGTGTCTCTGTGTCTGTGTCTCTGTGTCTGTGTGTCTGTGTCTCTGTGTCTGTGTCTGTGTCTCTGTGTCTGTGTCCCTTGATCTGTCTGTGTCTCTGTCTCTGTCTGTGTCTGTGTCTCTGTCTGTGTCTGTGTCTGTGTCTCTGTGTCTGTGTCTCTGTGTCTCTGTGCCTGTGTCTCTGTGTCTGTGTCTGTGTCTTTGTGTCTGTGTCTCTGTCTGTGTCTCTGCCTGTGTGCCTGTGTCTGTGTCTGTATCTGTGTCTCTGTCTGTGTCTGTGTCTGCGTCTCTGTGTCTGTGTCTCTGTCTGTGTGTCTGTGTCTCTGTCTGTGTCTCTGTCTGTGTCACATTCTGCTGCACAGACTGTGTTTAAGTGTGAGGCACACACCCAGCTGATCGGCAATGCGGGGAAGCACACACCCAGCTGATCGGCAATGGGGGGAGGCACACACCCAGCTGATCGGCAATGGGCGGAAGCACACACCCAGCTGATCGGCAATGGGGGGAAGCACACACCCAGCTGATCGGCAATGGGGGGAAGGACACGCCCAGCTGATCGGCAATGCGGGGAAGCACACACCCAGCTCATCGGCAATGGGGGGAAGGACACGCCCAACTGATCGGCAATGGGGGGAAGCACACACCCAGCTGATCGGCAATGGGGGGAAGCACACACCCAGCTGATCGGCAATGGGGGGAAGGACAGACCCAGCTGAACGGCAATGCGGGGAAGCACACACCCAGCTGATCGGCAATGGGGGGAGGCACACACCCAGCTGATCGGCAATATGGGGAAGCACACACCCAGCTGATCGACAATGGGGGGAAGCACACACCCAGCTGATCGGCAATGGGGGGAAGCACACACCCAGCTGATCGGCAATGGGGGGAAGCACACACCCAGCTGATCGGCAATGGGGGGAAGGACAGACCCAGCTGATCGGCAATGGGGGGAAGGACACGCCCAGCTGATCGGCAATGCGGGGAAGCACACACCCAGCTCATCGGCAATGGGGGGAAGCACACACCCAGCTGATCGGCAACGGGGGGAAGCAGACACCCAGCTGATCGGCAATGCGGGGAAGCACACACCCAGCTCATCGGCAATGGGGGGAAGGACACACCCAGCTGATCGGCAATGGGGGGAAGCACACACCCAGCTGATCGGCAATGGGGGAAGGACAGACCCAGCTGATCGGCAATGCGGGGAAGCACACACCCAGCTGATCGGCAATGGGGGGAAGGACACGCCCAGCTGATCGGCAATGGGGGGGAAGGACAGACGCAGCTGATCGGCAATGGGGGGAAGGACAGATCCAGCTGATCGGCAATGGGGGGAAGGACAGATCCAGCTGATCGGCAATGCGGGGAAGGACACACCCAGCTGATCGGCAATGCGGGGAGGCACACACCCAGCTGATCGGCAATGGGGGGAAGGACAGATCCAGCTGATCGGCAATGCGGGGAAGGACACACCCAGCTGATCGGCAATGCGGGGAGGCACACACCCAGCTGATCGGCAATGGGGGGAAGGACACACCCAGCTGATCGGCAATGGGGGGAAGGACAGATCCAGCTGATCGGCAATGCGGGGAAGCACACTCCCAGCTGATCGGCAATGCGGGGAAGGACACACCCAGCTGATCGGCAATGGGGGGAAGGACACACCCAGCTGATCGGCAATGGGGGGAAGGACACTCCCAGCTGATCGGCAATGGGGGGAAGGACACACCCAGCTGATCGGCAATGGGGGGAAGGACACACCCAGCTGATCGGCAATGGGGGGAAGGACACACCCAGCTGATCGGCAATGGGGGGAAGGACAGATCCAGCTGATCGGCAATGCGGGGAAGCACACACCCAGCTGATCGGCAATGCGGGGAAGGACAGATCCAGCTGATCGGCAATGCGGGGAAGCACACACCCAGCTGATCGGCAATGGGGGGAAGGACAGGCCCAGCTGATCGGCAATGGGGGGAAGGAAACACCCAGCTGATCGGCAATGGGGGGAAGGACAGACCCAGCTGATCGGCAATGGGGGGAAGCACACACCCAGCTGATCGGCAATGGGGGGAAGCACACACCCAGCTGATCGGCAATGGGGGGAAGGACACACCCAGCTGATCGGCAATGGGGGGAAGGACACGCCCAGCTGATCGGCAATGGGGGGAAGCACACACCCAGCTGATCGGCAATGCGGGGAAGCACACTCCCAGCTGATCGGCAATGGGGGAAAGGACAGACCCAGCTGATCGGCAATGGGGGGAAGCACACACCCAGCTGATCGGCAATGGGGGGGAAGGACAGACCCAGCTGATCGGCAATGTGGGGAAGGACAGACCCAGCTGATCGGCAATGGGGGGAAGGACAGACCCAGCTGATCGGCAATGGGGGGAAAGCACACACCCAGCTGATCGGCAATGGGGGGAAGCACACACCCAGCTGATCGGCAATGGGGGGAAGCACACACCCAGCTGATCGGCAATGGGGGGAAGGACACAACCAGCTGATCGGCAATTGTGGGAAGCACACACCCAGCTGATCGGCAATGTGGGGAAGGACAGACCCAGCTGATCGGCAATGGGGGAAAGCACACACCCAGCTGATCGGCAATGGGGGGAAGGACAGATCCAGCTGATCGGCAATGCGGGGAAGCACACTCCCAGCTGATCGGCAATGGGGGGAAGCACACACCCAGCTGATCGGCAATGCGGGGAAGGACACTCACAGCTGATCGGCAGTGGGGGGAAGCACACACCCAGCTGATCGGCAATGGGGGGAAGGACAGACCCAGCTGATCGGCAATGCGGGGAAGGACAGACCCAGCTGATCGGCAATGCGGGGAAGCACACACCCAGCTGATCGGCAATGCGGGGTAGGACACTCCCAGCTGATCGGCAATGGGGGGAAGGACAGACCCAGCTGATCGGCAATGGGGGGAAGCACACACCCAGCTGATCGGCAATGGGGGGGAAGCACACACCCAGCTGATCGGCAATGGGGGGAAGCACACACCCAGCTGATCGGCAATGCGGGGAAGCACACACCCAGCTGATCGGCAATGGGGGGAAGCACACGCCCAGCTGATCGGCAATGGGGGGAAGGACACGCCCAGCTGATCGGCAATGGGGGGAAGCACACACCCAGCTGATCGGCAATGGGGGGAAGCACACTCCCAGCTGATCGGCAATGGGGGGAAGCACACACCCAGCTGATCGGCAATGGGGGGAAGCACACACCCAGCTGATCGGCAATGGGGGGAAGCACACACCCAGCTGATCGGCAATGCGGGGAAGGACACTCCCAGCTGATCGGCAATGGGGGGAAGCACACACCCAGCTGATCGGCAATGCGGGGAAGCACACACCCAGCTGATCGGCAATGGGGGGAAGCACACTCCCAGCTGATCGGCAATGCGGGGAAGGACAGACCCAGCTGATCGGCAATGGGGGGAAGGACAGACCCAGCTGATCGGCAATGGGGGGAAGCACACACCCAGCTGATCGGCAATGGGGGGAAGGACACTCCCAGCTGATCGGCAATGGGGGGAAGCACACACCCAGCTGATCGGCAATGCGGGGAAGCACACACCCAGCTGATCGGCAATGGGGGAAGGACACGCCCAGCTGATCGGCAATGGGGGGGATGCACACACCCAGCTGATCGGCAATGGGGGGAAGCACACACCCAGCTGATCGGCAATGGGGGGAAGGACAGACCCAGCTGATCGGCAATGGGGGGAAGCACACACCCAGCTGATCGGCAATGGGGGGAAGGACACACCCAGCTGATCGGCAATGGGGGGAAGCACACACCCAGCTGATCGGCAATGGGGGGAAGGACACTCCCAGCTGATCGGCAATGGGGGGAAGGACAGACCCAGCTGATCGGCAATGCGGGGAAGCACACACCCAGCTGATCGGCAATGCGGGGAAGCACACACCCAGCTGATCGGCAATGGGGGAAGGACACGCCCAGCTGATCGGCAATGGGGGGGATGCACACACCCAGCTGATCGGCAATGGGGGGAAGCACACACCCAGCTGATCGGCAATGGGGGGAAGGACAGACCCAGCTGATCGGCAATGGGGGGGATGCACACACCCAGCTGATCGGCAATGGGGGGAAGGACAGACCCAGCTGATCGGCAATGGGGGGAAGGACACGCCCAGCTGATCGGCAATGGGGGGGATGCACACACCCAGCTGATCGGCAATGGGGGGAAGGACAGACCCAGCTGATCGGCAATGGGGGGAAGCACACACCCAGCTGATCGGCAATGGGGGGAAGGACACTCCCAGCTGATCGGCAATGGGGGGAAGGACAGACCCAGCTGATCGGCAATGGGGGGAAGCACACACCCAGCTGATCGGCAATGCGGGGAAGCACACACCCAGCTGATCGGCAATGGGGGAAGGACACGCCCAGCTGATCGGCAATGGGGGGAAGCACACACCCAGCTGATCGGCAATGGGGGGAAGGACAGACCCAGCTGATCGGCAATGGGGGAAAGCACACACCCAGCTGATCGGCAATGGGGGGAAGGACAGACCCAGCTGATCGGCAATGGGGGGAAGGACAGACCCAGCTGATCGGCAATGGGGGGAAGCACACACCCAGCTGATCGGCAATGCGGGGAAGGACACACCCAGCTGATCGGCAATGGGGGGAAGCACACTCCCAGCTGATCGGCCATGGGGGGAAGCACACACCCAGATGATCGGCAATGGGGGGAAGCACACACCCAGCTGATCGGCAATGGGGGGAAGCACACACCCAGCTGATCGGCAATGCGGGGAAGCACACACCCAGCTGATCGGCAATGGGGGGAAGCACACACCCAGCTGATCGGCAATGGGGGGAAGCACACACCCAGCTGATCGGCAATGGGGGGAAGGACAGACCCAGCTGATCGGCAATGCGGGGAAGCACACACCCAGCTGATCGGCAATGGGGGAGGCACACACCCAGCTGATCGGCAATGGGGGGAAGCACACACCCAGCTGATCGGCAATGGGGGGAAGGACAGACCCAGCTGATCGGCAATGCGGGGAAGCACACACCCAGCTGATCGGCAATGCGGGGAAGCACACATCCAGCTGATCGGCAATGCGGGGAAGCACACATCCAGCTGATCGGCAATGGGGGGAAGGTCACACCCAACTGATCGGCAATGCGGGGAAGCACACACCCAGCTGATCGGCAATGCGGGGAAGCACACATCCAGCTGATCGGCAATGGGGGGAAGGTCACACCCAACTGATCGGCATTGCGGGGAAGCACACACCCAGCTGATCGGCAATGGGGGGAAGCACACACCCAGCTGATCGGCAATGGGGGGGAAGGACAGACCCAGCTGATCGGCAATGGGGGGAAGCACACACCCAGCTGATCGGCAATGCGGGGAAGCACACACCCAGCTGATCGGCAATGGGGGGAAGGACAGACCCAGCTGATCGGCAATGGGGGGAAGCACACACCCAGCTGATCGGCAATGCGGGGAAGCACACACCCAGCTGATCGGCAATGGGGGGGATGCACACACCCAGCTGATCGGCAATGGGGGGAAGGTCACACCCAGCTGATCGGCAATGGGGGGAAGCACACACCCAGCTGATCGGCAATGCGGGGAAGCACAGACCCAGCTGATCGGCAATGCGGGGAAGCACACACCCAGCTGATCGGCAATGGGGGGAAGGTCACACCCAACTGATCGGCAATGGGGGGAAGGACAGACCCAGCTGATCGGCAATGCGGGGAAGCACAGACCCAGCTGATCGGCAATGCGGGGAAGCACACACCCAGCTGATCGGCAATGCGGGGAAGCACACACCCAGCTGATCGGCAATGGGGGGAAGCACACACCCAGCTGATCGGCAATGGGGGAAGCACACTCCCAGCTGATCGGCAATGGGGGGAAGCACACACCCAGCTGATCGGCAATGGGGGGAAGGACACACCCAGCTGATCGGCAATGCGGCGAAGCACACGCCCAGCTGATCGGCAATGCGGGGAAGCACACACCCAGCTGATCGGCAATGGGGGGAAGCACAGACCCAGCTGATCGGCAATGGGGAGAAGCACACTCCCAGCTGATCGGCAATGGGGGGAAGGACACGCCCAGCTGATCGGCAATGGGGGGAAGCACACACCCAGCTGATCGGCAATGGGGGGAAGCACACACCCAGCTGATCGGCAATGCGGGGAAGCACAGACCCAGCTGATCGGCAATGCGGGGAGGCACACACCCAGCTGATCGGCAATGCGGGGAAGCACACACCCAGCTGATCGGCAATGGGGGGAAGCACACACCCAGCTGATCGGCAATGGGGGAAGCACACTCCCAGCTGATCGGCAATGGGGGGAAGCACACATCCAGCTGATCGGCAATGGGGGGAAGGACACACCCAGCTGATCGGCAATGGGGGGAAGCACACTCCCAGCTGATCGGCAATGCGGGGAAGGACACTCCCAGCTGATCGGCAATGGGGGGAAGGACAGACCCAGCTGATCGGCAATGGGGGGGAAGCACACACCCAGCTGATCGGCAATGGGGGGAAGGACACGCCCAGCTGATCGGCAATGGGGGGAAGCACACACCCAGCTGATCGGCAATGGGGGGAAGCACACACCCAGCTGATCGGCAATGGGGGGAAGCACACACCCAACTGATCGGCAATGCGGGGAAGGACAGACCCAGCTGATCGGCAATGGGGGGAAGCACACACCCAGCTGATCGGCAATGGGGGAAGCACACTCCCAGCTGATCGGCAATGGGGGGAAGCACACATCCAGCTGATCGGCAATGGGGGGAAGGACACACCCAGCTGATCGGCAATGGGGGGAAGCACACACCCAGCTGATCGGCAATTGGGAGAGTCACACCCAGCTGATCGGCAATGGGGGGAAGCACACACCCAGCTGATCGGCAATTGGGAGAGTCACACCCAGCTGATCGGCAATGCGGGGAAGCACACACCCAGCTGATCGGCAATGCGGGGAAGCACACACCCAGCTGATCGGCAATGGTGGGAGTCACACCCACCCACCAATAGTCCTGGTCATGCAGAATGGTAAATCAGGGTGAGGCTGGCTGGGGAGGGTCAGTTTCACCGGCAGTGCGAGGAGAGAGATGCCGAGTGGGTGGGGTTTCCTCTCAGGGTTTAATAAATTGAAGAATTGAACGAAAGGGAACTTTCAGCACATTTTTCAACTGCTGCCTGAACTGAGTCTGTGTCACGGCGTAAATCGCAGTGTTTGTGCAGCAACTCAGGAGCTGCAGCATGAAGCCCAATTCCTGAACATAACCATCTAACCATACAGACCCATACCCCAGAAACCACATCCGGTTCCATATAGAATAAACCATTACCGTTGACCATAACAGGATGAAGTTGGCGGAGATAACGAAGAGTAAGATGATGGATTTGCTGCGACTCTCCATCTCCGGGTCTCTGGCACTGTGCCCACTGCTGTGAGCCCGGAGTCTCCTGCGGGCCCTGCTGCTCAGGACAATGTGTCTGACGGTGAGAACATTGAGCAGCAGAATCAGGGCGAATGGAACACACGGGGTTAGAATGTGGTGGAGGAGCTCGATTGGTCCCCAGACCGGAGAGGACGGAACACCCATTGTGACATCACAAAACCAGGGGTCGTTCCCCAGCAGATACCCACCGGACAGCATCACCCCCCAGGAAATGTCCTTCAGACAGCTCAGCACAGCCACTGTTCCCAGAACCACAGCCGCCGCTTTCTCGCTGCAATATTTACTTTTCAGCCTCGGGCAACAAATGGCCACAAATCGATCAAAGGTGAAAGTGACGGTGAACCAGACAGAACAGTCAGTGGCTGCATAAAGCAGGGCGGCGTGGACATTACACACGGGGATGGACAGCAGGAAATTAAACTGTTCCCTAAAAACAGTGGGAATGTGTCTGAATATCAGGTCGAGAATCACGACCAGGAGATCCCCCACTGCCATGGCCAACAGGTAACAAGTCACACATTTGGACAGCCCGCAGTTTCTTCTCTTCAGGACCACAATTGTGATGAGGTTCACTGTCAGGGAGGGAAATACACAATGAAATTATACATCAGCCTGGGAAAGACATCACAAGTATGGTCGGCGTGGTGTGGAGGGAGTGAAATAAATATATACTAATACACTCACACACATACAGAGACAGTAACACACACGCACACACAAACTAACACACTCACACTCACTAACACACACACACAGACACTAACACACTCACACTCACACACACACTCACAGAGACAGTAACGCACTCACACACATACAGAGACACTAACACACTCACACACACACTCATACAGAGACAGTAACACACACACACACACAGACAGTAACACACACACACACACACAGAGAGACACTGACACACTCACACTCACACACACACTCACACACAGACAGTAATACACTCACACACACACACACAGTAACACACACACACATACACACACACACAGACAGTAACACACACACACACACATACAGAGACAGTAACACACACACAGACACACACACAGTAACACACTCACACACACAGAGACAGTAACACACTCACACACAGACACTGAAACACTCACACTCACACAGAGACAGTAACACACTCACACACACACACACACACTAACACACTCACACTCACACAGAGACAGTAACACACACACACAGACAGAGACACTCACACACAAAGACAGTAACACACACACACACTAATACACACACACACTAACACACAGACACACGCGCACACACATACAGAGACAGTAATACACTCACACAGACACTAACACACATGCACACAGTAATACACTCACACACACAGAGACAGTAATACACTCACTTTCACACAGACACTAACACATACACTAATACACTCACACACACAGAGAAAGATACAGTAATACACTCACACACACACACACAGAGACACTGACACACACACTCACACACAGACAGAGACAGTAATGCCCTCACACTCACACAGGCACTGAGACACTCATACACACACACACAGACAGAGACACTAACACACAGATAATAACAAACTCTCTCACACACACACACTAACACACACACACATACAGAGACAGTAATACACACACACATGCATACAGCAACACACTCACAAACACACATACAGAGACAGTAACACACTCACACTTTCACTAACTAACACACACACACAGTAATACACACACACACACACACAGACAGTAATACACTCACACTCACACACACTAACACACACACACACATACAGTAATACACTCACACCCACAGAGACACTGACACACACTCATACACACACAGTAATATCCTCACACTCACACAGACACTAACACACACACGCACACAGACAGTAACACACTCACACATAGAGACAGTAACACACACACACATACAGAGACAGTAATACACTCACACACACACACATACACTGACACACACTCGCAGTGAGCTGGGTGTCTGATGTGGGTGTGGTACATTGTGTACTGTCAGTGGTGTGCTGGGTGCCCGATGGGGGTGTGGTACATTGTGTACTGTCAGTGGTGTGCGGTGTGCTGTGTCCCTGATGGGGGTGAGGTACATTGTGTACTGTCAGTGGTGTGCGGTGTGCTGAATGCCTGATGGGGCTCTGGTACATTGTGTACTGTCAGTGGTGTGCGGTGTGCTGGGTGCCTGATGGGCTGTGGTACATTGTGTACTGTCAGTGGTATGCGGTGTGCTGGGTGTCTGATGGGGGTGTGGTACATTGTGTACTGTCAGTGGTGTGCGGTGTGCTGGGTGCCTGATGGGGATGTGGTACATTGTGTACTGTCAGTGGTGTGTGGTGAGCTGGGTGCCTGATGGGGGTGTGGTACATTGTGTACTTTCAGTGGTGTGCGGTGTGCTGGGTGTCTGATGGGGCTGTGGTACATTGTGTACTGTCAGTGGTGTGCGGTGTGCTGGGTGTCTGATGGGGGTGTGGTACATTGTGTACTGTCAGTGGTGTGCGGTGTGCTGGGTGATTGATGGGGGTGTGGTACATTGTGTACTGTCAGTGGTGTGCGGTGTGCTGGGTGCCTAATGGGGGTGTGGTACATTGTGTATTGTCAGTGGTGTGCGGTGTGCTGGGTGCCTGATGGGGGTGTGGTACATTGTGTACTGTCAGTGGTGTGTGGTGTGCTGGGTGTCTGATGGGGGTGTAGTACATTGTGTACTGTCAGTGGTGTGCGGCGTGCTGGGTGTCTGATGGGGGTGTGGTACATTGTGTACTGTAAGTGGTGTGCGGTGTGCTGGGTGTCTGATGGGGGTGTGGTACATTGTGTACTGTCAGTGGTGTGTGGTGTGCTGGGTGTCTCATCGGGCTGTTATACATTGTGTACTGTAAGTGGTGTACGGTGTGCTGGGTGTCTGATGGGGGTGTGGTACATTGTGTACTGTCAGTGGTGTGTGGTGTGCTGGGTGTCTGATGGGGGTGTGGTACATTGTGTACTTTAAGTGGTGTGCGGTGCGCTGGGTGTCTGATGGGGGTGTGGTACATTGTGTACTGTCAGTGGTGTGTGGTGTGCTGGGTGTCTGATGGGGCTGTGGTACATTGTGTAATGTCAGTGGTGTGTGGTGCTGGGTGTCCGATGGGGGTGTGGTACATTGTGTACTGTAAGTGGTGTGCGGTGTGCTGGGTGTCTGCTGCGGGTGTGGTACATTGTGTACTGTCAGTGGTGTGCGGTGTGCTGGGTGTCTGATGGGGCTGTGGTACATTGTGTCCTGTCAGTGTTGTGTGGTGTGCTGGGTATCTGATCGGGCTGTTATACATTGTGTACTGTCAGTAGTGTGTGGTGAGCTGGGTGCCTGATGGGGGTGTGGTACATTGTGTACTGTCAGTGGTGTGCGGTGTGCTGGGTGTCTGATGGGGGTGTGGTACATTGCGTAATGTCAGTGGTGTGTGGTGCTGGGTGTCTGATGGGGGTGTGGTACATTGTGTACTGTAAGTGGTGTGCGGTGTGCTGGGTGTCTGATGGGGGTGTGGTACATTGTGTACTGTCAGTGGTGTGCGGTGAGCTGGGTGTCTGATGGGGGTGTGGTACATTGTGTACTGTCAGTGGTGTGCGGTGTGCTGGGTGTCTGCTGGGAGTGTGGTACATTGTGTACTGTCAGTGGTGTGCGGTGTGCTGGGTGTCTGATGGGGGTGTGGTACATTGTGTTCTGTCAGTGGTGTGCGGTGTGCTGGGTGCCTGATGGGGGTGTGGTACATTGTGTACTGTCAGTGGTGTACGGTGTGCTGGGTGTCAGATGGGGCTGTGGTACATTGTATAATGTCAGTGGTGTGTGGTGCTGGTTGTCTGGTGGGGCTGTGGAACATTGTGTACTGTCAGTGGTGTGCGGTGTGCTGGGTCCCTGATGGGAGTGTGGTACATTGTGTACTCTCAGTGGTGTGCGGTGTGCTGGGTGTCTGATGGGGTGTGGTACATTGTGTACTGTCAGTGGTGTGTGGTGTGCTGGGTGTCTGATGGGGGTGTGGTACATTGTGTACTGTCAGTGGTGTTCGGTGTGCTGGGTGTCTGATGGGGGTGTGGTACATTGTGTACTGTCAGTGGTGTGCGGTGTGCTGGGTGTCTGATGGGGCTGTGGTACATTGTGTACTGTCAGTGGTGTGCGGTGTGCTGGGTGTCTGATGGGGTTGTGGTACATTGTGAACTGTCAGTGGTGTGCGGTGTGCTGGGTGTCTGATGGGGGTGTGGTACATTGTGTACTGTCAGTGGTGTGCGGTGTGCTGGGTGTCTGATGGGGGTGTGGCACATTGTGTACTGTCAGTGGTGTGTGGTGTGCTGTGTGCCTGATGGGGGTGTGGTACATTGTGTACTGTCAGTGGTGTGTGGTGTGCTGGGTGTCTGATGGGGTTGTGGTACATTGTGTACTGTCAGTGGTGTGTGGTGAGCTTGATGTCTGATGGGGCTGTGGTACATTGTGTACTGTCAGTGGTGTGCGGTGTGCTGGGTGTCTGATGGGGCTGTGGCACATTGTGTGCTGTCAGTGGTGTGCGGTGTGCTGGGTGTCTGATGGGGGTGTGGTACATTGTGTACTGTCAGTTGTGTGCTGTGTGCTGGGTGTCTGATGGGGCTGTGGTACATTGTGTACTGTCAGTGGTGTGCGGTGTGCTGGGTGTCTGATGGGGGGTGTGGTACATTGTGTACTGTCAGTGGTGTGCGGTTTGCTGGGTGTCTGATGGGGGTGTGGTACATTGTGTACTGTCAGTGGTGTGCGGTGTGCTGGGTGTCTGATGGGGCTGTGGTACATTGTGTACTGTCAGTGGTGTGCGGTGTGCTGGCTGTCTGATGGGGGTGTGGTACATTGTGTACTGTCAGTGGGGTGCGGTGAGCTGGGTGTCTGATGGGGCTGTGGTACATTGTGAACTGTCAGTGGTGTGTGGTGTTCTGCGTGTCTGATGGGGGTGTGGTACATTGTGTACTGTCAGTGGTGTGCGGTGTGCTGGGTGTCTGATGTGGGTGTGGTACATTGTGTACTGTCAGTGGTGTGCGGTTTGCTGGGTGTCTGATGGGGGTGTGGTACATTGTGTACTGTCAGTGGTGTGCGGTGTGCTGGGTGTCTGATGGGGCTGTGGTACATTGTGTACTGTCAGTGGTGTGCGGTGTGCTGGGTGTCTGATGGGGCTGTGGTACACTGTGTACTGTCAGTGGTGTGCGGTGTGCTTGGTGTCTGATGGGGCTGTGGTACATTGTGTACTGTCAGTGGTGTGTGGTGTGCTGGGTGCCTGATGGGGCTGTGGTACATTGTGTACTGTCAGTGGTGTGTGGTGTGATGGGTGTCTGATGGGGTGTGGTAGATTGTGTACTGTCAGTGGACTGCGGTGTGCTGGGTGTCTGATGGGGGTGTGGTACATTGTGTACTGTCAGTGGTGTGTGGTGAGCTGGGTGCCTGATGGGGCTGTGGTACATTGTGTACTGTCAGTGGTGTGTGGTGTGCTGGGTGTCTGATGGGGTGTGGTAGATTGTGTACTGTCAGTGGACTGCGGTGTGCTGGGTGTCTGATGGGGGTGTGGTTCATTGTGTACTGTCAGTGGTGTGTGGTGAGCTGGGTGTCTGATGGGGGTGTGGTACATTGTGTACTGTCAGTGGTGTGTGGTGTGCTGGGTGCCTGATGGGGGTGAGGTACATGGTGTACTGTCAGTGGTGTGCGGTGAGCTGGGTGTCTGATGGGGCTGTGGTACATTGTGTACTGTCAGTGGTGTGTGGTGTGCTGGGTGTCTGATGGGGGTGTGGTTCATTGTGTACTGTCAGTGGTGTGCGGTATGCTGGGTGTCTGATGGGGGTGTGGTACATTGTGTACTGTCAGTGGTGTGTGGTGTGCTGGGTGCCTGATGGGGGTGTGGAACATTGTGTACTGTCAGTGGTGTGCTGGGTGTCTGATGGGGCAGTGGTACATTGTGTACTGTCAGTGGTGTGTGGTGTGCTGGGTGCCTGATGGGGCTGTGGTACATTGTGTACTGTCAGTGGTGTGCGGTGAGCTGGGTGTCTGATGGGGCTGTGGTACATTGTGTACTGTCAGTGGTGTGTGGTGTGCTGGGTGTCTGATGGGGGTGTGGTTCATTGTGTACTGTCAGTGGTGTGCGGTATGCTGGGTGTCTGATGGGGGTGTGGTACATTGTGTACTGTCAGCGGTGTGTGGTGTGCTGGGTGTCTGATGGGGGTGTGGTTCATTGTGTACTGTCAGTGGTGTGCTGTGTGATGGGTGTCTGATGGTGCTGTGGTACATTGTGTACTGTCAGCGGTGTGCGGTGTGAATGGTGTGTGATGGGGGTGTGGTACATTGTGTACTGTCAGTGGTGTGTGGTGTGCTGGGTGTCTGATGGGGTTGTGGTACATTGTGTACTGTCATTGGTGTGTGGTGTGCTGGGTGCCTGATGGGGGTGAGGTACATTGTGTACTGTCAGTGGTGTGTGGTGTGCTGGGTGTCTGATGAGGGTGTGGTACATTGTGTACTGTCAGTGGTGTGCGGTGTGCTGGGTGTCTGATGGGGGTGTGGTACATTGTGTACTGTCAGTGGTGTGCGGTGTGCTGGGTGTCTGATGGGGGTGTGGTACATTGTGTACTGTCAGTGGTGTGCGGTGTGCTGGGTGTCTGATGGGGGTGTGGTACATTGTGTACTGTCAGTGGTGTGCGGTGTGCTGGGTGTCTGATGGGGGTGTGGTACATTGTGTACTGTCAGTGGTGTGCGGTGTGCTGGGTGCCTGATGGGGGTGTGGTACATTGTGTACTGTCAGTGGTGTGAGGTGTGCTTGGTGTCTGATGGGACTGTGGTACATTGTGTACTGTCAGTGGTGTGTAGTGTGCTGGGTGCCGGATGGGACTGTGGTACATTGTGTACTGTCAGTGGTGTGCGGTGTGCTGGGTGTCTGATGGGGGTGTGGTACATTGTGTACTGTCAGTGCTGTGCGGTGTGCTGGGTGTCTGATGGGGGTGTGGTACATTGTGTACAGTCAGTGGTGTGTGGTGTGCTGGGTGCCTGATGGGACTGTGGTTCATTGTGTACTGTCAGTGCTGTGCGGTGTGCTGGGTGTCTGATGGGGGTGTGGTACATTGTGTACTGTCAGTGGTGTGCGGTGTGCTGGGTGACTGATGGGACTGTGGTACATTGTGTACTGTCAGTGGTGTGCGGTGTGCTTGGTGTCTGATGGGGCTGTGGTATATTGTGTACTGTCAGTGGTGTGCGGTGTGCTGTGTGCCTGATGGGGCTGTGGTACATTGTGTACTGTCAGTGGTGTGCGGTGTGCTGGGTGTCTGATGGGACTGTGGTACATTGTGTACTGTCAGTGGTGTGCGGTGTGCTTGGTGTCTGATGGGGCTGTGGTACATTGTGTACTGTCAGTGGTGTGTGGTGTGCTGGTGTCTGATGGGGGTGTGGTACATTGTGTGCTGTCAGTGGTGTGCTGGGTGTCTGATGGGGCTGTGGTACATTGTGTACTGTCAGTGGTTTGCGGTGTGCTGGGTACCTGATGGGGCTGTGGTACATTGTGCACTGTCAGTGGTGTGCGGTGTGCTGGGTGTCTGATGGGGCTGTGGTACATTGTGCACTGTCAGTGGTGTGTGGTGTGCTGGGTGTCTGATAGGCGTGTGGTACATTGTGTCATGTCAGTGGTGTGCAGTGTGCTGGGTGCCTGATGGGGGTGTGGTACATTGTGTACTGTCAGTGGTGTGTGGTGTGCTGGGTGCCTGATGAGGGTGTGGTACATTGTGTACTGTCAGTGGTGTGTGGTGTGCTGGGTGTCTGATGGGGCTGTGGTACATTGTGTACTGTCAGTGGTGTGCGGTGTGCTGGGTGTCTGATGGGGGTGTGGTACATTGTGTACTGTCAGTGGTGTGCGGTGTGCTGGGTGTCTGATGGGGGTGTGGTACATTGCTTACTGTCAGTGGTGTGTAGTGTGCTGGGTGTATGATGGGGCTGTGGTACATTGTGTACTGTCAGTGGTGTGTGGTGTGCTGGGTGTCTGATGGGGGTGTGGTACATTGTGTACAGTCAGTGGTGTGTGGTGTGCTGGGTGTCTGATGGGGGTGTGGTACATTGTGTACTGTCAGTGGTGTGCGGTGTGCTGTGTCCCTGATGGGGGTGTGGTACAGTGTGTACTGTCAGTGGTGTGCGGTGTGCTGTGTCCCTGATGGGGGTGAGGTACATTGTGTACTGTCAGTGGTGTGCGGTGTGCTGGGTGTCTGATGGGGGTGTGGTACATTGTGTACTGTCAGTGGTGTGCGGTGTGCTGGGTGTCTGATGGGGGTGTGGTACATTGTGTACTGTCAGTGGTGTGTGGTGTGCTGGGTGTCTGATGGGGCTGTGGTACATTGTGTACTGTCAGTGGTGTGTGGTGTGCTGGGTGTCTGATGGGGCTGTGGTACATTGTGTACTGTCAGTGGTGTGTGGTGTGCTGTGTGCCTGATGGGGGTGTGGTACATTGTGTACTGTCAGTGGTGTGCGGTGTGCTGGGTGCCTGATGGGGGTGTGGTACATTGTGTACTGTCAGTGGTGTGCGGTGTGCTGGGTGTCTGATGGGGGTGTGGTACATTGTGTACTGTCAGTGGTGTGCGGTGTGCTGGGTGATTGATGGGGGTGTGGTACATTGTGTACTGTCAGTGGTGTGCGGTGTGCTGGGTGCCTGATGGGGGTGTGGTACATTGTGTACTGTCAGTGGTGTGCGGTGTGCTGGGTGTCTGATGGGGGTGTGGTACATTGTGTACTGTCAGTGGTGTGCGGTGTGCTGGGTGTCTGATGGGGCTGTGGTACATTGTGTATTGTCAGTGGTGTGTGGTGTGCTGGGTGTCTGATGGGGGTGTGGTACATTGTGTACTGTCAGTGGTGTGCGGCGTGCTGGGTGTCTGATGGGGGTGTGGTACATTGTGTACTGTAAGTGGTGTGCGGTGTGCTGGGTGTCTGATGGGGGTGTGGTACATTGTGTACTGTCAGTGGTGTGCGGTGTGCTGGGTGTCTGATGGGGGTGTGGTACGTTGTGTACTGTCAGTGGTGTGTGGTGTGCTGGGTGCCTGATGGGGCTGTGGTACATTGTGTACTGTCAGTGGTGTGCGGTGTGCTGGGTGTCTGATGGGGATGTGGTACATTGTGTACTGTCAGTGGTCTGTGGTGTGCTGGGTGTCTCATCGGGCTGTTATACATTGTGTACTGTAAGTGGTGTGCGGTGTGCTGGGTGTCTGATGGGGGTGTGGTACATTGTGTACTGTCAGTGGTGTGCGGTGTGCTGGGTGTCTGATGGGGGTGTGGTACATTGTGTACTGTCAGTGGTGTGTGGTGTGCTGGGTGCCTGATGGGGGTGTGGTACATTGTGTACTGTCAGTGGTGTGTGGTGTGCTGGGTGTCTGATGGGGGAGTGGTACATTGTGTACTGTAAGTGGTGTGCGGTGCGCTGGGTGTCTGATGGGGGTGTGGTACATTGTGTACTGTCAGTGGTGTGTGGTGTGCTGGGTGTCTGATGGGGCTGTGGTACATTGTGTACTGTCAGTGGTGTGCGGTGTGCTGGCTGTCTGATGGGGGTGTGGTACATTGTGTACTGTCAGTGGTGTGCGGTGTGCTGGGTGTCTGATGGGGCTGTGGTACATTGTGTACTGTCAGTGGTGTGCGGTGTGCTGGGTGTCCGATGGGGATGTGGTACATTGTGTACTGTAAGTGGTGTGCGGTGTGCTGGGTGTCTGCTGGGGGTGTGGTACATTGTGTACTGTCAGTGGTGTGCGGTGTGCTGGGTGTCTGATGGGGCTGTCGTACATTGTGTCCTGTCAGTGTTGTGTGGTGTGCTGGGTATCTGATCGGGCTGTTATACATTGTGTACTGTCAGTAGTGTGTGGTGAGCTGGGTGCCTGATGGGGGTGTGGTACATTGTGTACTGTCAGTGGTGTGCGGTGTGCTGGGTGTCTGATGGGGGTGTGGTACATTGCGTAATGTCAGTGCTGTGTGGTGCTGGGTGTCTGATGGGGGTGTGGTACATTGTGTACTGTAAGTGGTGTGCGGTGTGCTGGGTGTCTGATGGGGGTGTGGTACATTGTGTACTGTCAGTGGTGTGTGGTGTGCTGGGTGCCTGATGGGGGTGTGGTACATTGTGTACTGTCAGTGGTGTGCGGTGTGCTGGGTGTCTGCTGGGAGTGTGGTACATTGTGTACTGTCAGTGGTGTGCGGTGTGCTGGGTGTCTGATGGGGGTGTGGTACATTGTGTTCTGTCAGTGGTGTGCGGTGTGCTGGGTGCCTGATGGGGGTGTGGTACATTGTGTACTGTCAGTGGTGTACGGTGTGCTGGGTGTCAGATGGGGCTGTGGTACATTGTATAATGTCAGTGGTGTGTGGTGCTGGGTGCCTGATGGGGGTGTGGTACATTGTGTATTGTCAGTGGTGTGCGGTGTGCTGGGTCCCTGATGGGAGTGTGGTACATTGTGTACTCTCAGTGGTGTGCGGTGTGCTGGGTGTCTGATGGGGTGTGGTACATTGTGTACTGTCAGTGGTGTGTGGTGTGCTGGGTGTCTGATGGGGGTGTGGTACATTGTGTACTGTCAGTGGTGTTCGGTGTGCTGGGTGTCTGATGGCGGTGTGGTACATTGTGTACTGTCAGTGGTGTGCGGTGTGCTGGGTGTCTGATGGGGCTGTGGTACATTGTGTACTGTCAGTGGTGTGCGGTGTGCTGGGTGTCTGATGGGGTTGTGGTACATTGTGAACTGTCAGTGGTGTGCGGTGTGCTGGGTGTCTGGTGGGGGTGTGGTACATTGTGTACTGTCAGTGGTGTGCGGTGTGCTGGGTGTCTGATGGGGGTGTGGTACATTGTGTACTGTCAGTGGTGTGTGGTGTGCTGTGTGCCTGATGGGGGTGTGGTACATTGTGTACTGTCAGTGGTGTGTGGTGTGCTGGGTGTCTGATGGGGTTGTGGTACATTGTGTACTGTCAGTGGTGTGTGGTGAGCTTGATGTCTGATGGGGCTGTGGTACATTGTGTACTGTCAGTGGTGTGCGGTGTGCTGGGTGTCTGATGGGGCTGTGGCACATTGTGTGCTGTCAGTGGTGTGCGGTGTGCTGGGTGTCTGATGGGGGTGTGGTACATTGTGTACTATCAGTTGTGTGCTGTGTGCTGGGTGTCTGATGGGGCTGTGGTACATTGTGTACTGTCAGTGGTGTGCGGTGTGCTGGGTGTCTGATGGGGGGTGTGGTACATTGTATACTGTCAGTGGTGTGCGGTTTGCTGGGTGTCTGATGGGGGTGTGGTACATTGTGTACTGTCAGTGGTGTGCGGTGTGCTGGGTGTCTGATGGGGCTGTGGTACATTGTGTACTGTCAGTGGTGTGCGGTGTGCTGGGTGTCTGATGGGGCTGTGGTACATTGTGAACTGTCAGTGGTGTGTGGTGTTCTGCGTGTCTGATGGGGGTGTGGTACATTGTGTACTGTCAGTGGTGTGCGGTGTGCTGGGTGTCTGATGGGGGTGTGGTACATTGTGTACTGTCAGTGGTGTGCGGTTTGCTGGGTGTCTGATGGGGGTGTGGTACATTGTGTACTGTCAGTGGTGTGCGGTGTGCTGGGTGTCTGATGGGGGTGTGGTACATTGTGTACTGTCAGTGGTGTGCGGTGTGCTTGGTGTCTGATGGGGCTGTGGTACATTGTGTACTGTCAGTGGTGTGTGGTGTGCTGGGTGCCTGATGGGGCTGTGGTACATTGTGTACTGTCAGTGGTGTGTGGTGTGCTGGGTGTCTGATGGGGTGTGGTAGATTGTGTACTGTCAGTGGACTGCGGTGTGCTGGGTGTCTGATGGGGGTGTGGTACATTGTGTACTGTCAGTGGTGTGCGGTGAGCTGGGTGTCTGATGGGGCTGTGGTACATTGTGTACTGTCAATGGTGTGCGGTGTGCTGGGTGCCTGATGGGGGTGTGGAACATTGTGTACTGTCAGTGGTGTGCTGGGTGTCTGATGGGGCAGTGGTACATTGTGTACTGTCAGTGGTGTGTGGTGTGCTGGGTGCCTGATGGGGGTGAGGTACATGGTGTACTGTCAGTGGTGTGCGGTGTGCTGGGTCCCTGATGGGGCTGTGGTACATTGTGTACTGTCAGTGGTGTGCGGTGAGCTGGGTGTCTGATGGGGGTGTGGTACATTGTGTACTGTCAGTGGTGTGCGGTGTGCTGGGTGCCTGATGGGGCTGTGGTACATTGTGTACTGTCAGTGGAGTGCGGTGAGCTGGGTGTCTGATGGGGCTGTGGTACATTGTGTACTGTCAGTGGTGTGTGGTGTGCTGGGTGTCTGATGGGGGTGTGGTTCATTGTGTAATGTCAGTGGTGTGCGGTATGCTGGGTGTCTGATGGGGGTGTGGTACATTGTGCACTGTCAGTGGTGTGCTGTGTGATGGGTGTCTGATGGTGCTGTGGTACATTGTGTACTGTCAGTGGTGTGCGGTGTGAATGGTGTGTGATGGGGGTGTGGTACATTGTGTACTGTCAGTGGTGTGTGGTGTGCTGGGTGTCTGATGGGGTTGTGGTACATTGTGTACTGTCAGTGGTGTGTGGTGTGCTGGGTGCCTGATGGGGGTGTGGTACATTGTGTACTGTCAGTGGTGTGCGGTGTGCTGGGTGTCTGATGGGGGTGTGGTACAATGTGTACTGTCAGTGGTGTGCGGTGTGCTGGGTGTCTGATGGGGGTGTGGTACATTGTGTACTGTCAGTGGTGTGCGGTGTGCTGGGTGTCTGATGGGGGTGTGGTACATTGTGTACTGTCAGTGGTGTGCGGTGTGCTGGGTGCCTGATGGGGGTGTGGTACATTGTGTACTGTCAGTGGTGTGTGGTGTGCTTGGTGTCTGATGGGACTGTGGTACATTGTGTACTGTCAGTGCTGTGCGGTGTGCTGGGTGTCTGATGGGGGTGTGGTACATTGTGTACAGTCAGTGGTGTGTGGTGTGCTGGGTGCCTGATGGGACTGTGGTTCATTGTGTACTGTCAGTGCTGTGCGGTGTGCTGGGTGTCTGATGGGGGTGTGGTACATTGTGTACTGTCAGTGGTGTGCGGTGTGCTGGGTGACTGATGGGGGTGGTGTGCTTGGTGTCTGATGGGGCTGTGGTACATTGTGTACTGTCAGTGGTGTGTGGTGTGCTGGTGTCTGATGGGGGTGTGGTACATTGTGTGCTGTCAGTGGTGTGCTGGGTGTCTGATGGGGCTGTGGTACATTGTGTACTGTCAGTGGTTTGCGGTGTGCTGGGTACCTGATGGGGCTGTGGTACATTGTGCACTGTCAGTGGTGTGCGGTGTGCTGGGTGTCTGATGGGGCTGTGGTACATTGTGCACTGTCAGTGGTGTGTGGTGTGCTGGGTGTCTGATAGGCGTGTGGTACATTGTGTCATGTCAGTGGTGTGCAGTGTGCTGGGTGCCTGATGGGGGTGTGGTACATTGTGTACTGTCAGTGGTGTGTGGTGTGCTGGGTGCCTGATGAGGGTGTGGTACATTGTGTACTGTCAGTGGTGTGTGGTGTGCTGGGTGTCTGATGAGGGTGTGGTACATTGTGTACTGTCAGTGGTGTGTGGTGTGCTGGGTGTCTGATGGGGCTGTGGTACATTGTGTACTGTCAGTGGTGTGCGGTGTGCTGGGTGTCTGATGGGGGTGTGGTACATTGTGTACTGTCAGTGGTGTGCGGTGTGCTGGGTGTCTGATGGGGGTGTGGTACATTGCTTACTGTCAGTGGTGTGTAGTGTGCTGGGTGTATGATGGGGCTGTGGTACATTGTGTACTGTCAGTGGTGTGTGGTGTGCTGGGTGTCTGATGGGGGTGTGGTACATTGCTTACTGTCAGTGGTGTGTAGTGTGCTGGGTGTCTGATGGGGGTGTGGTATATTGTGTACTGTCAGTGGTGTGCGGTGTGCTGGGTGTCTGATGGGGGTGTGGTACATTGTGTACAGTCAGTGGTGTGTGGTGTGCTGGGTGTCTGATGGGGGTGTGGTACATTGTGTACTGTCAGTGGTGTGCGGTGTGCTGTGTCCCTGATGGGGGTGTGGTACAGTGTGTACTGTCAGTGGTGTGCGGTGTGCTGTGTCCCTGATGGGGGTGAGGTACATTGTGTACTGTCAGTGGTGTGCGGTGCGCTGGGTGTCTGATGGGGGTGTGGTACATTGTGTACTGTCAGTGGTGTGCGGTGTGCTGGGTGTCTGATGGGGGTGTGGTACATTGTGTACTGTCAGTGGTGTGTGGTGTGCTGGGTGTCTGATGGGGCTGTGGTACATTGTGTACTGTCAGTGGTGTGTGGTGTGCTGTGTGCCTGATGGGGGTGTGGTACATTGTGTACTGTCAGTGGTGTGCGGTGTGCTGGGTGCCTGATGGGGGTGTGGTACATTGTGTACTGCCAGTGGTGTGTGGTGTGCTGAGTGTCTGATGAGGCTGTGGTACATTGTGTACTGTCAGTGGTGTGTGGTGTGCTGGGTGTCTGATGGGGGTGTGGTACATTGTGTACTGTCAGTGGTGTGCGTTGTGCTGGGTGTCTGATGGGGCTGTGGTACATTGTGTACTGTCAGTTGTGTGTGGTGTGCTGGGTGTCTGATGGGGCTGTGGTACATTGTGTACTGTCAGTGGTGTGCGGTGTGCTGGGTGCCTGATGGGGGTGTGGTACATTGTGTAATGTCAGTGGTGTACGGTGTGCTGGGTGTCTGATGGGGATGTGGTACATTGTGTACTGTCAGTGGTGTGCGGTGTGCTGGGTGTCTGATGGGGGTGTGGTACATTGTGTACTGTCAGTGGTGTGCGGTGTGCTGGGTGCCTGATGGGGGTGTGGTACATTGTGTACTGTCAGTGGTGTGCGGTGTGCTGGGTGTCTGATGGGGGTGTGGTACATTGTGTACTGTCAGTGGTGTGTGGAGTGCTGGGTGTCTGATGGGGGTGTGGTACATTGTGTACTGTCAGTGGTGTGTGGAGTGCTGGGTGTCTGATGGGGGTGTGGTACATTGTGTACTGTCAGTGGTGTGTGGTGTGCTGGGTGCCTGATGGGGGTGTGGTACATTGTGTACTGTCAGTGGTGTGTGGTGAGCTGGGTGTCTGATGGGGCTGTTGTAAATTGTGTACTGTCAGTGGTGTGTGGTGTGCTGGGTGCCTGATGGGTGTGTGTTACATTGTGTACTGTCAGTGGTGTGCGGTGTGCTGTGTGCCTGATGGGGGTGTGGTACATTGTGTACTGTCAGTGGTGTGCGGTGAACTGGGTGTCTGATGGGGGTGTGGTACATTGTGTACTGTCAGTGGTGTGCGGTGTGCTGGGTGTCTGATGGGACTGTGGTACATTGTGTACTGTCAGTGGTGAGTGGTGAACTGGGTGTCTGATGGGGGTGTGGTACATTGTGTACTGTCAGTGGTGTGCGGTGTGCAGGGTGCCTGATGGGGGTGTGGTACATTGTGTACTGTCAGTGGTGTGCGGTGTGCTGGGTGTCTGATGGGACTGTGGTACATTGTGTACTGTCAGTGGTGACTGGTGAACTGGGTGTCTGATGGGGGTGTGGTACATTGTGTACTGTCAGTGGTGTGCGGTGTGCTGGGTGCCTGATGGGGTTGTGGTACATTGTGTACTGGCAGTGGTGTGCGGTGTGCTGGGTGCCTGATGGGACTGTGGTACATTGTGTACTGTCAGTGGTGTGCGGTGTGCAGGGTTTCTGATGGGGGTGTCGTACATTGTGTACTGTCAGTGGTGTGCGGTGTGCTGGGTGTCTGATGGGGCTGTGGTACATTGTGTACTGTCAGTGGTGTGTGGTGTGCTGGGTGTCTGATGGGGGTGTGGTACATTGTGTACTGTCAGTGGTGTGTGGTGTGCTGGGTGTCTGATGGGGGTGTGGTACATTGTGTACTGTCAGTGGTGTGTGGTGTGCTGGGTGTCTGATGGGGCTGTGGTACATTGTGTACTGTCAGTGGTGTGTGGTGTGCTGTGTGCCTGATGGGGGTGTGGTACATTGTGTACTGTCAGTGGTGTGCGGTGTGCTGGGTGCCTGATGGGGGTGTGGTACATTGTGTACTGCCAGTGGTGTGTGGTGTGCTGAGTGTCTGATGAGGCTGTGGTACATTGTGTACTGTCAGTGGTGTGTGGTGTGCTGGGTGTCTGATGGGGGTGTGGTACATTGTGTACTGTCAGTGGTGTGCGTTGTGCTGGGTGTCTGATGGGGCTGTGGTACATTGTGTACTGTCAGTTGTGTGTGGTGTGCTGGGTGTCTGATGGGGCTGTGGTACATTGTGTACTGTCAGTGGTGTGCGGTGTGCTGGGTGTCTGATGGGGGTGTGGTACATTGTGTACTGTCAGTGGTGTGCGGTGTGCTGGGTGCCTGATGGGGGTGTGGTACATTGTGTACTGTCAGTGGTGTGCGGTGTGCTGGGTGTCTGATGGGCCTGTGGTACATTGTGTACTGTCAGTGGTGTGCGGTGTGCTGGGTGTCTGATGGGGGTGTGGTACATTGTGTACTGTCAGTGGTGTGTGGAGTGCTGGGTGTCTGATGGGGGTGTGGTACATTGTGTACTGTCAGTGGTGTGTGGAGTGCTGGGTGTCTGATGGGGGTGTGGTACATTGTGTACTGTCAGTGGTGTGTGGTGTGCTGGGTGCCTGATGGGGGTGTGGTACATTGTGTACTGTCAGTGGTGTGTGGTGAGCTGGGTGTCTGATGGGGCTGTTGTAAATTGTGTACTGTCAGTGGTGTGCGGTGTGCTGTGTGCCTGATGGGGGTGTGGTACATTGTGTACTGTCAGTGGTGTGCGGTGAACTGGGTGTCTGATGGGGGTGTGGTACATTGTGTACTGTCAGTGGTGTGCGGTGTGCTGGGTGTCTGATGGGACTGTGGTACATTGTGTACTGTCAGTGGTGAGTGGTGAACTGGGTGTCTGATGGGGGTGTGGTACATTGTGTACTGTCAGTGGTGTGCGGTGTGCAGGGTGCCTGATGGGGGTGTGGTACATTGTGTACTGTCAGTGGTGTGCGGTGTGCTGGGTGCCTGATGGGGGTGTGGTACATTGTGTACTGTCAGTGGTGTGCGGTGTGCTGGGTGCCTGATGGGGTTGTGGTACATTGTGTACTGGCAGTGGTGTGCGGTGTGCTGGGTGCCTGATGGGACTGTGGTACATTGTGTACTGTCAGTGGTGTGCGGTGTGCAGGGTTTCTGATGGGGGTGTCGTACATTGTGTACTGTCAGTGGTGTGCGGTGTGCTGGGTGTCTGATGGGGCTGTGGTACATTGTGTACTGTCAGTGGTGTGTGGTGTGCTGGGTGTCTGATGGGGGTGTGGTACATTGTGTACTGTCAGTGGTGTGTGGTGTGCTGGGTGTCTGATGGGGGTGTGGTACATTGTGTACTGTCAGTGGTGTGTGGTGTGCTGGGTGCCTGATGAGGGTGTGGTACATTGTGTACTGTCAGTGGTGTGTGGTGTGCTGGGTGTCTGATGGGGCTGTGGTACATTGTGTACTGTCAGTGGTGTGCGGTGTGCTGGGTGTCTGATGGGGGTGTGGTACATTGTGTACTGTCAGTGGTGTGCGGTGTGCTGGGTGTCTGATGGGGGTGTGGTACATTGCTTACTGTCAGTGGTGTGTAGTGTGCTGGGTGTATGATGGGGCTGTGGTACATTGTGTACTGTCAGTGGTGTGTGGTGTGCTGGGTGTCTGATGGGGGTGTGGTACATTGTGTACAGTCAGTGGTGTGTGGTGTGCTGGGTGTCTGATGGGGGTGTGGTACATTGTGTACTGTCAGTGGTGTGCGGTGTGCTGTGTCCCTGATGGGGGTGTGGTACAGTGTGTACTGTCAGTGGTGTGCGGTGTGCTGTGTCCCTGATGGGGGTGAGGTACATTGTGTACTGTCAGTGGTGTGCGGTGTGCTGGGTGTCTGATGGGGGTGTGGTACATTGTGTACTGTCAGTGGTGTGCTGTGTGCTGGGTGTCTGATGGGGGTGTGGTACATTGTGTACTGTCAGTGGTGTGCGGTGTGCTGGGTGCCTGATGGGGGTGTGGTACATTGTGTACTGCCAGTGGTGTGTGGTGTGCTGAGTGTCTGATGAGGCTGTGGTACATTGTGTACTGTCAGTTGTGTGTGGTGTGCTGGGTGTCTGATGGGGCTGTGGTACATTGTGTACTGTCAGTGGTGTGCGGTGTGCTGGGTGTCTGATGGGGTGTGGTACATTGTGTACTGTCAGTGGTGTGCGGTGTGCTGGGTGCCTGATGGGGGTGTGGTACATTGTGTACTGTCAGTGGTGTGCGGTGTGCTGGGTGTCTGATTGGGGTGTGGTACATTGTGTACTGTCAGTGGTGTGTGGAGTGCTGGGTGTCTGATGGGGGTGTGGTACATTGTGTACTGTCAGTGGTGTGTGGAGTGCTGGGTGTCTGATGGGGGTGTGGTACATTGTGTACTGTCAGTGGTGTGTGGTGTGCTGGGTGCCTGATGGGGGTGTGGTACATTGTGTACTGTCAGTGGTGTGCGGTGAGCTGGGTGTCTGATGGGGCTGTGGTACATTGTGTACTGTCAGTGGTGTGCGGTGTGCTGTGTGCCTGATGGGGCTGTGGTACATTGTGTACTGTCAGTGGTGTGCGGTGAACTGGGTGTCTGATGGGGGTGTGGTACATTGTGTACTGTCAGTGGTGTGCGGTGTGCTGGGTGTCTGATGGGACTGTGGTACATTGTGTACTGTCAGTGGTGTGTGGTGAACTGGGTGTCTGATGGGACTGTGGTACATTGTGTACTGTCAGTGGTGAGTGGTGAACTGGGTGTCTGATGGGGGTGTGGTACATTGTGTACTGTCAGTGGTGTGCGGTGTGCTGGGTGCCTGATGGGGTTGTGGTACATTGTGTACTGGCAGTGGTGTGCGGTGTGCTGGGTGTCTGATGGGGCTGTGGTACATTGTGTACTGTTAGTGGTGTGCGGTGTGCTGGGTGTCTGATGGGGGTGTGGTACATTGTGTACTGGCAGTGGTGTGCGGTGTGCTGGGTGCCTGATGGGACTGTGGTACATTGTGTACTGTCAGTGGTGTGCGGTGTGCAGGGTTTCTGATGGGGGTGTCGTACATTGTGTACTGTCAGTGGTGTGCGGTGTGCTGGGTGTCTGATGGGGCTGTGGTACATTGTGTACTGTCAGTGGTGTGTGGTGTGCTGGGTGTCTGATGGGGGTGTGGTACATTGTGTACTGTCAGTGGTGTGTGGTGTGCTGGGTGTCTGATGGGGGTGTGGTACATTGTGTACTGTCAGTGGTGTGCGGTGTGCTGGGTGTCTGATGGGGGTGTGGTACATTGTGTACTGTCAGTGGTGTGTGGTGTGCTGGGTGCCTGATGAGGGTGTGGTACATTGTGTACTGTCAGTGGTGTGTGGTGTGCTGGGTGTCTGATGGGGCTGTGGTACATTGTGTACTGTCAGTGGTGTGCGGTGTGCTGGGTGTCTGATGGGGGTGTGGTACATTGTGTACTGTCAGTGGTGTGCGGTGTGCTGGGTGTCTGATGGGGGTGTGGTACATTGCTTACTGTCAGTGGTGTGTAGTGTGCTGGGTGTATGATGGGGCTGTGGTACATTGTGTACTGTCAGTGGTGTGTGGTGTGCTGGGTGTCTGATGGGGGTGTGGTACATTGTGTACAGTCAGTGGTGTGTGGTGTGCTGGGTGTCTGATGGGGGTATGGTACATTGTGTACTGTCAATGGTGTGCGGTGTGCTGTGTCCCTGATGGGGGTGTGGTACAGTGTGTACTGTCAGTGGTGTGCGGTGTGCTGTGTCCCTGATGGGGGTGAGGTACATTGTGTACTGTCAGTGGTGTGCGGTGTGCTGGGTGTCTGATGGGGGTGTGGTACATTGTGTACTGTCAGTGGTGTGCGGTGTGCTGGGTGTCTGATGGGGGTGTGGTACATTGTGTACTGTCAGTGGTGTGCGGTGTGCTGGGTGTCTGATGGGGGTGTGGTACATTGTGTACTGTCAGTGGTGTGCGGTGTGCTGGGTGTCTGATGGGGGTGTGGTACATTGTGTACTGTCAGTGGTGTGTGGTGTGCTGGGTGTCTGATGGGGCTGTGGTACATTGTGTACTGTCAGTGGTGTGTGGTGTGCTGGGTGTCTGATGGGGCTGTGGTACATTGTGTACTGTCATTGGTGTGTGGTGTGCTGTGTGCCTGATGGGGGTGTGGTACATTGTGTACTGTCAGTGGTGTGCGGTGTGCTGGGTGCCTGATGGGGGTGTGGTACATTGTGTACTGCCAGTGGTGTGTGGTGTGCTGAGTGTCTGATGAGGCTGTGGTACATTGTGTACTGTCAGTGGTGTGTGGTGTGCTGGGTGTCTGATGGGGGTGTGGTACATTGTGTACTGTCAGTGGTGTGCGTTGTGCTGGGTGTCTGATGGGGCTGTGGTACATTGTGTACTGTCAGTGGTGTGTGGTGTGCTGGGTGTCTGATGGGGCTGTGGTACATTGTGTACTGTCAGTGGTGTGTGGTGTGCTGGGTGTCTGATGGGGCTGTGGTACATTGTGTACTGTCAGTGGTGTGTGGTGTGCTGTGTGCCTGATGGGGGTGTGGTACATTGTGTACTGTCAGTGGTGTGCGGTGTGCTGGGTGTCTGATGGGGGTGTGGTACATTGTGTACTGTCAGTGGTGTGCAGTGTGCTGGGTGCCTGATGGCGGTGTGGTACATTGTGTACTGCCAGTGGTGTGTGGTGTGCTGAGTGTCTGATGAGGCTGTGGTACATTGTGTACTGTCAGTGGTGTGTGGTGTGCTGGGTGTCTGATGGGGGTGTGGTACATTGTTTACTGTCAGTGGTGTGCGTTGTGCTGGGTGTCTGATGGGGCTGTGGTACATTGTGTACTGTCAGTTGTGTGTGGTGTGCTGGGTGTCTGATGGGGCTGTGGTACATTGTGTACTGTCAGTGGTGTGCGGTGTGCTGGGTGTCTGATGGGGGTGTGGTACATTGTGTACTGTCAGTGGTGTGCGGTGTGCTGGGTGCCTGATGGGGGTGTGGTAAATTGTGTACTGTCAGTGGTGTGCGGTGTGCTGGGTGTCTGATGGGGGTGTGGTACATTGTGTACTGCCAGTGGTGTGTGGAGTGCTGGGTGGCTGATGGGGGTGTGGTACATTGTGTACTGTCAGTGGTGTGTGGTGTGCTGGGTGTCTGATGGGGGTGAGGTACATTGTTTACTGTCAGTGGTGTGCGGTGTGCTGGGTGTCTGATGGGGGTGTGGTACATTGTGTACTGTCAGTGGTGTGCGGTGTACTGGGTGTCTGATGGGGGTGTGGTACATTGTGTACTGTCAGTGGTGTGCGGTGTGCTGGGTGTCTGATGGGACTGTGGTACATTGTGTACTGTCAGTGGTGTGTGGTGAACTGGGTGTCTGATGGGACTGTGGTACATTGTGTACTGTCAGTGGTGAGTGGTGAACTGGGTGTCTGATGGGGGTGTGGTACATTGTGTACTGTCAGTGGTGTGCGGTGTGCTGGGTGCCTGATGGGGTTGTGGTACATTGTGTACTGGCAGTGGTGTGCGGTGTGCTGGGTGCCTGATGGGACTGTGGTACATTGTGTACTGTCAGTGGTGTGCGGTGTGCAGGGTTTCTGATGGGGGTGTCGTACATTGTGTACTGTCAGTGGTGTGCGGTGTGCTGGGTGTCTGATGGGGCTGTGGTACATTGTGTACTGTCAGTGGTGTGTGGTGTGCTGGGTGTCTGATGGGGGTGTGGTACATTGTGTACTGTCAGTGGTGTGTGGTGTGCTGGGTGTCTGATGGGGGTGTGGTACATTGTGTACTGTCAGTGTTGTGTGGTGTGCTGGGTGCCTGATGGGGGTGTGGTACATTGTGTACTGTCAGTGGTGTGTGGTGTGCTGGGTGCCTGATGGGGGTGTGGTACATTGTGTACTGTCAGTGGTGTGCGGTGAGCTGGGTGCCTGACGGGACTGTTGTACATTGTGTACTGTCAGTGGTGTGCGGTGTGCTGGGTGCCTGATGGGGGTGCGGTACATTGTGTACTGTTAGTGCTGTGCGGTGTGCTGGGTGCCTGATGGGGGTGTGGTACATTGTGTACTGTCAGTGGTGTGCGGTGTGCCGGGTGCCTGATGGGACTGTGGTACATTGTGTACTGTCAATGGTGTGCGGTGTGCTGGGTGCCTGATGGGGGTGTGGTACATTGTGAACTGTCAGTGGTGTGCGGTGTGCAGGGTTTCTGATGGGGGTGTCGTACATTGTGTACTGTCAGTGGTGTGCGGTGTGCTGGGTGTCTGATGGGGGTGTGATACATTGTGTGCTGTCAGTGGTGTGCGGTGTGCTGGGTCCCTGGTGGGGGTGTGGTACATTGTGTACTGTCAGTGGTATGCTGGGTGTGTGATGGGGCTGTGGTACATTGTGTACTGTCAGTGGTGTGCGGTGTGCTGGGTGTCTGATGGGGGTGTGGTACATTGTGTACTGTCAGTGGTGTGTGGTGTGCTGGGTGTCTGATGGGGCTGTGGTACATTGTGTACTGTCAGTGGTGTGTGGTGTGCTGGGTGTCTGATGGGGCTGTGGTACATTGTGTACTGTCAGTGGTGTGCGGTGTGCTGAGTGTCTGATGAGGCTGTGGTACATTGTGTACTGTCAGTGGTGTGTGGTGTGCTGAGTGTCTGATGAGGCTGTGGTACATTGTGTACTGTCAGTGGTGTGTGGTGTGCTGGGTGTCTGATGGGGGTGTGGTACATTGTGTACTGTCAGTGGTGTGCGTTGTGCTGGGTGTCTGATGGGGCTGTGGTACATTGTGTACTGTCAGTTGTGTGTGGTGTGCTGGGTGTCTGATGGGGCTGTGGTACATTGTGTACTGTCAGTGGTGTGCGGTGTGCTGGGTGTCTGATGGGGTGTGGTACATTGTGTACTGTCAGTGGTGTGCGGTGTGCTGGGTGCCTGATGGGGGTGTGGTACATTGTGTACTGTCAGTGGTGTGCGGTGTGCTGGGTGTCTGATGGGGGTGTGGTACATTGTGTACTGTCAGTGGTGTGTGGAGTGCTGGGTGTCTGATGGGGGTGTGGTACATTGTGTACTGTCAGTGGTGTGTGGAGTGCTGGGTGTCTGATGGGGGTGTGGTACATTGTGTACTGTCAGTGGTGTGTGGTGTGCTGGGTGCCTGATGGGGGTGTGGTACATTGTGTACTGTCAGTGGTGTGTGGTGAGCTGGGTGTCTGATGGGGCTGTGGTACATTGTGTACTGTCAGTGGTGTGCGGTGTGCTGTGTGCCTGATGGGGGTGTGGTACATTGTGTACTGTCAGTGGTGTGCGGTGAACTGGGTGTCTGATGGGGGTGTGGTACATTGTGTACTGTCAGTGGTGTGCGGTGTGCTGGGTGTCTGATGGGACTGTGGTACATTGTGTACTGTCAGTGGTGTGTGGTGAACTGGGTGTCTGATGGGACTGTGGTACATTGTGTACTGTCAGTGGTGAGTGGTGAACTGGGTGTCTGATGGGGGTGTGGTACATTGTGTACTGTCAGTGGTGTGCGGTGTGCTGGGTGCCTGATGGGGTTGTGGTACATTGTGTACTGGCAGTGGTGTGCGGTGTGCTGGGTGCCTGATGGGACTGTGGTACATTGTGTACTGTCAGTGGTGTGCGGTGTGCAGGGTTTCTGATGGGGGTGTCGTACATTGTGTACTGTCAGTGGTGTGCGGTGTGCTGGGTGTCTGATGGGGCTGTGGTACATTGTGTACTGTCAGTGGTGTGCTGGGTGTCTGATGGGGGTGTGGTACATTGTGTTCTGTCAGTGGTGTGCGGTGCGCTGGATGCCTGATGGGGGTGTGGTACATTGTGTACTGTCAGTGGTGTGTGGTGTGCTGGGTGTCTGATGGGGGTGTGGTACATTGTGTACTGTCAGTGGTGTGTGGTGTGCTGGGTGTCTGATGGGGGTGTGGTACATTGTGTACTGTCAGTGGTGTGCGGTGTGCTGGGTGTCTGATGGGGGTGTGGTACATTGTGTACTGTCAGTGGTGTGTGGTGTGCTGGGTGCCTGATGAGGGTGTGGTACATTGTGTACTGTCAGTGGTGTGTGGTGTGCTGGGTGTCTGATGGGGCTGTGGTACATTGTGTACTGTCAGTGGTGTGCGGTGTGCTGGGTGTCTGATGGGGGTGTGGTACATTGTGTACTGTCAGTGGTGTGCGGTGTGCTGGGTGTCTGATGGGGGTGTGGTACATTGCTTACTGTCAGTGGTGTGTAGTGTGCTGGGTGTATGATGGGGCTGTGGTACATTGTGTACTGTCAGTGGTGTGTGGTGTGCTGGGTGTCTGATGGGGGTGTGGTACATTGTGTACAGTCAGTGGTGTGTGGTGTGCTGGGTGTCTGATGGGGGTATGGTACATTGTGTACTGTCAGTGGTGTGCGGTGTGCTGTGTCCCTGATGGGGGTGTGGTACAGTGTGTACTGTCAGTGGTGTGCGGTGTGCTGTGTCCCTGATGGGGGTGAGGTACATTGTGTACTGTCAGTGGTGTGCGGTGTGCTGGGTGTCTGATGGGGGTGTGGTACATTGTGTACTGTCAGTGGTGTGTGGTGTGCTGGGTGTCTGATGGGGCTGTGGTACATTGTGTACTGTCAGTGGTGTGTGGTGTGCTGGGTGTCTGATGGGGCTGTGGTACATTGTGTACTGTCAGTGGTGTGTGGTGTGCTGTGTGCCTGATGGGGGTGTGGTACATTGTGTACTGTCAGTGGTGTGCGGTGTGCTGGGTGCCTGATGGGGGTGTGGTACATTGTGTACTGCCAGTGGTGTGTGGTGTGCTGAGTGTCTGATGAGGCTGTGGTACATTGTGTACTGTCAGTGGTGTGTGGTGTGCTGGGTGTCTGATGGGGGTGTGGTACATTGTGTACTGTCAGTGGTGTGCGTTGTGCTGGGTGTCTGATGGGGCTGTGGTACATTGAGTACTGTCAGTGGTGTGTGGTGTGCTGGGTGTCTGATGGGGCTGTGGTACATTGTGTACTGTCAGTGGTGTGTGGTGTGCTGGGTGTCTGATGGGGCTGTGGTACATTGTGTACTGTCAGTGGTGTGTGGTGTGCTGTGTGCCTGATGGGGGTGTGGTACATTGTGTACTGTCAGTGGTGTGCGGTGTGCTGGGTGCCTGATGGCGGTGTGGTACATTGTGTACTGCCAGTGGTGTGTGGTGTGCTGAGTGTCTGATGAGGCTGTGGTACATTGTGTACTGTCAGTGGTGTGTGGTGTGCTGGGTGTCTGATGGGGGTGTGGTACATTGTTTACTGTCAGTGGTGTGCGTTGTGCTGGGTGTCTGATGGGGCTGTGGTACATTGTGTACTGTCAGTTGTGTGTGGTGTGCTGGGTGTCTGATGGGGCTGTGGTACATTGTGTACTGTCAGTGGTGTGCGGTGTGCTGGGTGCCTGATGGGGGTGTGGTAAATTGTGTACTGTCAGTGGTGTGCGGTGTGCTGGGTGTCTGATGGGGGTGTGGTACATTGTGTACTGTCAGTGGTGTGTGGAGTGCTGGGTGGCTGATGGGGGTGTGGTACATTGTGTACTGTCAGTGGTGTGCGGTGAACTGGGTGTCTGATGGGGGTGTGGTACATTGTGTACTGTCAGTGGTGTGCGGTGTGCTGGGTGTCTGATGGGACTGTGGTACATTGTGTACTGTCAGTGGTGTGTGGTGAACTGGGTGTCTGATGGGACTGTGGTACATTGTGTACTGTCAGTGGTGAGTGGTGAACTGGGTGTCTGATGGGGGTGTGGTACATTGTGTACTGGCAGTGGTGTGCGGTGTGCTGGGTGCCTGATGGGACTGTGGTACATTGTGTACTGTCAGTGGTGTGCGGTGTGCAGGGTTTCTGATGGGGGTGTCGTACATTGTGTACTGTCAGTGGTGTGCGGTGTGCTGGGTGTCTGATGGGGCTGTGGTACATTGTGTACTGTCAGTGGTGTGTGGTGTGCTGGGTGTCTGATGGGGGTGTGGTACATTGTGTACTGTCAGTGGTGTGTGGTGTGCTGGGTGTCTGATGGGACTGTGGTACATTGTGTACTGTCAGTGGTGTGTGGTGTGCTGGGTGTCTGATGGGGGTGTGGTACATTGTGTACTGTCAGTGTTGTGTGGTGTGCTGGGTGCCTGATGGGGGTGTGGTACATTGTGTACTGTCAGTGGTGTGTGGTGTGCTGGGTGCCTGATGGGGGTGTGGTACATTGTGTACTGTCAGTGGTGTGCGGTGAGCTGGGTGCCTGACGGGACTGTTGTACATTGTGTACTGTCAGTGGTGTGCGGTGTGCTGGGTGCCTGATGGGGGTGCGGTACATTGTGTACTGTTAGTGCTGTGCGGTGTGCTGGGTGCCTGATGGGGGTGTGGTACATTGTGTACTGGCAGTGGTGTGCGGTGTGCTGGGTGTCTGATGGGGGTGTGGTACATTGTGTACTGTCAATGGTGTGCGGTGTGCTGGGTGCCTGATGGGGGTGTGGTACATTGTGTACTGTCAATGGTGTGCGGTGTGCTGGGTGCCTGATGGGGGTGTGGTACATTGTGAACTGTCAGTGGTGTGCGGTGTGCAGGGTTTCTGATGGGGGTGTCGTACATTGTGTACTGTCAGTGGTGTGCGGTGTGCTGGGTGTCTGATGGGGGTGTGATACATTGTGTGCTGTCAGTGGTGTGCGGTGTGCTGGGTCCCTGGTGGGGGTGTGGTACATTGTGTACTGTCAGTGGTATGCTGGGTGTGTGATGGGGCTGTGGTACATTGTGTACTGTCAGTGGTGTGCGGTGTGCTGGGTGCCTGATGGGGGTGCGGTACATTGTGTACTGTCAGTGGTGTGCGGTGTGCTGGGTGTCTGATGGGGATGAGGTACATTGTGTACTGTCCGTGGTGTGCGGTGAGCTGGGTGCCTGATGGGGGTGAGGTACATTGTGTACTGTCAGTGCTGTGCGGTGTGTTGGGTGCCTGATGGGGGTGTGGTACATTGTGTACTGTCAGTGGTGTGCGGTGTGCTGGGTGCCTGATGGGGGTGTGTAACATTTTGTACTGTCAGTGGTGTGTGGTGTGCTGGGTGTCTGATGGGGGTGTGGTACATTGTGTACTGTCAGTGGTGTGTGGTGTGCTGGGTGCCTGATGGGGGTGTGGTACATTGTGTACTGTCAGTGGTGTGTGGTGTGCTGGGTGTCTGATGGGGGTGTGGTACATTGTGTACTGTCAGTGGTGTGTGGTGTGCTGGGTGTCCGATGGGGGTGGGGTACATTGTGTACTGTCAGTGGTGTGCGGTGAGCTGGGTGTCTGATGGGGGTGTGGTACATTGTGTACTGTCAGTGGTGTGCGGTGTGCTGGGTGTCTGATGGGACTGTGGTACATTGTGTACTGTCAGTGGTGTGCGGTGTGCTGGGTGCCTGATGGGGGTGTGGTACATTGTGTACTGTCAGTGGTGTGCGGTGTGCTAGGTGTCTGATGGGGGTGTGGTACATTGTGTACTGTCAGTGGTGTGCGGTGTGCTGGGTGTCTGATGGGGGTGTGGTACATTGTGTACTGTCAGTGGTGTGCGGTGTGCTGGGTGTCTGATGGGGGTGAGGTACATTGTGTACTGTCAGTGGTGTGCGGTGTGCTGGGTGTCTGATGGGGGTGTGGTACATTGTGTACTGTCAGTGGTGTGCGGTGTGCTAGGTGTCTGATGGGGGTGTGGTACATTGTGTACTGTCAGTGGTGTGCGGTGTGCTGGGTGTCTGATGGGGGTGTGGGACATTGTGTACTGTCAGTGGTGTGCGGTGTGCTGGGTATCTGATGGGGGTGTGGTACATTGTGTACTGTCAGTGGTGTGTGGTGCTGGGTGTCTGATGGGGCTGTGGTACATTGTGTACTGTCAGTGGTGTGCGGTGTGCTTGGTGTCTGATGGGGGTGTGGTACATTGTGTACTGTCAGTGGTGTGCGGTGTGCTGGGTGTCTGATGGGGGTGTGGTACATTGTGTACTGTCAGTGGTGTGTGGTGTACTGGGTGCCTGATGGGGCTGTGGTACATTGTGTACTGTCAGTGGTCTGCGGTGTGCTTGGTGTCTGATGGGCCTGTGGTACATTGTGTACTGTCAGTGGTGTGTGGTGTGCTGGGTGCCTGATGGGGCTGTGGTACATTGTGTACTGTCAGTGGTGTGCGGTATGCTGGGTGTCTGATGGGGGTGTGGTACATTGTTTACTGTCAGTGGTGTGTGGTGTGCTGGGTACCTGATGAGGGTGTGGTACATTGTGTACTGTCAGTGGTGTGTGGTGTGCTGGGTGCCTGATGGGGGTGTGGTACATTGTATACTGTCAGTGGTGTGTGGTGTGCTGGGTGTCTGATGGGGCTGTGGTACATTGTGTACTGTCAGTGGTGTGTGGTGTGCTGGGTGTCTGATGGGTGTGAGGTACATTGTGTACTGTCAGTGGTGTGCGGTGTGCTGGGTGCCTGTTGGGGCTGTGGTACATTGTGTACTGTCAGTGGTGTGCGGTGTGCTGGGTGTTTGATGAGGGTGTGGTACATTGTGTACTGTCAGTGGTGTGCGGTGTGCTGGGTGCCTGATGGGGGTGTGGTACATTGTGTACTGTCAGTGGTGTGCGGTGTGCTGGGTGTCTGATGAGGGTGTGGTACATTGTGTACTGTCAGTGGTGTGTGGTGTGCTGGGTGTCTGATGGGGCTGTGGAACATTGTGTACTGTCAGTGGTGTGCGGTGAGCTGGGTGCCTGATGGGACTGTGGTACATTGTGTACTGTCAGTGGTGTGCGTTTGCAGTGTTTCTGATGGGGGTGTCGTACATTGTGTACTGTCAGTGGTGTGCGGTGTGCTGGGTGCCTGATGGGGGTGTGGTACATTGTGTACTGTCAGTGGTGTGCGGTGTGCTGTGTGTCTGATGGGGGTGTGGTACATTGTGTACTGTCAGTGGTGTGTGGTGTGCTTGGTGTCTGATGGGGGTGTGGTACATTGTGTACTGTCAGTGGTGTGCGGTGTGCTGGGTGTCTGATGGGGGTGTGGTACATTGTGTACTGTCAGTGGTGTGCGGTGAGCTGGGTGCCTGACGGGACTGTTGTACATTGTGTACTGTCAGTGGTGTGCGGTGTGCTGGGTGTCTGATGGGACTGTGGTACATTGTGTACTGTCAGTGGTGTGTGGTGTGCTGGGTGCCTGATGGGGGTGTGGTACATTGTGCACTGTCAGTGGTGTGCGGTGTGCTGGGTGTCTGATGGGGGTGGAGTACATTGTGGACTGTCAGTGGTGTGCGGTGTGCTGGGTGCCTGATGGGACTGTGGTACATTGTGTACTGTCAGTGGTGTGTGGTGTGCTGGGTGCCTGATGGGGGTGTGGTACATTGTGCACTGTCAGTGGTGTGCGGTGTGCTGGGTGTCTGATGGGGGTGGAGTACATTGTGTACTGTCAGTGGTGTGCGGTGTGCTGGGTGCCTGATGGGGGTGTGGTACATTGTGTACTGTCAGTGGTGTGCGGTGTGTTGTGTGTCTGATGGGGGTGTGGTACATTGTGTACTGTCAGTGGTGTGTGGTGTGCTGGGTGTCTGATGGGGGTGTGGTACATTCTGTACTGTCAGTGGTGTGCGGTGTGCTGGGTGTCTGATGGGGCTGTGGTACATTGTGTACTGTCAGTGGTGTGTGGTGTGCTGGGTGTCTGATGGGTGTGAGGTACATTGTGTACTGTCAGTGGTGTGCGGTGTGCTGGGTGCCTGTTGGGGCTGTGGTACATTGTGTACTGTCAGTGGTGTGCGGTGTGCTGGGTGTTTGATGAGGGTGTGATACATTGTGTACTGTCAGTGGTGTGCGGTGTGCTGGGTGCCTGATGGGGGTGTGGTACATTGTGTACTGTCAGTGGTGTGCGGTGTGCTGGGTGCCTGATGGGGGTGTGGTACATTGTGTACTATCAGTGGTGTGCGGTGTGCTGGGTGTCTGATGGGGGTGTGGTACATTGTGTACTGTCAGTGGTGTGTGGTGTGCTTGGTGTCTGATGGGGGTGTGGTACATTGTGTACTGTCAGTGGTGTGCGGTGAGCTGGGTGCCTGACGGGACTGTTGTACATTGTGTACTGTCAGTGGTGTGCGGTTTGCTGGGTGTCTTTTGGGTGTGTGGGACATTGTGTACTGTCAGTGGTGTGCGGTGTGCTGGGTGTCTGATGGGGGTGTAGTACATTGTGTACTGTCAGTGGTGTGCGGTGTGCTGGGTGCCTGATGGGGGTGTGGTAAATTGTGTACTGTCAGTGGTGTGCGGTGTGCTGGGTGTCTGATGGGGCTGTGGTACATTGTGTACTGTCAGTGGTGTGTGGTGTGCTGGGTGTCTGATGGGGGTGTGGTACATTATGTACTGTCAGTGGTGTGTGGTGTGCTGGGTGTCTGATGGGGGTGTGGTACACTGTGTACTGTCAGTGGGGTGCGGTGTGCTGGGTGTCTGATGGGGGTGTCGTACATTGTGTACTGTCAGTGGTGTGCGGTGTGCTGGGTGTCTGATGTGGGTGTGGTACATTGTGTACTGTCAGTGGTGTGTGGTGTGCTGGGTGCCTGATGGGGGTCTGGTACATTGTGTACTGTCAGTGGTGTGTGGTGTGCTGGGTGCCTGATGGGACTGTGGTTCATTGTGTACTGTCAGTGCTGTGCGGTGTGCTGGGTGTCTGATGGGGGTGTGGTACATTGTGTACTGTCAGTGGTTTGCGGTGTGCTGGGTGCCTGATGGGGGTGTGGTACATTGTGTACAGTCAGTGGTGTGCGGTGCGCTGGGTGCCTGATGGGGCTGTGGTACATTGTATACTGTCAGTGGTGTGTGGTGTGCTGGTGTCTGATGGGGCTGTGGTACATTGTGTACTGTCAGTGGTGTGCGGTGTGCTGGGTGCCTGATGGGGGTGTGGTACATTGTGTACAGTCAGTGGTGTGCGGTGCGCTGGGTGCCTGATGGGGCTGTGGTACATTGCGTCCTGTCAGTGGTGTGCGGTGTGCTGGGTGTCTGATGGGGGTGTGGTACATTGTGTACTGTCAGTGGTGTGCGGTGTGCTGGGTGACTGATGGGGGTGGTGTGCTTGGTGTCTGATGGGGCTGTGGTACATTGTGTACTGTCAGTGGTGTGTGGTGTGCTGGTGTCTGATGGGGGTGTGGTACATTGTGTGCTGTCAGTGGTGTGCTGGGTGTCTGATGGGGCTGTGGTACATTGTGCACTGTCAGTGGTGTGCGGTGTGCTGGGTGTCTGATGGGGCTGTGGTACATTGTGCACTGTCAGTGGTGTGTGGTGTGCTGGGTGTCTGATAGGCGTGTGGTACATTGTGTCATGTCAGTGGTGTGCAGTGTGCTGGGTGCCTGATGGGGGTGTGGTACATTGTGTACTGTCAGTGGTGTGTGGTGTGCTGGGTGCCTGATGGGGCTGTGGTACATTGTGTACTGTCAGTGGTGTGTGGTGTGCTGGGTGCCTGATGGGGGTGTGGTACATTGTGTACTGTCAGTGGTGTGTGGTGTGCTGGGTGCCTGATGGGGGTGTGGTACATTGTGTACTGTCAGTGGTGTGTGGTGTGCTGGGTGCCTGATGGGGGTGTGGTACATTGTGTACTGTCAGTGGTTTGCGGTGTGCTGGGTACCTGATGGGGCTGTGGTACATTGTGTACTGTCAGTGGTGTGTGGTGTGCTGGGTGCCTGATGGGGGTGTGGTACATTGTGTACTGTCAGTGGTGTGTGGTGTGCTGGGTGTCTGATGGGGCTGTGGTACATTGTGTACTGTCAGTGCTGTGCGGTGTGCTGGGTGTCTGATGGGGGTGTGGTACATTGTGTACTGTCAGTGGTGTGTGGTGTGCTGGGTGTCTGATGGGGGTGTGGTACATTGTGTACAGTCAGTGGTGTGTGGTGTGCTGGGTGTCTGATGGGGGTGTGGTACATTGTGTACTGTCAGTGGTGTGTGGTGTGCTGGGTGTCTGATGGGGGTGTGGTACATTGTGTACAGTCAGTGGTGTGTGGTGTGCTGGGTGTCTGATGGGGGTGTGGTACATTGTGTACTGTCAGTGGTGTGCGGTGTGCTGTGTCCCTGATGGGGGTGTGGTACAGTGTGTACTGTCAGTGGTGTGCGGTGTGCTGTGTCCCTGATGGGGGTGAGGTACATTGTGTACTGTCAGTGGTGTGCGGTGTGCTGGGTGTCTGATGGGGGTGTGGTACATTGTGTACTGTCAGGGGTGTGCGGTGTGCTGGGTGTCTGATGGGGGTGTGGTACATTGTGTAATGTCAGTGGTGTGTGGTGTGCTGGGTGTCTGATGGGGCTGTGGTACATTGTGTACTGTCAGTGGTGTGTGGTGTGCTGGGTGTCTGATGGGGCTGTGGTACATTGTGTACTGTCAGTGGTGTGTGGTGTGCTGTGTGCCTGATGGGGGTGTGGTACATTGTGTACTGTCAGTGGTGTGCGGTGTGCTGGGTGCCTGATGGGGGTGTGGTACATTGTGTACTGCCAGTGGTGTGTGGTGTGCTGAGTGTCTGATGAGGCTGTGGTACATTGTGTACTGTCAGTGGTGTGTGGTGTGCTGGGTGTCTGATGGGGGTGTGGTACATTGTTTGCTGTCAGTGGTGTGCGGTGTGCTGGGTGTCTGATGGGGCTGTGGTACATTGTGTACTGTCAGTTGTGTGTGGTGTGCTGGGTGCCTGATGGGGGTGTGGTACATTGTGTACTGTCAGTGGTGTGCGGTGTGCTGGGTGTCTGATGGGGGTGTGGTACATTGTGTACTGTCAGTGGTGTGTGGAGTGCTGGGTGTCTGATGGGGGTGTGGTACATTGTGTACTGTCAGTGGTGTGCGGTGTGCTGTGTGCCTGATGGGGCTGTGGTACATTGTGTACTGTCAGTGGTGTGCGGTGTGCTGGGTGTCTGATGGGACTGTGGTACATAGTGTACTGTCAGTGGTGTGTGGTGAACTGGGTGTCTGATGGGGGTGTGGTACATTGTGTACTGTCAGTGGTGTGCGGTGTGCTGGGTGTCTGATGGGACTGTGGTACATAGTGTACTGTCAGTGGTGTGTGGTGAACTGGGTGTCTGATGGGGGTGCGGTACATTGTGTACTGTCAGTGGTGTGCGGTGTGCTGGGTGTCTGATGGGGCTGTGGTACATTGTGTACTGTCAGTGGTGTGCGGTGTGCTGGGTGTCTGATGGGACTGTGGTACATAGTGTACTGTCAGTGGTGTGTGGTGAACTGGGTGTCTGATGGGGGTGTGGTACATTGTGTACTGTCAGTGGTGTGCGGTGTGCTGGGTGTCTGATGGGGGTGTGGTACATTGTGTACTGTCAGTGGTGTGCGGTGTGCTGGGTGCCTGATGGGGGTGTGGTACATTGTGTACTGTCAGTGGTGTGCGGTGTGCTGGGTGCCTGATGGGGTTGTGGTACATTGTGTACTGTCAGTGGTGTGCGGTGTGCTGGGTGTCTGATGGGGGTGTGGTACATTGTGTACTGTCAGTGGTGTGTGGTGTGCTGGGTGCCTGATGGGGTTGTGGTACATTGTGTACTGTCAGTGGTGTGCGGTGTGCAGGGTTTCTGATGGGGGTGTCGTACATTGTGTACTGTCAGTGGTGTGCGGTGTGCTGGGTGTCTGATGGGGGTGTGATACATTGTGTACTGTCAGTGGTGTGTGGTGTGCTGGGTGCCTGATGGGGGTGTGGTACATTGTGTACTGTCAGTGGTGTGCGGTGTGCTGTGTGTCTGATGGGGGTGTGGTACATTGTGTACTGTCAGTGGTGTGTGGTGTGCTGGGTGTCTGATGGGGGTGTGGTACATTGTGTACTGTCAGTGGTGTGCGGTGTGCTGGGTGTCTGATGGGGGTGTGGTACATTGTGTACTGTCAGTGGTGTGCGGTGAGCTGGGTGCCTGACGGGACTGTTGTACATTGTGTACTGTCAGTGGTGTGCGGTGTGCTGGGTGCCTGATGGGGGTGCGGTACATTGTGTACTGTTAGTGCTGTGCGGTGTGCTGGGTGCCTGATGGGGGTGTGGTACATTGTGTACTGGCAGTGGTGTGCGGTGTGCTGGGTGCCTGATGGGACTGTGGTACATTGTGTACTGTCAGTGGTGTGTGGTGTGCTGGGTGCCTGATGGGGGTGTGGTACATTGTGAACTGTCAGTGGTGTGCGGTGTGCAGGGTTTCTGATGGGGGTGTCGTACATTGTGTACTGTCAGTGGTGTGCGGTGTGCTGGGTGTCTGATGGGGGTGTGATACGTTGTGTGCTGTCAGTGGTGTGCGGTGTGCTGGGTCCCTGGTGGGGGTGTGGTACATTGTGTACTGTCAGTGGTATGCTGGGTGTGTGATGGGGCTTTGGTACATTGTGTACTGTCAGTGGTGTGCGGTGTGTTGGGTGCCTGATGGGGGTGAGGTACATTGTGTACTGTCAGTGCTGTGCGGTGTGTTGGGTGCCTGATGGGGGTGTGGTACATTGTGTACTGTCAGTGGTGTGCGGTGTGCTGGGTGCCTGATGGGGGTGTGTAACATTTTGTACTGTCAGTGGTGTGTGGTGTGCTGGGTGTCTGATGGGGGTGTGGTACATTGTGTACTGTCAGTTGTGTGCGGTGTGCTGGGTGTGTGATGGGGGTGTGGTACATTGTGCACTGTCAGTGCTGTGCGGTGTGCTGGGTGTCTGATGGGGGTGTGGTACATTGTGTACTGTCAGTGGTGTGTGGTGTGCTGGGCGCCTGATGGGGGTGTGGTACATTGTGTACTGTCAGTGGTGTGTGGTGTGCTGGGTGTCTGATGGGGGTGTGGTACATTGTGTACTGTCAGTGGTGTGTGGTGTGCTGGGTGTCCGATGGGGGTGTGGTACATTGTGTACTGTCAGTGGTGTGCGGTGTGCTGGGTGCCTGATGGGGGTGTGGTACATTGTGTACTGTCAGTTGTGTGCGGTGTGCTGGGTGTCTGATGGGGGTGTGGTACATTGTGTACTGTCAGTGGTGTGCGGTGTGCTGGGTGCCTGATGGGGGTGTGGTACATTGTGTACTTTCAGTGGTGTGAGGTGTGCTGGGTGTCTGATGGGACTGTGGTACATTGTGTACTGTCAGTGGTGTGCGGTGAACTGGGTGTCTGATGGGGGTGTGGTACATTGTGTACTGTCAGTGGTGTGTGGTGTGCTGGGTGCCTGATGGGGGTGTGGTACATTGTGTACTGTCAGTGGTGTGCGGTGTGCTGGGTGTCTGATGGGGCTGTGGTACATTGTGTACTGTCAGTGGTGTGCGGTGTGCTGGGTGTCTGATGGGGGTGTGGTACATTGTGTACTGTCAGTGGTGTGCGGTGTGCTGGGTGTATGATGGGGGTGTAGTACATTGTGTACTGTCAGTGGTGTGCGGTGTGCTGGGTGTCTGATGGGACTGTGGTACATTGTGTACTGTCAGTGGTGTGCGGTGTGCTGGGTGTCTGATGGGGGTGTGGTACATTGTGTACTGTCAGTGGTGTGTGGAATGCTGGGTGTCTGATGGGGGTGTGGTACATTGTGTACTGTCAGTGGTGTGTGGAGTGCTGGGTGTCTGATGGGGCTGTGGTACATTGTGTACTGTCAGGGGTGTGTGGTGAGGTGGGTGTCTGATGGGGGTGTGGTACATTGTGTACTGTCCATGGTGTGTGGAATGCTGGGTGTCTGATGGGGGTGTGGTACATTGTGTACTGTCAGTGGTGTGTGGAATGCTGGGTGTCTGATGGGGGTGTGGTACATTGTGTACTGTCAGTGGTGTGTGGAGTGCTGGGTGTCTGATGGGGCTGTGGTACATTGTGTACTGTCAGGGGTGTGTGGTGTGCTGGGTGTCTGATGGGGGTGTGGTACATTGTGTACTGTCAGTGGTGTGCGGTGTGCTGGGTGCCTGATGGGGGTGTGGTACATTGTGTACTGTCAGTGGTGTGCGGTGTGCTGGGTGACTGATGGGGGTGTGGTACATTGTGTACTGTCAGTGGTGTGTGGTGAGCTGGGTGTCTGATGGGGCTGTGGTACATTGTGTACTGTCAGTGGTGTGCGGTGTGCTGTGTGCCTGATGGGGGTGTGGTACATTGTGTACTGTCAGTGGTGTGCGGTGAACTGGGTGTCTGATGGGGGTGTGGTACATTGTGTACTGTCAGTGGTGTGCGGTGTGCTGGGTGTCTGATGGGACTGTGGTACATTGTGTACTGTCAGTGGTTTGTGGTGTGCTGGGTGCCTGATGGGGGTGTGGTACATTGTGTACTGTCAGTGGTGTGCGGTGTGCTGGGTGTCTGATGGGGGTGTGGTACATTGTGTACTGTCAGCGGTGTGCGGTGTGCTGGGTGTCTGATGGGGGTGAGGTACATTGTCTACTGTCAGTGGTGTGTGGTGAACTGGGTGTCTGATGGGGGTGTGGTACATTGTGTACTGTCAGTGGTGTGTGGTGAGCTGGGTGTCTGATGGGGGTGTGGTACATTGTGTACTGTCAGTGGTGTGCGGTGTGCTGGGTGTCTGATGGGACTGTGGTACATTGTGTACTGTCAGTGGTGTGCGGTGTGCTGGGTGCCTGATGGGGGTGTGGTACATTGTGTACTGTCAGTGGTGTGCGGTGTGCTGGGTGTCTGATGGGGGTGAGGTACATTGTGTACTGTCAGTGGTGTGCCGTGTGCTGGGTGTCTGATGGGGGTGTGGTACATTGTGTACTGTCAGTGGTGTGTGGTGCTGGGTGTCTGATGGGGCTGTGGTACATTGTGTACTGTCAGTGGTGTGCGGTGTGCTTGGTGTCTGATGGGGGTGTGGTACATTGTGTACTGTCAGTGGTGTGTGGTGTGCTGGGTGTCTGATGGGGGTGTGGTACATTGTGTACTGTCAGTGGTGTGTGGTGTGCTGGGTGCCTGATGGGGGTGTGGTACATTGTATACTGTCAGTGGTGTGCGGTGTGCTGGGTGTCTGATGGGGCTGTGGTACATTGTGTACTGTCAGTGGTGTGCCGTGTGCTGGGTGCCTGATGGGGGTGTGGTACATTGTGTACTGTCAGTGGTGTGCGGTGGGCGGGGTGTCTGATGGGTGTGTGGTACATTGTGTACTGTCAGTGGTGTGTGGTGTGCTGGGTGCCTGATGGGGCTGTGGACATTGTGTACTGTCAGTGGTGTGCGGTGTGCTGGGTGTCTGATGGGGGTGTGGTACATTGTGTACTGTCAGTGGTGTGTGGTGTGCTGGGTGCCTGATGGGGCTGTGGACATTGTGTACTGTCAGTGGTGTGTGGTGTGCTGGGAGTCTGATGGGCCTGTGGTACATTGTGTACTGTCAGTGGTGTGTGGTGTGCTGGGTACCTGATGAGGGTGTGGTACATTGTGTACTGTCAGTGGTGTGTGGTGTGCTGGGTGCCTGATGTGGGTGTGGTACATTGTGTACTGTCAGTGGTGTGTGGTGTGCTGGGTGTCTGATGGGGCTGTGGTACATTGTGTACTGTCAGTGGTGTGTGGTGTGCTGGGTGTCTGATGGGTGTGAGGTACATTGTGTACTGTCAGTGGTGTGCGGTGTGCTGGGTGCCTGTTGGGGCTGTGGTACATTGTGTACTGTCAGTGGTGTGCGGTGTGCTGGGTGTTTGATGAGGGTGTGGTACATTGTGTACTGTCAGTGGTGTGCGGTGTGCTGGGTGCCTGATGGGGGTGTGGTACATTGTGTACTGTCAGTGGTGTGCGGTGTGCTGGGTGCCTGATGGGGGTGTGGTACATTGTGTACTGTCAGTGGTGTGCGGTGTGCTGGGTGTCTGATGGGGCTGTGGTACATTGTGTACTGTCAGTGGTGTGCGGTGTGCTGGGTGTCTGATGAGGGTGAGGTACATTGTGTACTGTCAGTGGTGTGCGGTGTGCTGGGTGTCTGATGGGGCTGTGGTACATTGTGTACTGTCAGTGGTGTGCGGTGTGCTGGGTGTCTGATGAGGGTGAGGTACATTGTGTACTGTCAGTGGTGTGCGGTGTGCTGGGTGTCTGATGGGGGTGTGGTACATTGTTTATTGTCAGTAGTTGTGGTGTGCTGGGTGTCTGATGGGGCTGTGGTACATTGTGTACTGTCAGTGGTGTGCTGTGTGCTGGGTGCCTGATTGGGGTGTGGTACATTGTGTACTGTTAGTGGTGTGCGGTGTGCTGTGTGTCTGATGGGGGTGTGGTACATTGTGTACTGTCAGTGGTGTGTGGTGTGCTTGGTGTCTGATGGGGGTGTGGTACATTGTGTACTGTCAGTGGTGTGCGGTGTGCTGGGTGTCTGATGGGGGTGTTGTACATTGTGTACTGTCAGTGGTGTGCGGTGTGCTGGGTGTCTGATGAGGGTGAGGTACATTGTGTACTGTCAGTGGTTTGCGGTGTGCTGGGTACCTGATGGGGCTGTGGTACATTGTGTACTGTCAGTGGTGTGTGGTGTGCTGGGTGCCTGATGGGGGTGTGGTACATTGTGTACTGTCAGTGGTGTGTGGTGTGCTGGGTGTCTGATGGGGCTGTGGTACATTGTGTACTGTCAGTGCTGTGCGGTGTGCTGGGTGTCTGATGGGGGTGTGGTACATTGTGTACTGTCAGTGGTGTGTGGTGTGCTGGGTGTCTGATGGGGGTGTGGTACATTGTGTACAGTCAGTGGTGTGTGGTGTGCTGGGTGTCTGATGGGGGTGTGGTACATTGTGTACTGTCAGTGGTGTGTGGTGTGCTGGGTGTCTGATGGGGGTGTGGTACATTGTGTACAGTCAGTGGTGTGTGGTGTGCTGGGTGTCTGATGGGGGTGTGGTACATTGTGTACTGTCAGTGGTGTGCGGTGTGCTGTGTCCCTGATGGGGGTGTGGTACAGTGTGTACTGTCAGTGGTGTGCGGTGTGCTGTGTCCCTGATGGGGGTGTGGTACATTGTGTACTGTCAGTGGTGTGCGGTGTGCTGGGTGTCTGATGGGGGTGTGGTACATTGTGTACTGTCAGGGGTGTGCGGTGTGCTGGGTGTCTGATGGGGGTGTGGTACATTGTGTAATGTCAGTGGTGTGTGGTGTGCTGGGTGTCTGATGGGGCTGTGGTACATTGTGTACTGTCAGTGGTGTGTGGTGTGCTGGGTGTCTGATGGGGCTGTGGTACATTGTGTACTGTCAGTGGTGTGTGGTGTGCTGTGTGCCTGATGGGGGTGTGGTACATTGTGTACTGTCAGTGGTGTGCGGTGTGCTGGGTGCCTGATGGGGGTGTGGTACATTGTGTACTGCCAGTGGTGTGTGGTGTGCTGAGTGTCTGATGAGGCTGTGGTACATTGTGTACTGTCAGTGGTGTGTGGTGTGCTGGGTGTCTGATGGGGGTGTGGTACATTGTTTGCTGTCAGTGGTGTGCGGTGTGCTGGGTGTCTGATGGGACTGTGGTACATTGTGTACTGTCAGTTGTGTGTGGTGTGCTGGGTGCCTGATGGGGGTGTGGTACATTGTGTACTGTCAGTGGTGTGCGGTGTGCTGGGTGCCTGATGGGGGTGTGGTACATTGTGTACTGTCAGTGGTGTGCGGTGTGCTGGGTGTCTGATGGGGGTGTGGTACATTGTGTACTGTCAGTGGTGTGTGGAGTGCTGGGTGTCTGATGGGGGTGTGGTACATTGTGTACTGTCAGTGGTGTGTGGTGTGCAGTGTGTCTGATGGGGGTGTGGTACATTGTGTACTGTCAGTGGTGTGCGGTGTGCTGTGTGCCTGATGGGGGTGTGGTACATTGTGTACTGTCAGTGGTGTGCGGTGTGCTGGGTGTCTGATGGGGCTGTGGTACATTGTGTACTGTCAGTGGTGTGCGGTGTGCTGGGTGTCTGATGGGACTGTGGTACATAGTGTACTGTCAGTGGTGTGTGGTGAACTGGGTGTCTGATGGGGGTGTGGTACATTGTGTACTGTCAGTGGTGTGCGGTGTGCTGGGTGTCTGATGGGACTGTGGTACATAGTGTACTGTCAGTGGTGTGTGGTGAACTGGGTGTCTGATGGGGGTGCGGTACATTGTGTACTGTCAGTGGTGTGCGGTGTGCTGGGTGTCTGATGGGGCTGTGGTACATTGTGTACTGTCAGTGGTGTGCGGTGTGCTGGGTGTCTGATGGGACTGTGGTACATAGTGTACTGTCAGTGGTGTGTGGTGAACTGGGTGTCTGATGGGGGTGTGGTACATTGTGTACTGTCAGTGGTGTGCGGTGTGCTGGGTGTCTGATGGGGGTGTGGTACATTGTGTACTGTCAGTGGTGTGCGGTGTGCTGGGTGCCTGATGGGGTTGTGGTACATTGTGTACTGGCAGTGGTGTGCGGTGTGCTGGGTGCCTGATGGGGTTGTGGTACATTGTGTACTGTCAGTGGTGTGTGGTGTGCTGGGTGTCTGATGGGGGTGTGGTACATTGTGTACTGTCAGTGGTGTGTGGTGTGCTGGGTGCCTGATGGGGTTGTGGTACATTGTGTACTGTCAGTGGTGTGCGGTGTGCAGGGTTTCTGATGGGGGTGTCGTACATTGTGTACTGTCAGTGGTGTGCGGTGTGCTGGGTGTCTGATGGGGGTGTGATACATTGTGTACTGTCAGTGGTGTGTGGTGTGCTGGGTGCCTGATGGGGGTGTGGTACATTGTGTACTGTCAGTGGTGTGCGGTGTGCTGTGTGTCTGATGGGGGTGTGGTACATTGTGTACTGTCAGTGGTGTGTGGTGTGCTGGGTGTCTGATGGGGGTGTGGTACATTGTGTACTGTCAGTGGTGTGCGGTGTGCTGGGTGTCTGATGGGGGTGTGGTACATTGTGTACTGTCAGTGGTGTGCGGTGAGCTGGGTGCCTGACGGGACTGTTGTACATTGTGTACTGTCAGTGGTGTGCGGTGTGCTGGGTGCCTGATGGGGGTGCGGTACATTGTGTACTGTTAGTGCTGTGCGGTGTGCTGGGTGCCTGATGGGGGTGTGGTACATTGTGTACTGGCAGTGGTGTGCGGTGTGCTGGGTGCCTGATGGGACTGTGGTACATTGTGTACTGTCAGTGGTGTGTGGTGTGCTGGGTGCCTGATGGGGGTGTGGTACATTGTGAACTGTCAGTGGTGTGCGGTGTGCAGGGTTTCTGATGGGGGTGTCGTACATTGTGTACTGTCAGTGGTGTGCGGTGTGCTGGGTGTCTGATGGGGGTGTGATACGTTGTGTGCTGTCAGTGGTGTGCGGTGTGCTGGGTCCCTGGTGGGGGTGTGGTACATTGTGTACTGTCAGTGGTATGCTGGGTGTGTGATGGGGCTTTGGTACATTGTGTACTGTCAGTGGTGTGCGGTGTGTTGGGTGCCTGATGGGGGTGAGGTACATTGTGTACTGTCAGTGCTGTGCGGTGTGTTGGGTGCCTGATGGGGGTGTGGTACATTGTGTACTGTCAGTGGTGTGCGGTGTGCTGGGTGCCTGATGGGGGTGTGTAACATTTTGTACTGTCAGTGGTGTGTGGTGTGCTGGGTGTCTGATGGGGGTGTGGTACATTGTGTACTGTCAGTTGTGTGCGGTGTGCTGGGTGTGTGATGGGGGTGTGGTACATTGTGCACTGTCAGTGCTGTGCGGTGTGCTGGGTGTCTGATGGGGGTGTGGTACATTGTGTACTGTCAGTGGTGTGTGGTGTGCTGGGCGCCTGATGGGGGTGTGGTACATTGTGTACTGTCAGTGGTGTGTGGTGTGCTGGGTGTCTGATGGGGGTGTGGTACATTGTGTACTGTCAGTGGTGTGTGGTGTGCTGGGTGTCCGATGGGGGTGTGGTACATTGTGTACTGTCAGTGGTGTGCGGTGTGCTGGGTGCCTGATGGGGGTGTGGTACATTGTGTACTGTCAGTTGTGTGCGGTGTGCTGGGTGTCTGATGGGGGTGTGGTACATTGTGTACTGTCAGTGGTGTGCGGTGTGCTGGGTGCCTGATGGGGGTGTGGTACATTGTGTACTTTCAGTGGTGTGAGGTGTGCTGGGTGTCTGATGGGACTGTGGTACATTGTGTACTGTCAGTGGTGTGCGGTGAACTGGGTGTCTGATGGGGGTGTGGTACATTGTGTACTGTCAGTGGTGTGTGGTGTGCTGGGTGCCTGATGGGGGTGTGGTACATTGTGTCCTGTCAGTGGTGTGCGGTGTGCTGGGTGTCTGATGGGGCTGTGGTACATTGTGTACTGTCAGTGGTGTGCGGTGTGCTGGGTGTCTGATGGGGGTGTGGTACATTGTGTACTGTCAGTGGTGTGTGGTGTGCTGGGTGTCTGATGGGGGTGTGGTACATTGTGTACTGTCAGTGGTGTGTGGAATGCTGGGTGTCTGATGGGGGTGTGGTACATTGTGTACTGTCAGTGGTGTGCGGTGTGCTGGGTGACTGATGGGGGTGAGGTACATTGTGTACTGTCAGTGGTGTGTGGTGAGGTGGGTGTCTGATGGGGGTGTGGTACATTGTGTACTGTCAGGGGTGTGTGGTGAGGTGGGTGTCTGATGGGGGTGTGGTACATTGTGTACTGTCAGTGGTGTGCGGTGTGCTGGGTGCCTGATGGGGGTGTGGTACATTGTGTACTGTCAGTGGTGTGTGGTGTGCTGGGTGTCTGATGGGGGTGTGGTACATTGTGTACTGTCAGTGGTGTGTGGTGTGCTGGGTATCTGATGGTGGTGTGGTACATTGTGTACTGTCAGTGGTGTGTGGTGTGCTGGGTATCTGATGGTGGTGTGGTACATTGTGTACTGTCAGTGGTGTGCGGTGTGCTGGGTGCCTGATGGGGGTGTGGTACATTGTGTACTGTCAGTGGTGTGCGGTGTGCTGGGTGCCTGATGGGGGTGTGGTACATTGTGTACTGTCAGTGGTGTGTGGTGTGCTGGGTATCTGATGGTGGTGTGGTACATTGTGTACTGTCAGTGGTGTGCGGTGTGCTGGGTGACTGATGGGGGTGTGGTACATTGTGTACTGTCAGTGGTGTGCGGTGTGCTGGGTGCCTGATGGGGGTGTGGTACATTGTGTACTGTCAGTGGTGTGTGGTGTGCTGGGTATCTGATGGTGGTGTGGTACATTGTGTACTGTCAGTGGTGTGCGGTGTGCTGGGTGACTGATGGGGGTGTGGTACATTGTGTACTGTCAGTGGTGTGTGGTGAGCTGGGTGTCTGATGGGGCTGTGGTACATTGTGTACTGTCAGTGGTGTGCGGTGTGCTGTGTGCCTGATGGGGGTGTGGTACATTGTGTACTGTCAGTGGTGTGCGGTGAACTGGGTGTCTGATGGGGGTGTGGTACATTGTGTACTGTCAGTGGTGTGCGGTGTGCTGGGTGTCTGATGGGACTGTGGTACATTGTGTACTGTCAGTGGTTTGTGGTGTGCTGGGTGCCTGATGGGGGTGTGGTACATTGTGTACTGTCAGTGGTGTGCGGTGTGCTGGGTGTCTGATGGGGGTGTGGTACATTGTGTACTGTCAGCGGTGTGCGGTGTGCTGGGTGTCTGATGGGGGTGAGGTACATTGTCTACTGTCAGTGGTGTGTGGTGAACTGGGTGTCTGATGGGGGTGTGGTACATTGTGTACTGTCAGTGGTGTGTGGTGAGCTGGGTGTCTGATGGGGGTGTGGTACATTGTGTACTGTCAGTGGTGTGCGGTGTGCTGGGTGTCTGATGGGACTGTGGTACATTGTGTACTGTCAGTGGTGTGCGGTGTGCTGGGTGCCTGATGGGGGTGTGGTACATTGTGTACTGTCAGTGGTGTGCGGTGTGCTGGGTGTCTGATGGGGGTGAGGTACATTGTGTACTGTCAGTGGTGTGCCGTGTGCTGGGTGTCTGATGGGGGTGTGGTACATTGTGTACTGTCAGTGGTGTGTGGTGCTGGGTGTCTGATGGGGCTGTGGTACATTGTGTACTGTCAGTGGTGTGCGGTGTGCTTGGTGTCTGATGGGGGTGTGGTACATTGTGTACTGTCAGTGGTGTGTGGTGTGCTGGGTGTCTGATGGGGGTGTGGTACATTGTGTACTGTCAGTGGTGTGTGGTGTGCTGGGTGCCTGATGGGGGTGTGGTACCTTGTGTACTGTCAGTGGTGTGCGGTGTGCTGGGTGTCTGATGGGGCTGTGGTACATTGTGTACTGTCAGTGGTGTGCCGTGTGCTGGGTGCCTGATGGGGGTGTGGTACATTGTGTACTGTCAGTGGTGTGCGGTGGGCGGGGTGTCTGATGGGTGTGTGGTACATTGTGTACTGTCAGTGGTGTGTGGTGTGCTGGGTGCCTGATGGGGCTGTGGACATTGTGTACTGTCAGTGGTGTGCGGTGTGCTGGGTGTCTGATGGGGGTGTGGTACATTGTGTACTGTCAGTGGTGTGTGGTGTGCTGGGTGCCTGATGGGGCTGTGGACATTGTGTACTGTCAGTGGTGTGTGGTGTGCTGGGAGTCTGATGGGCCTGTGGTACATTGTGTACTGTCAGTGGTGTGTGGTGTGCTGGGTACCTGATGAGGGTGTGGTACATTGTGTACTGTCAGTGGTGTGTGGTGTGCTGGGTGCCTGATGTGGGTGTGGTACATTGTGTACTGTCAGTGGTGTGTGGTGTGCTGGGTGTCTGATGGGGCTGTGGTACATTGTGTACTGTCAGTGGTGTGTGGTGTGCTGGGTGTCTGATGGGTGTGAGGTACATTGTGTACTGTCAGTGGTGTGCGGTGTGCTGGGTGCCTGTTGGGGCTGTGGTACATTGTGTACTGTCAGTGGTGTGCGGTGTGCTGGGTGTTTGATGAGGGTGTGGTACATTGTGTACTGTCAGTGGTGTGCGGTGTGCTGGGTGCCTGATGGGGGTGTGGTACATTGTGTACTGTCAGTGGTGTGCGGTGTGCTGGGTGCCTGATGGGGGTGTGGTACATTGTGTACTGTCAGTGGTGTGCGGTGTGCTGGGTGTCTGATGGGGCTGTGGTACATTGTGTACTGTCAGTGGTGTGCGGTGTGCTGGGTGTCTGATGAGGGTGAGGTACATTGTGTACTGTCAGTGGTGTGCGGTGTGCTGGGTGTCTGATGGGGCTGTGGTACATTGTGTACTGTCAGTGGTGTGTGGTGTGCTGGGTGTCTGATGGGGGTGTGGTACATTGTGTACTGTCAGTGGTGTGTGGTGCTGGGTGCCTGATGGGGCTGTGGTACATTGTGTACTGTCAGTGGTGTGCGGTGTGCTGGGTGTCTGATGAGGGTGAGGTACATTGTGTACTGTCAGTGGTGTGCGGTGTGCTGGGTGTCTGATGGGGGTGTGGTACATTGTTTATTGTCAGTAGTTGTGGTGTGCTGGGTGTCTGATGGGGCTGTGGTACATTGTGTACTGTCAGTGGTGTGCGGTGTGCTGGGTGCCTGATTGGGGTGTGGTACATTGTGTACTGTTAGTGGTGTGCGGTGTGCTGTGTGTCTGATGGGGGTGTGGTACATTGTGTACTGTCAGTGGTGTGTGGTGTGCTTGGTGTCTGATGGGGGTGTGGTACATTGTGTACTGTCAGTGGTGTGCGGTGTGCTGGGTGTCTGATGGGGGTGTTGTACATTGTGTACTGTCAGTGGTGTGCGGTGTGCTGGGTGTCTTTTGGGTGTGTGGGACATTGTGTACTGTCAGTGGTGTGCGGTGTGCTGGGTGCCTGATGGGGGTGTAGTACATTGTGTACTGTCAGTGGTGTGCGGTGTGCTGGGTGCCTGATGGGGGTGTGGTACATTGTGTACTGTCAGTGGTGTGCGGTGTGTTGTGTGTCTGATGGGGGTGTGGTACATTGTGTACTGTCAGTGGTGTGTGGTGTGCTGGGTGTCTGATGGGGGTGTGGTACATTCTGCACTGTCAGTGGTGTGTGGTGTGCTGGGTGCCTGATGGGGGTGTGGTACATTGTGTACTGTCAGTGGTGTGTGGTGTGCTGGGTGTCTGATGGGGCTGTGGTACATTGTGTACTGTCAGTGGTGTGTGGTGTGCTGGGTGTCTGATGGGTGTGAGGTACATTGTGTACTGTCAGTGGTGTGCGGTGTGCTGGGTGCCTGTTGGGGCTGTGGTACATTGTGTACTCTCAGTGGTGTGTGGTGTGCTGGGTGTCTGATGGGGGTGTGGTACATTGTGTACTGTCAGTGGTGTGCGGTGTGCTGGGTGTTTGATGAGGGTGTGGTACATTGTGTACTGTCAGTGGTGTGTGGTGTGCTGGGTGCCTGATGGGGGTGTGGTACATTGTGTACTGTCAGTGGTGTGCGGTGTGCTGGGTGTCTGATGAGGGTGAGGTACATTGTGTACTATCAGTGGTGTGCGGTGTGCTGGGTGTCTGATGGGGGTGTGGTACATTGTTTATTGTCAGTAGTTGTGGTGTGCTGGGTGTCTGATGGGGCTGTGGTACATTGTGTACTGTCAGTGGTGTGTGGTGTGCTGAGTGTCTGATGGAGCTGTGGTACATTGTGCACTGTCAATGGTGCGTGGTGTGCAGGGTTTCTGATGGGGGTGTCGTACATTGTGTACTGTCAGTGGTGTGCGGTGTGCTGGGTGCCTGATGGGGGTGTGGTACATTGTGTACTGTCAGTGGTGTGCGGTGTGCTGGGTGTCTGATGGGGGTGTGGTACATTGTGTACTGTCAGTGGTGTGCGGTGAGCTGGGTGCCTGACGGGACTGTTGTACATTGTGTACTGTCAGTGGTGTGCGGTGTGCTGGGTGTCTTTTGGGTGTGTGGGACATTGTGTACTGTCAGTGGTGTGCGGTGTGCTGGGTGTCTGATGGGGGTGTGGTACATTGTGTACTGTCAGTGGTGTGCGGTGTGCTGGGTGTCTGATGGGGGTGTAGTACATTGTGTACTGTCAGTGGTGTGCGGTGTGCTGGGTGCCTGATGGGGGTGTGGTACATTGTGTACTGTCAGTGGTGTGCGGTGTGTTGTGTGTCTGATGGGGGTGTGGTACATTGTGTACTGTCAGTGGTGTGCGGTGTGCTGGGTCCCTGGTGGGGGTGTGGTACATTGTGTACTGTCAGTGGTATGCTGGGTATCTGATGGGGATGAGGTACATTGTGTACTGTCAGTGGTGTGCGGTGAGCTGGGTGCCTGATGGGGGTGTGGTACATTGTGTACTGTCAGTGGTGCGCGGTGTGCTGTGTGTCTGATGGGGGTGTGGTACATTGTGTACTGTCAGTGGTGTGCGGTGTGCTGTGTGTCTGATGGGGGTGTGGTACATTGTGTACTGTCAGTGGTGTGCGGTGTGCTGTGTGTCTGATGGGGGTGAGGTACATTGTGTACTGTCAGTGCTCTGCGGTGTGCTGGGTGCCTGATGGGAGTGTGGTACATTGTGTACTGTCAGTGGTGTGTGGTGTGCTGGGTACCTGATGAGGGTGTGGTACATTGTGTACTGTCAGTGGTGTGTGGTGTGCTGGGTGCCTGATGGGGGTGTGGTACATTGTGTACTGTCAGTGGTGTGCTGGGTGTCTGATGGGGGTGGGGTACATTGTGTACTGTCAGTGGTGTGCGGTGTGCTGGGTGTCTGATGGGGGTGGGGTACATTGTGTACTGTCAGTGGTGTGTGGTGTGCTGGGTGTCTGATGGGGCTGTGGTACATTGTGTACTGTCAGTGGTGTGTGGTGTGCTGGGTGTCTAATGGGTGTGAGGTACATTGTGTACTGTCAGTGGTGTGCGGTGTGCTGGGTGCCTGTTGGGGCTGTGGTACATTGTGTACTGTCAGTGGTGTGTGGTGTGCTGGGTGTCTGATGGGGCTGTGGTACATTGTGTACTGTCAGTGGTGTGTGGTGTGCTGAGTGTCTGATGGAGCTGTGGTACATTGTGTACTGTCAGTGGTGTGTGGTGTGCTGGGTGTCTGATGGGGCTGTGGTACATTGTATACTGTCAGTGGTGTGCGGTGTGCAGGGTTTCTGTTGGGGGTGTCGTACATTGTGTACTGTCAGTGGTGTGCGGTGTGCAGGGTTTCTGTTGGGGGTGTCGTACATTGTGTACTGTCAGTGGTGTGCGGTGTGCAGGGTTTCTGTTGGGGGTGTGGTACATTGTGTACTGTCAGTGGTGTGCGGTGTGCTGGGTGTCTGATGGGGCTGTGGTACATTGTGTACTGTCAGTGGTGTGCGGTGTGCTGGGTGCCTGATGGGGGTGTGGTACATTGTGCACTGTCAGTGGTGCGTGGTGTGCAGGGTTTCTGATGGGGGTGTCGTACATTGTGTACTGTCAGTGGTGTGCGGTGTGCTGGGTGTCAGATGAGGGTGTGGTACATTGTGTACTGTCAGTGGTGTGCGGTGTGCTGGGTGCCTGATGGGGGTGTGGTACATTGTGTACTGTCAGTGGTGTGCGGTGTGCTGGGTGTCTGATGGGGGTGAGGTACATTGTGTACTGTCAGTGGTGTGCCGTGTGCTGGGTGTCTGATGGGTGTGTGGGACATTGTGTACTGTCAGTGGTGTGCGGTGTGCTGGGTGTCTGATGGGGGTGTAGTACATTGTGTACTGTCAGTGGTGTGCGGTGTGCTGGGTGCCTGATGGGGGTGTGGTCCATTGTGTACTGTCAGTGGTGTGCGGTGTGTTGTGTGTCTGATGGGGGTGTGGTACATTGTGTACTGTCAGTGGTGTGTGGTGTGCTGGGTGTCTGATGGGGGTGTGGTACATTGTGTACTGTCAGTGGTATGCTGGGTGTGTGATGGGGGTGTGGTACATTGTGTACTGTCAGTGGTGTGCGGTGTGCTGGGTGCCTGATGGGGGTGTGGTCCATTGTGTACTGTCAGTGGTGTGCGGTGTGTTGTGTGTCTGATGGGGGTGTGGTACATTGTGTACTGTCAGTGGTGTGTGGTGTGCTGGGTGTCTGATGGGGGTGTGGTACATTGTGTACTGTCAGTGGTGTGTGGTGTGCTGGGTGTCTGATGGGGGTGCCGTACATTGTGTACTGTCAGTGGTGTGCGGTGTGCTGGGTGCCTGATGGGGGTGTGGTACATTGTGTACTGTCAGTGGTATGCTGGGTGTGTGATGGGGGTGTGGTACATTGTGTACTGTCAGTGGTGTGTGGTGTGCTGGGTGCCTGATGGGGGTGCCGTACATTGTGTACTGTCAGTGGTGTGCGGTGTGCTGGGTGCCTGATGGGGGTGTGGTACATTGTGTACTGTCAGTGGTGTGCGGTGTGCTGTGTGTCTGATGGGGGTGTGGTACATTGTGTACTGTCAGTGGTGTGTGGTGTGCTTGGTGTCTGATGGGGGTGTGGTACATTGTGTACTGTCAGTGGTGTGCGGTGTGCTGGGTGTCTGATGGGGGTGTGGTACATTGTGTACTGTCAGTGGTGTGCGGTGAGCTGGGTGCCTGACGGGACTGTTGTACATTGTGTACTGTCAGTGGTGTGCGGTGTGCTGGGTGTCTTTTGGGTGTGTGGGACATTGTGTACTGTCAGTGGTGTGCGGTGTGCTGGGTGTCTGATGGGGGTGTAGTACATTGTGTACTGTCAGTGGTGTGCGGTGTGCTGGGTGCCTGATGGGGGTGTGGTACATTGTGTACTGTCAGTGGTGTGCGGTGTGTTGTGTGTCTGATGGGGGTGTGGTACATTGTGTACTGTCAGTGGTGTGCGGTGTGCTGGGTCCCTGGTGGGGGTGTGGTACATTGTGTACTGTCAGTGGTATGCTGGGTGTGTGATGGGGGTGTGGTACATTGTGTACTGTCAGTGGTGTGCGGTGTGCTGGGTATCTGATGGGGATGAGGTACATTGTGTACTGTCAGTGGTGTGCGGTGAGCTGGGTGCCTGATGGGGGTGAGGTACATTGTGTACTGTCAGTGGTGTGCGGTGTGCTGGGTATCTGATGGGGGTGTGGTACATTGTGTACTGTCAGTGGTGTGCGGTGTGCTGGGTATCTGATGGGGGTGTGGTACATTGTGTACTGTCAGTGCTCTGCGGTGTGCTGGGTGCCTGATGGGCGTGTGGTACATTGTGTACTGTCAGTGGTGTGTGGTGTGCTGGGTACCTGATGAGGGTGTGGTACATTGTGTACTGTCAGTGGTGTGTGGTGTGCTGGGTGCCTGATGGGGGTGTGGTACATTGTGTACTGTCAGTGGTGTGTGGTGTGCTGGGTGTCTGATGGGGCTGTGGTACATTGTGTACTGTCAGTGGTGTGTGGTGTGCTGGGTGTCTGATGGGTGTGAGGTACATTGTGTACTGTCAGTGGTGTGCGGTGTGCTGGGTGCCTGTTGGGGCTGTGGTACTTTGTGTACTGTCAGTGGTGTGCGGTGTGCTGGGTGTTTGATGAGGGTGTGGTTCATTGTGTACTGTCAGTGGTGTGCGGTGTGCTGGGTGTCTGATGAGGGTGAGGTACATTGTGTACTGTCAGTGGTGTGCGGTGTGCTGGGTGTCTGATGGGGGTGTCGTACATTGTGTACTGTCAGTGGTGTGCGGTGTGCTGGGTGCCTGATGGGGGTCTGGTACATTGTGTACTGTCAGTGGTGTGCGGTGTGCTGTGTGTCTGATGGGGGTGTGGTACATTGTGTACTGTCAGTGGTGTGTGGTGTGCTTGGTGTCTGATGGGGGTGTGGTACATTGTGTACTGTCAGTGGTGTGCGGTGTGCTGGGTGTCTGATGGGGGTGTGGTACATTGTGTACTGTCAGTGGTGTGCGGTGAGCTGGGTGCCTGACGGGACTGTTGTACATTGTGTACTGTCAGTGGTGTGCGGTGTGCTGGGTGTCTGATGTGGGTGTGGTACATTGTGTACTGTCAGTGGTGTGTGGTGTGCTGGGTGTCTAATGGGGGTGTGGTACATTGTGTACTGTCAGTGGTGTGCGGTGTGCTGGGTGTCTTTTGGGTGTGTGGGAAATTGTGTACTGTCAGTGGTGTGCGGTGTGCTGGGTGTCTGATGGGGGTGTAGTACATTGTGTACTGTCAGTGGTGTGCGGTGTGCTGGGTGCCTGATGGGGGTGTGGTACATTGTGTACTGTCAGTGGTGTGCGGTGTGTTGTGTGTCTGATGGGGGTGTGGTACATTGTGTACTGTCAGTGGTGTGAGGTGTGCTGGGTGTCTGATGGGGTTGTGGTACATTGTGTACTGTCAGTGGTGTGTGGTGTGCTGGGTGTCTGATGGGGGTGTGGTACATTGTGTACTTTCAGTGGTGTGCGGTGTGCTGGGTGTCTGATGGGGGTGTAGTACATTGTGTACTGTCAGTGGTGTGCGGTGTGCTGGGTGCCTGATGGGGGTGTGGTACATTGTGTACTGTCAGTGGTGTGCGGTGTGCTGGGTGTCTGATGGGGGTGTGGTACATTGTGTACTGTCAGTGGTGTGCGGTGTGCTGGGTGTCTGATGGGGTTGTGGTACATTGTGTACTGTCAGTGGTGTGTGGTGTGCTGGGTGTCTGATGGGGGTGTGGTACATTGTGTACTGTCAGTGGTGTGTGGTGTGCTGGGTGCCTGATGGGGGTGTGGTACCTTGTGTACTGTCAGTGGTGTGTGGTGTGCTGGGTGTCTGATGGGGCTGTGGTACATTGTGTACTGTCAGTGGTGTGTGGTGTGCTGGGTGTCTGATGGGTGTGAGGTACATTGTGTACTGTCAGTGGTGTGCGGTGTGCTGGGTGCCTGTTGGGGCTGTGGTACATTGTGTACTGTCAGTGGTGTGCGGTGTGCTGGGTGTTTGATGAGGGTGTGGTACATTGTGTACTGTCAGTGGTGTGCGGTGTGCTGGGTGCCTGATGGGGGTGTGGTACATTGTGTACTGTCAGTGGTGTGCGGTGTGCTGGGTGTCTGATGAGGGTGAGGTACATTGTGTACTGTCAGTGGTGTGCAGTGTGCTGGGTGTCTGATGGGGGTGTGGTACATTGTGTACTGTCATTGGTGTGCGGTGAGCTGGGTGTCTGATGAGGGTGAGGTACATTGTGTACTGTCAGTGGTGTGCGGTGTGCTGGGTGTCTGATGAGGGTGAGGTACATTGTGTACTGTCAGTGGTGTGCGGTGTGCTGGGTGTCTGATGGGGCTGTGGTACATTGTGTACTGTCAGTGGTGTGCGGTGTGCTGGGTGTCTGATGGGGCTGTGGTACAATGTGTGCTGTCAGTGGTGTGTGGTGTGCTGAGTGTCTGATGGAGCTGTGGTACATTGTGTACTGTCAGTGGAGCGTGGTGTGCAGGGTTTCTGATGGGGGTGTCGTATATTGTGTACTGTCAGTGGTGTGTGGTGTGCTGAGTGTCTGATGGAGCTGTGGTACATTGTGTACTGTCAGTGGTGTGTGGTGTGCTGAGTGTCTGATGGAGCTGTGGTACATTGTGTACTGTCAGTGGAGCGTGGTGTGCAGGGTTTCTGATGGGGGTGTCGTATATTGTGTACTGTCAGTGGTGTGCGGTGTGCTGGGTGCCTGATGGGGGTGTGGTACATTGTGTACTGTCAGTGGTGTGCGGTGTGCTGTGTGTCTGATGGGGGTGTGGTACATTGTGTACTGTCAGTGGTGTGTGGTGTGCTTGGTGTCTGATGGGGGTGTGGTACATTGTGTACTGTCAGTGGTGTGCGGTGTGCTGGGTGTCTGATGGGGGTGTGGTACATTGTGTACTGTCAGTGGTGTGCGGTGTGCTGGGTGTCTGATGGGGGTGTGGTACATTGTGTACTGTCAGTGGTGTGCGGTGAGCTGGGTGCCTGACGGGACTGTTGTACAATGTGTACTGTCAGTGGTGTGCGGTGTGCTGGGTGTCTTTTGGGTGTGTGGGACATTGTGTACTGTCAGTGGTGTGCGGTGTGCTGGGTGTCTGATGGGGGTGTAGTACATTGTGTACTGTCAGTGGTGTGCGGTGTGCTGGGTGCCTGATGGGGGTGTGGTACATTGTGTACTGTCAGTGGTGTGCGGTGTGCTGGGTACCTGATGAGGGTGTGGTACATTGTGTACTGTCAGTGGTGTGTGGTGTGCTGGGTACCTGATGAGGGTGTGGTACATTGTGTACTGTCAGTGGTGTGTGGTGTGCTGGGTGCCTGATGGGGGTGTGGTACATTGTGTACTGTCAGTGGTGTGTGGTGTGCTGGGTGTCTGATGGGGCTGTGGTACATTGTGTACTGTCAGTGCTGTGCGGTGTGCTGGGTGTCTGATGAGGGTGTGGTACATTGTGTACTGTCAGTGGTGTGCGGTGTGCTGGGTGTCTGATGGGGGTGTGGTACTTTGTGTACTGTCAGTGGTGTGCGGTGTGCTGGGTGTTTGATGAGGGTGTGGTACATTGTGTACTGTCAGTGGTGTGCGGTGTGCTGAGTGTCTGATGGGGGTGTGGTACATTGTGTACTGTCAGTGGTGTGCGGTGTGCTGGGTGTCTGATGAGGGTGAGGTACATTGTGTACTGTCAGTGGTGTGTGGTGTGCTGGGTGTCTGATGGTGCTGTGGTACATTGTGTACTGTCAGTGGTGTGTGGTGTGCTGGGTGTCTGATGGGGGTGTAATACATTGTGTACTGTCAGTGGTGTGCGGTGTGCTGGGTGGCTGATGGGGGTGTGGTACATTGTGTACTGTCAGTGGTGTGCGGTGTGCTGGGTGTCTGATGGGGGTGTGGTACATTGTGTACTGTCAGTGGTGCGTGGTGTGCAGGGTTTCTGTTGGGGGTGTCGTACATTGTGTACTGTCAGTGGTGTGCGGTGTGCTGGGTGCCTGATGGGGGTCTGGTACATTGTGTACTGTCAGTGGTGTGCGGTGAGCTGGGTGCCTGATGGGGCTGTGGTACATTGTGTACTGTCATTGGTGTGCGGTTTGCAGTGTTTCTGATGGGGGTGTGGTACATTGTGTACTGTCAGTGGTGTGCGGTGTGCTGGGTGCCTGATGGGGGTGTGGTACATTGTGTACTGTCATTGGTGTGCGGTTTGCAGTGTTTCTGATGGGGGTGTCGTACATTGTGTACTGACAGTGGTGTGCGGTGTGCTGGGTGTCTGATGGGGCTGTGGTACATTGTGTACTGTCAGTGGTGTGCGGTGTGCTGGGTCCCTGATGGGGGTGTGGTACATTGTGTACTGTCAGTGGTGTGCGGTGTGCTGGGTGCCTGATGGGGCTGTGGTACATTGTGTACTGTCAGTGGTGTGCGGTGTGCTGTGTGTCTGATGGCGGTGTGGTACATTGTGTACTGTCAGTGGTGTGCGGTGTGCTGTGTGTCTGATGGGGGTGTGGTACATTGTGTACTGTCAGTGGTGTGCGGTGTGCTGGGTGTCTGATGGGCGTGTGGTACATTGTGTACTGTCAGTGGTGTGCGGTGTGCTGGGTGCCTGATGGGGGTGTGGTACATTGTGTACTGTCAGTGCTCTGCGGTGTGCTGGGTGCCTGATGGGAGTGTGGTACATTGTGTACTGTCAGTGGTGTGCGGTGTGCTGGGTGTCTGATGGGGGTGTGGTACATTGTGTACTGTCAGTGGTGTGCGGTGAGCTGGGTGCCTGACGGGACTGTTGTACATTGTGTACTGTCAGTGGTGTGCGGTGTGCTGGGTGTCTGATGGGGGTGTGGTACATTGTGTACTGTCAGTGGTGTGCGGTGTGCTGGGTGCCTGATGGGGGTGTGGTACATTGTGTACTGTCAGTGGTGTGCTGTGTGTCTGATGGGGTTGTGGTACATTGTGTACTGTCAGTGGTGTGTGGTGTGCTGGGTGTCTGATGGGTGTGTGGTACATTGTGTACTGTCAGTGGTGTGCGGTGTGCTGGGTGCCTGATGGGGGTGTGGTACATTGTGTACTGTCAGTGGTATGCTGGGTGTGTGATGGGGGTGTGGTACATTGTGTACTGTCAGTGGTGTGCGGTGTGCTGGGTGTCTGATGGGGGTGTAGTACATTGTGTACTGTCAGTGGTGTGCGGTGTGCTGGGTGCCTGATGGGGGTGTGGTACATTGTGTACTGTCAGTGGTGTGCGGTGTGCTGGGTGTCTGATGGGGGTGTGGTACATTGTGTACTGTCAGTGGTGTGCGGTGTGCTGGGTGCCTGATGGGGGTGTGGTACATTGTGTACTGTCAGTGGTGTGCGGTGTGTTGTGTGTCTGATGGGGGTGTGGTACATTGTGTACTGTCAGTGGTGTGAGGTGTGCTGGGTGTCTGATGGGGTTGTGGTACATTGTGTACTGTCAGTGGTGTGTGGTGTGCTGGGTGTCTGATGGGGGTGTGGTACATTGTGTACTTTCAGTGGTGTGCGGTGTGCTGGGTGTCTGATGGGGGTGTAGTACATTGTGTACTGTCAGTGGTGTGCGGTGTGCTGGGTGCCTGATGGGGGTGTGGTACATTGTGTACTGTCAGTGGTGTGCGGTGTGCTGGGTGTCTGATGGGGTTGTGGTACATTGTGTACTGTCAGTGGTGTGTGGTGTGCTGGGTGTCTGATGGGGTTGTGGTACATTGTGTACTGTCAGTGGTGTGCGGTGTGCTGGGTGCCTGATGGGGGTGTGGTACCTTGTGTACTGTCAGTGGTGTGTGGTGTGCTGGGTGTCTGATGGGGCTGTGGTACATTGTGTACTGTCAGTGGTGTGTGGTGTGCTGGGTGTCTGATGGGTGTGAGGTACATTGTGTACTGTCAGTGGTGTGCGGTGTGCTGGGTGCCTGTTGGGGCTGTGGTACATTGTGTACTGTCAGTGGTGTGCGGTGTGCTGGGTGTTTGATGAGGGTGTGGTACATTGTGTACTGTCAGTGGTGTGCGGTGTGCTGGGTGCCTGATGGGGGTGTGGTACATTGTGTACTGTCAGTGGTGTGCGGTGTGCTGGGTGTCTGATGAGGGTGAGGTACATTGTGTACTGTCAGTGGTGTGCAGTGTGCTGGGTGTCTGATGGGGGTGTGGTACATTGTGTACTGTCATTGGTGTGCGGTGAGCTGGGTGTCTGATGAGGGTGAGGTACATTGTGTACTGTCAGTGGTGTGCGGTGTGCTGGGTGTCTGATGAGGGTGAGGTACATTGTGTACTGTCAGTGGTGTGCGGTGTGCTGGGTGTCTGATGGGGGTGTGGTACATAGTTTATTGTCAGTAGTTGTGGTGTGCTGGGTGTCTGATGGGGCTGTGGTACATTGTGTACTGTCAGTGGTGTGTGGTGTGCTGAGTGTCTGATGGAGCTGTGGTACATTGTGTACTGTCAGTGGAGCGTGGTGTGCAGGGTTTCTGATGGGGGTGTCGTATATTGTGTACTGTCAGTGGTGTGCGGTGTGCTGGGTGCCTGATGGGGGTGTGGTACATTGTGTACTGTCAGTGGTGTGCGGTGTGCTGTGTGTCTGATGGGGGTGTGGTACATTGTGTACTGTCAGTGGTGTGTGGTGTGCTTGGTGTCTGATGGGGGTGTGGTACATTGTGTACTGTCAGTGGTGTGCGGTGTGCTGGGTGTCTGATGGGGGTGTGGTACATTGTGTACTGTCAGTGGTGTGCGGTGTGCTGGGTGTCTGATGGGGGTGTGGTACATTGTGTACTGTCAGTGGTGTGCGGTGAGCTGGGTGCCTGACGGGACTGTTGTACAATGTGTACTGTCAGTGGTGTGCGGTGTGCTGGGTGTCTTTTGGGTGTGTGGGACATTGTGTACTGTCAGTGGTGTGCGGTGTGCTGGGTGTCTGATGGGGGTGTAGTACATTGTGTACTGTCAGTGGTGTGCGGTGTGCTGGGTGCCTGATGGGGGTGTGGTACATTGTGTACTGTCAGTGGTGTGCGGTGTGCTGGGTACCTGATGAGGGTGTGGTACATTGTGTACTGTCAGTGGTGTGTGGTGTGCTGGGTACCTGATGAGGGTGTGGTACATTGTGTACTGTCAGTGGTGTGTGGTGTGCTGGGTGCCTGATGGGGGTGTGGTACATTGTGTACTGTCAGTGGTGTGTGGTGTGCTGGGTGTCTGATGGGGCTGTGGTACATTGTGTACTGTCAGTGCTGTGCGGTGTGCTGGGTGTCTGATGAGGGTGTGGTACATTGTGTACTGTCAGTGGTGTGCGGTGTGCTGGGTGTCTGATGGGGGTGTGGTACTTTGTGTACTGTCAGTGGTGTGCGGTGTGCTGGGTGTTTGATGAGGGTGTGGTACATTGTGTACTGTCAGTGGTGTGCGGTGTGCTGAGTGTCTGATGGGGGTGTGGTACATTGTGTACTGTCAGTGGTGTGCGGTGTGCTGGGTGTCTGATGAGGGTGAGGTACATTGTGTACTGTCAGTGGTGTGTGGTGTGCTGGGTGTCTGATGGTGCTGTGGTACATTGTGTACTGTCAGTGGTGTGTGGTGTGCTGGGTGTCTGATGGGGGTGTAATACATTGTGTACTGTCAGTGGTGTGCGGTGTGCTGGGTGGCTGATGGGGGTGTGGTACATTGTGTACTGTCAGTGGTGTGCGGTGTGCTGGGTGTCTGATGGGGGTGTGGTACATTGTGTACTGTCAGTGGTGCGTGGTGTGCAGGGTTTCTGTTGGGGGTGTCGTACATTGTGTACTGTCAGTGGTGTGCGGTGTGCTGGGTGCCTGATGGGGGTCTGGTACATTGTGTACTGTCAGTGGTGTGCGGTGAGCTGGGTGCCTGATGGGGCTGTGGTACATTGTGTACTGTCATTGGTGTGCGGTTTGCAGTGTTTCTGATGGGGGTGTCGTACATTGTGTACTGTCAGTGGTGTGCGGTGTGCTGGGTGCCTGATGGGGGTGTGGTACATTGTGTACTGTCATTGGTGTGCGGTTTGCAGTGTTTCTGATGGGGGTGTCGTACATTGTGTACTGACAGTGGTGTGCGGTGTGCTGGGTGTCTGATGGGGCTGTGGTACATTGTGTACTGTCAGTGGTGTGCGGTGTGCTGGGTCCCTGATGGGGGTGTGGTACATTGTGTACTGTCAGTGGTGTGCGGTGTGCTGGGTGCCTGATGGGGCTGTGGTACATTGTGTACTGTCAGTGGTGTGCGGTGTGCTGTGTGTCTGATGGCGGTGTGGTACATTGTGTACTGTCAGTGGTGTGCGGTGTGCTGTGTGTCTGATGGGGGTGTGGTACATTGTGTACTGTCAGTGGTGTGCGGTGTGCTGGGTGTCTGATGGGCGTGTGGTACATTGTGTACTGTCAGTGGTGTGCGGTGTGCTGGGTGCCTGATGGGGGTGTGGTACATTGTGTACTGTCAGTGCTCTGCGGTGTGCTGGGTGCCTGATGGGAGTGTGGTACATTGTGTACTGTCAGTGGTGTGCGGTGTGCTGGGTGTCTGATGGGGGTGTGGTACATTGTGTACTGTCAGTGGTGTGCGGTGAGCTGGGTGCCTGACGGGACTGTTGTACATTGTGTACTGTCAGTGGTGTGCGGTGTGCTGGGTGTCTGATGGGGGTGTGGTACATTGTGTACTGTCAGTGGTGTGCGGTGTGCTGGGTGCCTGATGGGGGTGTGGTACATTGTGTACTGTCAGTGGTGTGCTGTGTGTCTGATGGGGTTGTGGTACATTGTGTACTGTCAGTGGTGTGTGGTGTGCTGGGTGTCTGATGGGTGTGTGGTACATTGTGTACTGTCAGTGGTGTGCGGTGTGCTGGGTGCCTGATGGGGGTGTGGTACATTGTGTACTGTCAGTGGTATGCTGGGTGTGTGATGGGGGTGTGGTACATTGTGTACTGTCAGTGGTGTGCGGTGTGCTGGGTGTCTGATGGGGGTGTGGGACATTGTGTACTGTCAGTGGTGTGCGGTGTGCTGAGTGTCTGATGGGGGTGTGGTACATTGTGTACTGTCAGTGGTGTGTGGTGTGCTGGGTGCCTGATGGGGGTGTGGGACATTGTGTACTGTCAGTGGTGTGTGGTGTGCTGGGTGTCTGATGGGGATGAGGTACATTGTGTACTGTCAGTGGTGTGCGGTGAGCTGGGTGCCTGATGGGGGTGTGGTACATTGTGTACTGTCTGTGGTGTGCGGTGTGCTGTGTCCCTGATGGGGGTGTGGTACATTGTGTACTGCCAGTGCTCTGCGGTGTGCTGGGTGCCTGATGGGGGTGTGGTACATTGTGTACTGTCAGTGGTGTGCGGTGAGCTGGGTGCCTGATGGGGGTGTGGTACATTGTGTACTGTCAGTGGTGTGTGGTGAACTGGGTGCCTGATGGGGGTGTGGTACATTGTGTACTGTCAGTGGTGTGCGATGTGCTGGGTGTCTGATGGGGGTGTGGTAAATTGTGTACTGTCAGTGGTGTGCGGTGTGCTGGGTGTCTGATGGGGGTGTGGTACATTGTGTACTGTCAGTGGTGTGCGGTGAGCTGGGTGCCTGATGGGGGTGTGGTACATTGTGTACTGTCAGTGGTGTGTGGTGAACTGGGTGCCTGATGGGGGTGTGGTACATTGTGTACTGTCAGTGGTGTGCGATGTGCTGGGTGTCTGATGGGGGTGTGGTAAATTGTGTACTGTCAGTGGTGTGCGGTGTGCTGGGTGTCTGATGGGGGTGTGGTACATTGTGTACTGTCAGTGGTGTGCGGTGAGCTGGGTGCCTGATGGGACTGTGGTACATTGTGTACTGTCAGTGGTGTGCGGTGTGCAGTGTTTCTGATGGGGGTGTGGTACATTGTGTACTGTCAGTGGTGTGCGGTGTGCTGGGTACCTGATGGGGGTGTGGTACATTGTGTACTGTCAGTGGTGTGCGGTGTGCTGGGTGTCTGATGGGGGTGTGATACCATGTGTACTGTCAGTGGTGTGTGGTGTGCTGGGTGCCTGATGGGGGTCTGGTACATTGTGTACTGTCAGTGGTGTGTGGTGAGCTGGGTGTCTGATGGGGCTGTGGTACATTGTGTACTGTCAGTGGTGTGCGGTGTGCTGGGTGTCTGATGGGGGTGTGATACCATGTGTACTGTCAGTGGTGTGTGGTGTGCTGGGTGCCTGATGGGGGTGTGGTACATTGTGTACTGTCAGTGGTGTGCGGTGTGCTGTGTGTCTGATGGGGGTGTGCAACATTGTGTACTGTCAGTGGTGTGCGGTGTGCTGGGTGTCTTTTGGGGGTGTGGGACATTGTGTACTGTCAGTGGTGTGCGGTGTGCTGGGTGTCTGATGGGGGTGTGGTACATTGTGTACTGTCAGTGGTGTGTGGTGTACTGGGTGTCTGATGGGGGTGTGGTACATTGTGTACTGTCAGTGGTGTGCGGTGTGCTGGGTGTCTTTTGGGGGTGTGGGACATTGTGTACTGTCAGTGGTGTGCGGTGTGCTGGGTGTCTGATGGGGGTGTGGTACATTGTGTACTGTCAGTGGTGTGCGGTGTGCTGGGTGTCTGATGGGGATGTGGTACATTGTGTACTGTCAGTGGTGTGCGGTGTGCTGGGTGTCTGATGGGGGTGAGGTACATTGTGTACTGTCAGTGGTGTGCGGTGTGCTGAGTGCCTGTTGGGGATGTGGTACATTGTGTACTGTCAGTGGTGTGCGGTGAGCTGGGTGCCTGATGGGGGTGAGGTACATTGTGTACTGTCAGTGCTCTGCGGTGTGCTGGGTGCCTGATGGGGGTGTGGTACATTGTGTACTGTCAGTGGTGTGTGGTGAACTGGTTGCCTGATGGGGGTGTGGTACATTGTGTACTGTCAGTGGTGTGCGGTGTGCTGGGTGCCTGATGGGGCTGTGGTACATTGTGTACTGTCAGTGGTGTGCGATGTGCTGGGTGTCTGATGGGGGTGTGGTAAATTGTGTACTGTCAGTGGTGTGTGGTGAACTGGGTGTCTGATGGGACTGTGGTACATTGTGTACTGTCAGTGGTGTGCGGTGTGCTGGGTGTCTGATGGGGGTGTGGTACATTGTGTACTGTCAGTGGTGTGCGGTGTGCTGGCTGACTGATGGGGGTGTGGTACATTGTGTACTGTCAGTGATGTGCGGTGTGCTGGGTGTCTGATGGGGGTGAGGTACATTGTGTACTGTCAGTGGTGTGCGGTGTGCTGGGTGTCTGATGGGGGTGTGGTACATTGTGTACTGTCAGTGGTGTGTGGTGTGCTGGGTGTCTGATGGGGCTGTGGTACATTGTGTACTGTCAGTGGTGTGCGGTGTGCTGGGTGTCTGATGGGGGTGAGGTACATTGTCTACTGTCAGTGGTGTGCGGTGTGCTGGGTGTTTGATGGGTGTGTGGTACATTGTGTACTGTCAGTGGTGTGCGGTGTGCTGGGTGTCTGATGGGGGTGTAGTACATTGTGTACTGTCAGTGGTGTGCGGTGTGCTGGGTGCCTGATGGGGGTGTGGTACATTGTGTACTGTCAGTGGTGTGCGGTGTGCTGGGTGTCTGATGGGGGTGTGGTACATTGTGTACTGTCAGTGGTGTGCGGTGTGCTGGGTCCCTGGTGGGGGTGTGGTACATTGTGTACTGTCAGTGGTATGCTGGGTGTGTGATGGGGGTGTGGTACATTGTGTACTGTCAGTGGTGTGCGGTGTGCTGTGTGCCTGATGGGGGTGTGGTACATTGTGTACTGTCAGTGGTGTGTGGTGTGCTGGGTATCTGATGGGGATGAGGTACATTGTGTACTGTCAGTGCTCTGCGGTGTGCTGGGTGCCTGATGGGGGTGTGGTACATTGTGTACTGTCAGTGGTGTGCGGTGTGCTGTGTGCCTGATGGGGCTGTGGTACATTGTGTCCTGTCAGTGGTGTGCGGTGTGCTGTGTGTCTGATGGGGGTGTGGTACATTGTGTACTGTCAGTGGTGTGCGGTGTGCTGTGTGTCTGATGGGGGTGAGGTACATTGTGTACTGTCAGTGGTGTGCGGTGTGCTGTGTGTCTGATGGGGGTGAGGTACATTGTGTACTGTCAGTCCTCTGCGGTGTGCTGGGTGTCTGATGGGCGTGTGGTACAGTGTGTACTGTCAGTGGTGTGTGGTGTGCTGGGTGCCTGATGGGGGTGTGGTACATTGTGTACTGTCAGTGGTGTGCGGTGTGCTGGGTGTCTGATGGGGGTGTGGTACATTGTGTACTGTCAGTGGTGTGCGGTGTGCTGGGTGTCTGATGGGGGTGTGGTACATTGTGTACTGTCAGTGGTGTGCGGTGTGCTGGGTGTCTGATGGGGGTGTGGTACATTGTGTACTGTCAGTGGTGTGCGGTGAGCTGGGTGCCTGATGGGGGTGAGGTACATTGTGTACTGTCAGTGGTGTGTGGTGTGCTGGGTGTCTGATGGGGCTGTGGTACATTGTGTACTGTCAGTGGTGTGTGGTGTGCTGGGTGTCTGATGGGGGTGTGGTACATTGTGTACTGCCAGTGCTCTGCGGTGTGCTGGGTGCCTGATGGGGGTGAGGTACATTGTGTACTGTCAGTGGTGTGCGGTGTGCTGGGTGTCTGATGGGGGTGTGGTACATTGTGTACTGTCAGTGGTGTGCGATGTGCTGGGTGTCTGATGGGGGTGTGGTAAATTGTGTACTGTCAGTGGTGTGCGGTGTGCTGGGTGTCTGATGGGGGTGTGGTACATTGTGTACTGTCAGTGGTGTGCGGTGAGCTGGGTGCCTGATGGGACTGTGGTACATTGTGTACTGTCAGTGGTGTGCGGTGTGCAGTGTTTCTGATGGGGGTGTGGTACATTGTGTACTGTCAGTGGTGTGCGGTGAGCTGGGTGTCTGATGGGGCTGTGGTACATTGTGTACTGTCAGTGGTGTGCGGTGTGCTGGGTGTCTGATGGGGGTGTGATACCATGTGTACTGTCAGTGGTGTGTGGTGTGCTGGGTGCCTGATGGGGGTGTGGTACATTGTGTACTGTCAGTGGTGTGCGGTGTGCTGTGTGTCTGATGGGGGTGTGGTACATTGTGTACTATCAGTGGTGTGTGGTGTGCTGGGTGTCTGATGGGGGTGTGGGACATTGTGTACTGTCAGTGGTGTGCGGTGAGCTGGGTGCCTGATGGGACTGTTGTACATTGTGTACTGTCAGTGGTGTGCGGTGTGCTGGGTGTCTGATGGGGGTGTGGTACATTGTGTACTGTCAGTGGTGTGCGGTGTGCTGGGTGCCTGATGCGGGTGTGGTACATTGTGTACTGTCAGTGGTGTGCGGTGTCCTGTTTGTCTGATGGGGGTGTGGTACATTGTGTACTGTCAGTGGTGTGTGGTGTGCTGGGTGTCTGATGGGGGTCTGGTACATTGTGTACTGTCAGTGGTATGCTGGGCGTGTGATGGGGGTGTGGTACATTGTGTACTGTCAGTGGTGTGCGGTGTGCTGGGTGTCTGATGGGGATGAGGTACATTGTGTACTGTCAGTGGTGTGCGGTGAGCTGGGTGCCTGATGGGGGTGAGGTACATTGTGTACTGTCAGTGCTCTGCGGTGTGCTGGGTGGCTGATGGGGGTGTGGTACATTGTGTACTGTCAGTGGTGTGCGGTGAGCTGGGTGTCTGATGGGGCTGTGGTACATTGTGTACTGTCAGTGGTGTGCGGTGTGCTGGGTGTCTGATGGGGGTGTGATACCATGTGTACTGTCAGTGGTGTGTGGTGTGCTGGGTGCCTGATGGGGGTGTGGTACATTGTGTACTGTCAGTGGTGTGCGATGTGCTGGGTGTCTGATGGGGGTGTGGTAAATTGTGTACTGTCAGTGGTGTGCGGTGTGCTGGGTGTCTGATGGGGGTGTGGTACATTGTGTACTGTCAGTGGTGTGTGGTGAACTGGGTGTCTGATGGGACTGTGGTACATTGTGCACTGTCAGTGGTGTGCGGTGTGCTGGGTGTCTGATGGGGGTGTGGTACATTGTGTACTGTCAATGGTGTGCGGTGTGCTGGCTGACTGATGGGGGTGTGGTACATTGTGTACTGTCAGTGGTGTGTGGTGTGCTGGGTGTCTGATGGGGGTGAGGTACATTGTGTACTGTCAGTGGTGTGCGGTGTGCTGGGTGTCTGATGGGGGTGTGGTACATTGTGTACTGTCAGTGGTGTGCGGTGTGCTGGGTGTCTGATGGGGGTGAGGTACATTGTGTACTGTCAGTGGTGTGCGGTGTGCTGGGTGTCTGATGGGGGTGTGGTACATTGTGTACTGTCAGTGGTGTGCGGTGTGCTGGGTGTCTGATGGGGCTGTGGTACATTGTCTACTGTCAGTGGTGTGCGGTGTGCTGGGTGTTTGATGGGTGTGTGGTACATTGTGTACTGTCAGTGGTGTGCGGTGTGCTGGGTCCCTGATGGGGGTGTGGTACATTGTGTACTGTCAGTGGTGTGTGGTGTGCTGGGTATCTGATGGGGGTGTGGTACATTGTGTACTGTCAGTGGTGTGTGGTGTGCTGGGTGTCTGATGGGGCTGTGGTACATTGTGTACTGTCAGTGGTGTGTGGTCTGCTGGGTGTCTGATGGGGGTGTGGTACATTGTGTACTGTCAGTTGTATGCGGTGTGCTGGGTGCCTGATGGGGCTGTGGTACATTGTGTACTGTCAGTGGTGTGCGGTTTGCTGGGTGTCTGATGGGGGTGTGGTACATTGTGTACTGTCAGTGGTGTGTGGTGTGCTGGGATTCTGATGGGCCTGTGGTACATTGTGTACTGTAAGTGGTGTGTGGTGTGCTGGGTGTCTGATGGGGCATTGGTACATAGTGTACTGTCAGTTGTGTGCCGTGTGCTGGGTGTCTGATGGGGGTGTGGTACATTGTGTACTGTCAGTAGTGTGTGGTGCTGGGTGTCTGATGGGGCTGTGGTACATTGTGTACTGTCAGTGGTGTGCGGTGTGCTGGGTGTCTGATGGGGGTGTGGTACATTGTGGACTGTCAGTGGTGTGTGGTGTGCTGGGTGCCTGATGGGGCTGTGGTACATTGTGTACTGTCAGTGGTCTGCGGTGTGCTTGGTGTCTGATGGGGCTGTGGTACATTGTGTACTGTCAGTGGTGTGTGGTGTGCTGGGAGTCTGATGGGCCTGTGGTACATTGTGTACTGTCAGTGGTGTGTGGTGTGCTGGGTCCCTGATGGGGCTGTGGTACATTGTGTACTGTCAGTGGTGTGTGGTGTGCTGGGAGTCTGATGGGCCTGTGGTACATTGTGTACTGTCAGTGGTGTGTGGTGTGTTTTGCGCCTGATGGGGGTGTGGTACATTGTGTACTGTCAGTGGTGTGTGGTATGCTGGGTGTCTGATGGGGCTGTGGTACATTGTGCACTGTCAGTGGTGTGCGGTGTGCTGGGTGTCTGATGGGGCTTTGGTACATTGTGTAAAGTCAGTGGTGTGCGGTGTGCTGGGTGTCTGATGGGGCTGTGGTACATTGTGTACTGTCATGTGGTGTGCGGTGTGCTGGGTGTCTGATGAGGCTGTGGTACATTGTGTAATGTCAGTGGTGTGTGGTGCTGGGTGCCTGATGGGGTTGTGGTACATTGTGTACTGTCAGTGGTGTGTGGTGTGCTGGGTGTCTGATGGGGGTGTGGTACATTGTGTACTGTCAGTGGTGTGCGGTGTGCTGAGTGTCTGATGGGGCTGTGATACATTGTGTACTGTCAGTGGTGTGTGGTGTGCTGGGTGTCTGATGGGGGTGTGGTACATTGTGTACTGTCAGTGGTGTGTGGTGTGCTGAGTGTCTGATGGGGCTGTGGTACATTGTGTACTGTCAGTGGTGTGTGGTGTGCTGGGTGTCTGATGGGGGTGTGGTACATTGTGTACTGTCAGTGGTGTGTGGTGTGCTGAGTGTCTGATGGGGCTGTGATACATTGTGTACTGTCAGTGGTGTGCGGGGTGCTGGGTGTCTGATGGGGCTGTGGTACATTGTGTACTGTCAGTGGTGTGCGGTGTGCTGGGTGTCTGATGGGGGTGTGGTACATTGTGTACTGTCAGTGGTGTGCGGTGTGCTGGGTGTCTGATGGGGGGTGTGGTACATTGTGTACTGTCAGTGGTGTGCGGTATGCTGAGTGTCTGATGGGGCTGTGATACATTGTGTACTGTCAGTGGTGTGCGGTGTGCTGGGTGTCTGATGGGGCTGTGGTACATTGTGTACTGTCAGTGGTGTGCGGTGTGCTGGGTGTCTGATGGGGCTGTGGTACATTGTGCACTGTCAGTGGTGTGTGGTGTGCTGGGTGTCTGATGGGGCTGTGGTGCATTGTGTACTGTCAGTGGTGTGTGGTGTGCTGGGTGTCTGATGGGGGTGTGGTACATTGTGTACTGTCAGTGGTGTGTGGTGTGCTGAGTGTCTGATGGGGCTCTGATACATTGTGTACTGTCAGTGGTGTGCGGTGTGCTGGGTGTCTGATGGGGCTGTGGTACATTGTGTACTGTCAGTGGTGTGTGGTGTGCTGGGTGCCTGATGGGGGTGTGGTACATTGTGTACTGTCAGTGGTGTGCGGTGTGCTGGGTGCCTGATGGGGGTGTGGTACATTGTGTACTGTCAGTGGTGTGCGGTGTGCTGGGTGTCTAATGGGGATGTGGTACATTGTGTACTGTCAGCGGTGTGTGGTGTGCTGGGTGTGTGATGGGGCTGTGGTACATTGTGTACTGTCAGTGGTGTGTTGTGAACTGGGTGTCTGATGGGCCTGTGGTACATTGTGTACTGTCAGTGGTGTGTGGTGTGCTGGGTGTCTGATGGGGGTGTGGTACATTGTGTACTGTCAGTGGTGTGCGGTGTGCTGGGTGTCTGATGGGGCTGTGGTACATTGTGTACTGTCAGTGGTGTGCGGTGTGCTGGGTGTCTGATGGGGCTGTGGTACATTGTGTACTGTCAGTGGTGTGTGGTGTGCTGGGTGTCTGATGGGGGTGTGGTACATTGTGTACTGTCAGTGGTGTGTGGTGTGCTGAGTGTCTGATGGGGCTCTGATACATTGTGTACTGTCAGTGGTGTGCGGTGTGCTGGGTGTCTGATGGGGCTGTGGTACATTGTGTACTGTCAGTGGTGTGTGGTGTGCTGGGTGCCTGATGGGGGTGTGGTACATTGTGTACTGTCAGTGGTGTGCGGTGTGCTGGGTGCCTGATGGGGATGTGGTACATTGTGTACTGTCAGTGGTGTGCGGTGTGCTGGGTGTCTAATGGGGATGTGGTACATTGTGTACTGTCAGTGGTGTGTGGTGTGCTGGGTGTGTGATGGGGCTGTGGTACATTGTGTACTGTCAGTGGTGTGTGGTGAGCTGGTTGTCTGATGGGACTGTGGTACACTGTGTACTGTCAGTGGTGTGCGGTGTGCTGGGTGTCTGATGGGGGTGTGGTACATTGTGTACTGTCAGTGGTGTGTGGTGTGCTGGGTGTCTGATGGGGGTGTGGTACATTGTGTACTGTCAGTGGTGTGTGGTGTGCTGGGTGTCTGATGGGGGTGTGGTACAGTGTGTACTGTCAGTGGTGTGCGGTGTGCTGGGTGTCTGATGGGGGTGTGGTACATTGTGTACTGTCAGTGGTGTGTGGTGTGCTGGGTGTCTGATGGGGGTGTGGTACAGTGTGTACTGTCAGTGGTGTGTGGTGTGCTGGGTGTCTGATGGGGGTGTGGTACATTGTGTACTGTCAGTGGTGTGTGGTGAGCTGGTTGTCTGATGGGACTGTGGTACACTGTGTACTGTCAGTGGTGTGCGGTGTGCTGGGTGTCTGATGGGGGTGTGGTACATTGTGTACTGTCAGTGGTGTGCGGTGTGCTGGGTGTCTGATGAGGGTGTGGTACATTGTGTACTGTCAGTGGTGTGCGGTGTGCTGGGTGTCTGATGAGGGTGTGGTACATTGTGTACTGTCAGTGGTGTGTGGTGTGCTGGGTGCCTGATGGGGGTGTGGTACATTATGTACTGTCAGTGGTGTGTGGTGTGCTGGGTGTCTGATGGGGGTGTGGTACATTGTGTACTGTCAGTGGTGTGCGGTGTGCTGGGTGTCTGATGAGGGTGTGGTACATTGTGTACTGTCAGTGGTGTGTGGTGTGCTGGGTGCCTGATGGGGGTGTGGTACATTGTGTACTGTCAGTGGTGTGCGGTGTGCTGGGTGTCTGATGAGGGTGTGGTACATTGTGTACTGTCAGTGGTGTGCGGTGTGCTGGGTGTCTGATGAGGGTGTGGTACATTATGTACTGTCAGTGGTGTGTGGTGTGCTGGGTGCCTGATGGGGGTGTGGTACATTGTGTACTGTCAGTGGTGTGTGGTGTGCTGGGTGCCTGATGTGGGTGAGGTACATTGTGTACTGTCAGTGGTGTGCGGTGTTCTGGGTGTCTGATGGGGTGAGGTACATTGTGTACTGTCAGTGGTGTGCGGTGTGCTGGGTGTCTGGTGGGGGTGTGGTACATTGTGTACTGTCAGTGGTGTGCGGTGTGCTGGGTGTCTGATGGGGGTGTGGTACATTGTGTACTGTCAGTGGTGTGCGGTGAGCTGGGTGTCTGATGGGGCTGTGGTACATTGTGTACTGTCAGTGGTGTGTGGTGTGCTGGGTGTCTGATGGGGCTGTGGTACATTGTGTACTGTCAGTGGTGTGTGGTGTGCTTTGCGCCTGATGGGGGTGTGGTACATTGTGTACTGTCAGTGGTGTGTGGTGTGCTGGGTGCCTGATGGGGCTGTGGTACATTGTGTACTGTCAGTGGTGTGCGGTGTGCTGGGTGTCTGATGGGGGTGTGGTACATTGTGTACTGTCAGTGGTGTGTGGTGTGCTTTGCGCCTGATGGGGGTGTGGTACATTGTGTACTGTCAGTGGTGTGTGGTGTGCTTTGCGCCTGATGGGACTGTGGTACATTGTGTACTGTCAGTGGTGTGTGGTGTGCTGGGTGTCTGATGGGGGTGTGGTACATTGTGTACTGTCAGTGGTGTGTGGTATGCTGGGTGTCTGATGGGGGTGTGGTACATTGTGTACTGTCAGTGGTGTGCGGTGTGCTGGGTGTCTGATGGGGGTGTGGTACATTGTGTACTGTCAGTGGTGTGCGGTGTGCTGAGTGTCTGATGGGGCTGTGGTACATTGTGTACTGTCAGTGGTGTGTGGTGTGCTGGGTGTCTGATGGGGCTGTGGTACATTGTGTACTGTCAGTGGTGTGCGGTGTGCTGGGTGTCTGATGGGGGTGTGGTACATTGTGTACTGTCAGTGGTGTGCGGTGTGCTGGGTGTCTGATGGGGGTGTGGTACATTGTGTACTGTCAGTGGTGTGTGGTGTGCTGAGTGTCTGATGGGGCTGTGGTACATTGTGCACTGTCAGTGGTGTGTGGTGTGCTGGGTGTCTGATGGGGCTGTGGTACATTGTGTACTGTCAGTGGTGTGTGGTGTGCTGGGTGTCTGATGGGGTTGTGGTACATTGTGTACTGTCAGTGGTGTGTGGTGTGCTGAGTGTCTGATGGGGCTCTGATACATTGTGTACTGTCAGTGGTGTGCGGTGTGCTGGGTGCCTGATGGGGATGTGGTACATTGTGTACTGTCAGTGGTGTGCGGTGTGCTGGGTGTCTAATGGGGATGTGGTACATTGTGTACTGTCAGTGGTGTGTGGTGTGCTGGGTGTGTGATGGGGCTGTGGTACATTGTGTACTGTCAGTGGTGTGCGGTGTGCTGGGTGTCTGATGGGGGTGTGGTACATTGTGTACTGTCAGTGGTGTGTGGTGAGCTGGGTGTCTGATGGGACTGTGGTACACTGTGTACTGTCAGTGGTGTGCGGTGTGCTGGGTGCCTGATGGGGGTGTGGTACATTGTGTACTGTCAGTGGTGTGTGGTGAGCTGGGTGTCTGATGGGACTGTGGTACACTGTGTACTGTCAGTGGTGTGCGGTGTGCTGGGTGCCTGATGGGGGTGTGGTACATTGTGTACTGTCAGTGGTGTGCGGTGTGCTGGGTGTCTGATGGGGGTGTGGTACATTGTGTACTGTCAGTGGTGTGCGGTGAGCTGGGTGCCTGATGGGGCTGTGGTACATTGTGTACTGTCCGTGGTGTGCGGTGAGCTGGGTGCCTGATGGGGCTGTGGTACATTGTGTACTGTCAGTGGTGTGCGGTGTGCTGGGTGTCTGATGGGGGTGTGGTACATTGTGTACTGTCAGTGGTGTGCGGTGTGCTGGGTGTCTGATGGGGCTGTGGTACATTGTGTACTGTCAGTGGTGTGCGGTGTGCTGGGTGTGTGATGGGGCTGTGGTACATTGTGTACTGTCAGTGGTGTGCGGTGTGCTGGGTGTCTGATGGGGGTGTGGTACATTGTGTCCTGTCTGTGGTGTGTGGTGTGCTGGGTGTCTGATGGGGGTGTGGTACATTGTGTACTGTCAGTGGTGTGCGGTGTTCTGGGTGTCTGATGGGGTGAGGTACATTGCGTACTGTCAGTGGTGTGCGGTGAGCTGGGTGTCTGATGGGGTTGTGGTACATTGTGTACTGTCAGTGGTGTGCGGTGTGCTGGGTGTCTGATGGGGGTGTGGTACATTGTGTACTGTCAGTGGTGTGCGGTGTGCTGGTTGTCTGTTGGGGGTGTGGTACATTGTGTACTGTCAGTGGTGTGCGGTGTGCTGGGTGTCTGTTGGGGGTGTGGTACATTGTGTACTGTCAGTGGTGTGTGGTGTGCTGGGTGTCTGATGGGGGTGTGGTACATTGTGTACTGTCAGTGGTGTGCGGTGTGCTGGGTGTCTGTTGGGGGTGTGGTACATTGTGTACTGTCAGTGGTGTGCGGTGTGCTGGGTGTCTGTTCGGGGTGTGGTACATTGTGTACTGTCAGTGGTGTGCGGTGTGCTGGGTGTCTGATGGGGGTGTGGTACATTGTGTACTGTCAGTGGTGTGCGGTGTGCTGGGTGTCTGATGGGGCTGTGGTACATTGTGTACTGTCAGTGGTGTGTGGTGTGCTGGGTGTCTGATGGGGGTGTGGTACATTGTGTAATGTCAGTGGTGTGCGGTGTGCTGGGTGCCTGATGGGGCTGTGGTACATTGTGTACTGTCAGTGGTGTGCGGTGTGCTGGGTGTCTGATGGGGCTGTGGTACATTGTGTACTGTCAGTGGTGTGCGGTGTGCTGGGTGTCTGATGGGGGTGTGGTACATTGTGTACTGTCAGTGGTGTGCGGTGTGCTGGGTGTCTGATGGGGCTGTGGTACATTGTGTACTGTCAGTGGTGTGTGGTGTGCTGGGTGTCTGATGGGGGTGTGGTACATTGTGTACTCTCAGTGGTGTGCGGTGTGCTGGGTGCCTGATGGGGGTGTGGTACATTGTGTACTGTCAGTGGTGTGTGGTGAGCTGGTTGTCTGATGGGGGTGTGGTACATTGTGTACTGTCAGTGCTGTGCGGTGTGCTGGGTGTCTGATGGGGGTGTGGTACATTGTGTACTGTCAGTGGTGTGCGTTGTGCTGGCTGTCTGATGGGGGTGAGGTACATTGTGTACTGTCAGTGGTGTGCGGTGTGCTGGGTGTCTGATGGGGGTGTGGTACATTGTGTACTGTCAGTGGTGTGCGGTGAGCTGGGTGTCTGATGAGGCTGTGGTACATTGTGTACTGTCAGTGGTGTGCGGTGTGCTGGGTCCCTGATGGGGGTGTGGCACATTGTGTACTGTCAGTGGTGTGTGGTGTGCTGGGTGCCTGATGGGGGTGTGGTACATTGTGTACTGTCAGTAGTGTGCGGTGTGCTGGGTGCCTGATGGGGATGTGGTACATTGTGTACTGTCAGTGGTGTGCGGTGTGCTGGGTGTATAATGGGGCTGCAGTACATTGTGTACTGTCAGTGGTGTGTGGTGTGCTGGGTGTGTGATGGGGCTGTGGTACATTGTGTACTGTCAGTGGTGTGCGGTGTGCTGGGTGTCTGATGGGGGTGTGGTACATTGTGTACTGTCAGTGGTGTGTGGTGAGCTGGGTGTCTGATGGGGGTGTGGTACATTGTGTACTGTCAGTGGTGTGCGGGGTGCTGCGTGTCTGATGGGGGTTTGGTACATTGTGTACTGTCAGTGGTGTGTGGTGAGCTGGGTGTCTGATGGGACTGTGGTACACTGTGTACTGTCAGTGGTGTGTGGTGTGCTGAGTGTCTGATGGTGGTGTGGTACATTGTGTACTGTCAGTGGTGTGCGGTGTCCTGGGTGTCTGATGGGGGTGTGGTACATTGTGTACTGTCAGTGGTGTGCGGTGTCCTGGGTGTCTGATGGGGGTGTGGTACATTGTGTACTGTCAGTGGTGTGCGGTGTGCTGGGTGCCTGATGGGGGTGTGGTACATTGTGTACTGTCAGTGGTGTGTGGTGTGCTGGGTGTCTGATGGGGGTGCGGTACATTGTGTACTCTCAGTGGTGTGCGGTGTGCTGGGTGTCTGATGGGGGTGCGGTACATTGTGTGCTGTCAGTGGTGTGTGGTGAGCTGGGTGTCTGATGGGACTGTGGTACATTGTGTACTGTCTGTGGTGTGCGGTGTGCTGGGTGCCTGATGGGGGTGTGGTACATTGTGTACTGTCAGTGGTGTGCGGTGTGCTGGGTGTCTGTTGGGGGTGTGGTACATTGTGTACTGTCAGTGGTGTGCGGTGTGCTGGGTGTCTGTTGGGGTGTGGTACATTGTGTACTGTCTGTGGTGTGCGGTGTGCTGGGTTTCTGATGGGACTGTGGTACATTGTGTACTGTCAGTGGTGTGCGGTGTGCTGGGTGTCTGATGGGGGTGTGGTACATTGTGTACTGTCAGTGGTGTGTGGTGTGTTGGGTGTCTGATGGGCTGTGGTACATTGTGTACTGTCAGTGGTGTGTGGTGTGTTGGGTGTCTGATGGGGGTGTGGTACATTGTGTAATGTCAGTGGTGTGCGGTGTGCTGGGTGTCTGATGGGGCTGTGGTACGTTGTGTACTGTCAGTGGTGTGTGGTGTGTTGGGTGTCTGATGGGGCTGTGGTACATTGTGTAATGTCAGTGGTGTGCTGGGTGTCTGATGGGGCTGTGGTACATTGTGTACTGTCAGTGGTGTGTGGTGTGCTGGGTGTCTGATGGGGGTGTTGTACATTGAGTGCTGTCAGTGGTGTGCGGTGTGCTGGGTGTCTGATGGGGCTGTGGTACATTGTGTCCTGTCAGTGGTGTGTGGTGTGCTGGGTCTCTGATGGGGGTGTGGTACATTGTGTAATGTTAGTGGTGTGCGGTGTGCTGGGTGCCTGATGGGGCTGTGGTACATTGTGTACTGTCAGTGGTGTGTGGTGTGCTGGGTGTCTGATGGGGGTGTGGTACATTGTGTACTGTCAGTGGTGTGCGGTGTGCTGGGTGTCTGATGGGGCTGTGGTACATTGTGCACTGTCAGTGGTGTGCGGTGTGCTGGGTGTCTGATGGGGGTGTGGTACATTGTGTACTGTCAGTGGTGTGCGGTGTGCTGGGTGCCTGATGGGGGTGTGGTACATTGTGTACTGTCAGTGGTGTGTGGTGAGCTGGTTGTCTGATGGGGGTGTGGAACATTGTGTACTGTCAGTGCTGTGCGGTGTGCTGGGTGTCTGATGGGGGTGTGGAACATTGTGTACTGTCAGTGGTGTGTGGTGAGCTGGGTGTCTGATGAGGCTGTGGTACATTGTGTACTGTCAGTGGTGTGCGGTGTGCTGGGTGCCTGATGGGGGTGTGGTACATTGTGTACTGTCAGTGGTGTGCGGTGTGCTGTGTGCCTGATGGGGGTGTGGTACATTGTGTACTGTCAGTGGTGTGCGGTGTGCTGGGTGCCTGATGGGGGTGTGGTACATTGTGTACTGTCAGTGGTGTGCGGTGTGCTGGATGTCTGATGGGGTGTGGTACATTGTGTACTGTCAGTGGTGTGTGGTGTGCTTGGTGTCTGATGAGGGTGTGGTACATTGTGTACTGTCAGTGGTGTGCGGTGTGCTGGGTGCCTGATGGGGGTGTGGTACATTGTGTACTGTCAGTAGTGTGTGGTGTGCTGGGTGCCTGATGGGACTGTGGTACATTGTGTACTGTCAGTGGTGTGTGGTGTGCTGGGTGTCTGATGGGGCTGTGGTACATTCTGTACAGTCAGTGGTGTGCGGTGTGCTGGGTGTCTGATGGGGGTGTGGTACATTGTGTACAGTCAGTGGTGTGCGGTGTGCTGGGTGTCTGATGGGGGTGTGGTACATTGTGTACTGTCAGTGGTGTGTGGTGTGCTGGGTGTCTGATGGGGGAGTGGTACATTGTGTACTGTCAGTGGTGTGCGGTGTGCTGGGTGTCTGATGGGGGTGTGGTACATTGTGTACTGTCAGTGGTGTGTGGTGTGCTGGGTGCCTGATGGGGGTGCGGTACATTGTGTACTGTCAGTGGTGTGCGGTGAGCTGGGTGTCTGATGGTGTTGTGGTACATTGTGTACTGTCAGTGGTGTGCGGTGTGCTGGGTGTCTGATGGGGGTGTGGTACATTGTGTACTGTCAGTGGTGTGCGGTGTGCTGGGTGTCTGATGGGGCTGTGGTACATTGTGTACTGTCAGTGGTGTGTGGTGTGCTGGGTGTCTGATGGGGGTGTGGTACATTGTGTACTGTCAGTAGTGTGCGGTGTGCTGGGTGTCTGATGGGGCTGTGGTACATTGTGTACTGTCAGTGGTGTGTGGTGTGCTGGGTGTCTGATGGGGCTGTGGTACATTGTGTACTGTCAGTAGTGTGCGGTGTGCTGGGTGCCTGATGGGGGTGTGGTGCATTGTGTATTGTCAGTGGTGTGCGGTGTGCTGGGTGTCTAATGGGGGTGTGGTACATTGTGTACTGTCAGTGGTGTGCGGTGTGCTGGGTGTCTAATGGGGGTGTGGTACATTGTGTACTGTCAGTGGTGTGTGGTGAGCTGGGTGTCTGATGTGGGTGAGGTACATTGTGTACTGTCAGTGGTGTGTGGTGTGCTGGGTGTCTGATGGGGGTGTGGTACATTGTGTACTGTCAGTGGTGTGCGGTGTGCTGGGTGTCTGATGGGGCTGTGGTACATTGTGTACTGTCAGTGGTGTGTGGTGTGCTGGGTGTCTGATGGGGGTGTGGTACATTGTGTACTGTCAGTGGTGTGCGGTGTGCTGGGTGTCTGATGGGGCTGTGGTACACTGTGTACTGTCAGTAGTGTGCGGTGTGCTGGGTGTCTGATGGGGCTGTGGTACATTGTGTACTGTCAGTGGTGTGTGGTGTGCTGGGTGTCTGATGGGGCTGTGGTACATTGTGTACTGTCAGTAGTGTGCGGTGTGCTGGGTGCCTGATGGGGGTGTGGTGCATTGTGTATTGTCAGTGGTGTGTGGTGTGCTGGGTGTCTGATGGGGGTGTGGTACATTGTGTACTGTCAGTGGTGTGCGGTGTGCTGGGTGTCTGATGGGGGTGTGGTCCATTGTGTACTGTCAGTGGTGTGCGGTGTGCTCGGTGTCTGATGGGGGTGTGGTACATTGTGTACTGTCAGTGGTGTGCGGTGTGCTGGGTGTCTGATGGGGGTGTGGTACATTGTGTACTGTCAGTGGTGTGCGGTGTGCTGGGTGTCTGATGGGGGTGTGGTCCATTGTGTACTGTCAGTGGTGTGCGGTGTGCTGGGTGCCTGATGGGGGTGTGGTACATTGTGTACTGTCAGTGGTGTGCGGTGTGCTCGGTGTCTGATGGGGCTGTGGTACATTGTGTACTGTCAGTGGTGTGCGGTGTGCTCGGTGTCTGATGGGACGGTGGTACATTGTGTCCTGTCAGTGGTGTGTGGTGTGCTGGGTGTCTGATGGGGGTTTGGTACATTGTGGACTGTCAGTGGTGTGCGGTGTGCTGGGTGTCTGATGGGGGTGTGGTACATTGTGTACTGTCAGTGGTGTGCGGTGTGCTGGGTGTCTGATGGGGGTTTGGTACATTGTGGACTGTCAGTGGTGTGCGGTGTGCTGGGTGTCTGATGGGGGTTTGGTACATTGTGGACTGTCAGTGGTGCGCGGTGTGCTGGGTGTCTGATGGGGGTGTGGTACATTGTGTACTGTCAGTGGTGTGCGGTGTTCTGAGTGTCTGATGGGGGTGTGGTACATTGTGTACTGTCAGTGGTGTGCAGTGTGCTGGGTGTCTGATGGGGGTGTGGTACATTGTGTACTGTCAGTGGTGCGCGGTGTGCTGGGTGTCTGATGGGGGTGTGGTACATTGTGTACTGTCAGTGGTGTGCGGTGTGCTGGGTGCCTGATGGGGGTGTGGTACATTGTGTACTGTCAGTGGTGTGCAGTGTGCTGGGTGTCTGATGGGGCTGTGGTACATTGTGTACTGTCAGTGGTGTGCGGTGTGCTGGGTGTCTGATGGGGGTGTGGTACATTGTGTACTGTCAGTGGTGTGCGGTGTGTTGGGTGTCTGATGGGGGTGTGGTACATTGTGTACTGTCAGTGGTGTGTGGTGTGCTGGGTGTCTGATGGGGCTGTGGTACATTGTGTGCTGTCAGTGGTGTGCGGTGTGCTGGGTGTCTGATGGGGCTGTGGTACATTGTGTACTGTCAGTGGTGTGCGGTGTGCTGGGTGTCTGATGGGGCTGTGGTACATTGTGTGCTGTCAGTGGTGTGTGGTGTGCTGGGTGTCTGATGGGGGTGTGGTACATTGTGTACTGTCAGTGGTGTGCGGTGTGCTGGGTGTCTGATGGAGGTGTGGTACATTGTGTACTGTCAGTGGTGTACGGTGTGCTGGGTGTCTGATGGGACTGTGGTACATTGTGTACTGTCAGTGGTGTGCGGTGTGCTGTGTGTCTGATGGGGTTGTGGTACATTGTGTACTGTCAGTGGTGTGCGGTGTGCTGGGTGTCTGATGGGGGTGTGGTACATTGTGTACTGTCAGTGGTGTGCGGTGTGCTGGGTGCCTGATGGGGGTGTGGTACATTGTGTACTGTCAGTGGTGTGCGGTGTGCTGGGTGTCTGATGGGATTGTGGTACATTGTGTACTGTCAGTGGTGTGCGGTGTGCTGGGTGTCTGATGGGGGTGTGGTACATTGTGTACTGTCAGTGGTGTGCGGTGTGCTGGGTGCCTGATGGGGGTGTGGGACATTGTGTACTGTCAGTGGTGTGCGGTGTGCTGGGTGTCTGATGGGAGTTTGGTACATTGTGTACTGTCAGTGGTGTGCTGTGTGCTGGGTGTCTGATGGGGCTGTGGTACATTGTGTACTGTCAGTGGTGTGCGGTGTGCTGGGTGTCTGATGGGGGTGTGGTATATTGTGTACTGTCAGTGGTGTGCGGTGTGCTGGGTGTCTGATGGGGGTGTCGTACATTGTGTACTGTCAGTGGTGTGTGGTGTGCTGGGTGTCTGATGGGGCTGTGGAACATTGTGTACTGTCAGTGGTGTGCGGTGTGCTGGGTGTCAGATGGGGTTGTGGTACATTGTGTACTGTCAGTGGTGTGCGGTGTGCTGGTTGCCTGATGGGGGTGTGGTACATTGTGTACTGTCAGTGGTGTGCGGTGTGCTGAGTGCGTGATGGGGGTGTAGTACATTGTGTATTGTCAGTGGTGTGTGGTGTGCTGGGTGTCTGATGGGGCTGTGGTACATTGTGTGCTGTAAGTGGTGTGTGGTGTGCTGGGTGTCTGATGGGGGTGTGGTACATTGTGTACTGTCAGTGGTGTGCGGTGTGCTGGGTGTCTGATGTGGCTGTGGTACATTGTGTACTGTCAGTGGTGTGTGGTGTGCTGGGTGTCTGATGTGGCTGTGGTACATTGTGTACTGTCAGTGGTGTGCGGTGTGCTGGGTGTCTGATGTGGCTGTGGTACATTGTGTACTGTCAGTGGTGTGTGGTGTGCTGGGTGCCTGATGGGTCGGTGGTACATTGTGTACTGTCAGTGGTGTGTGGTGTGCTGGGTGTCTGATGGGGCTGTGGTACATTGTGTCCTGTAAGTGGTGTGTGGTGTGCTGGGTGTCTGATGGGGGTGTGGTACATTGTGTACTGTCAGTGGTGTGCGGTGTGCTGGGTGTCTGATGGGGCTGTGGTACATTGTGTACTGTCAGTGGTGTGCGGTGTGCTGGGTGCCTGATGGGGTGTGGTACATTGTGTACTGTCAGTGGTGTGCGGTGTGCTGGGTGCCTGATGGGTGTGTGGTACATTGTGTACTGTCAGTGGTGTGCGGTGTGCTGGGTGTCTGATGGGGCTGTGGTACATTGTGTACTGTCAGTGGTGTGCGGTGTGCTGGGTGCCTGATGGGGGTGTGGTACATTGTGTACTGTCAGTGGTGTGCGGTGTGCTGGGTGTCTGATGGGGGTGAGGTACATTGTGTACTGTCAGTGGTGTGCGGTGTGCTGGGTGTCTGATGGGGGTGTGGTACATTGTGTACTGTCAGTGGTGTGCGATGTGCTGGGTGTCTCAAGTGGGTGTGGTACATTGTGTATTGTCAGTGGTGTGCGGTGTGCTGGGTGCCTGATGGGGGTGTGGTACATTGTGTACTGTCAGTGGTGTGTGGTGTTCTGGGTGCCTGATGGGGGTGTGGTACATTGTGTACTGTCAGTGGTGTGCGGTGTGCTGGGTGCCTGATGGGGGCTGTGGTACATTGTGTACTGTCAGTGGTGTGCGGTGTGCTGGGTGCCTGATGGGGGTGAGGTACATTGTGTACTGTCAGTGGTGTGCGGTGTGCTGGGTGTCTGATGGGGATGTGGTACATTGTGTACTGTCAGTGTTGTGTGGTGTGCTGGGTGTCTGATGGGGTTGTGGTACATTGTGTACTCTCAGTGGTGTGCGGTGTGCTGGGTGTCTGATGGGGGTGTGGTACATTGTGTACTGTCAGTGGTGTGTGGTGTGCTGGGTGTCTGATGGGGGTGTGGTACATTGTGTACTGTCAGTGGTGTGTGGTGTGCTGGGTATCTGATGGGGGTGAGGTACATTGTGTACTGTCAGTGGTGTGTGGTGTGCTGGGTCCCTGATGGGGCTGTGGTACATTGTGTACTGCCAGTGGTGTGCGGTGTGCTGGGTGTCTGATGGGGGTGTGGTACATTGTGTACTGTCAGTGGTGTGTGGTGTGCTGGGTGTCTGATGGGGGTGTGGTACATTGTGTACTGTCAGTGGTGTGCGGTGTTCTGGGTGTCTGATGGGGCTGTGGTACATTGTGTACTGTCAGTGGTCTGCGGTGTGCTGGGTGCCTGATGGGGATGTGGTACATTGTGTACTGTCAGTGGTGTGCGGTGTGCTGGGTGCCTGATGGGGGTCTGGTACATTGTGTACTGTCAGTGGTGTGCTGTGTGCTGGGTGCCTGATGGGGCTGTGGTACATTGTGTACTGTCAGTGGTGTGCTGTGTGCTGGGTGCCTGATGGGGCTGTGGTACATTGTGTACTGTCAGTGGTGTGCGGTGAGCTGGGTGCCTGATGAGGGTGTGGTACATTGTGTACTGTCAGTGGTGTGCGGTGTGCTGGGTGCCTGATGGGGGTGTGGTACATTGTGTACTGTCAGTGGTGTGCTGTGTGCTGGGTGCCTGATGGGGCTGTGGTACATTGTGTACTGTCAGTGGTGTGCGGTGAGCTGGGTGCCTGATGAGGGTGTGGTACATTGTGTACTGTCAGTGGTGTGCGGTGTGCTGGGTGCCTGATGGGGGTGTGGTACATTGTGTACTGTCAGTGGTGTGTGGTGTGCTGGGTGTCTGATGGGGGTGTGGTACATTGTGTACTGTCAGTGGTGTGTGGTGTGCTGGGTGTCTGATGGGGGTGTGGTACATTGTGTACTGTCAGTGGTGTGCGATGTGCTGTTTGCCTGATGGGGCTGTGGTACATTGTGTACTGTCAGTGGTGTGCGGTGTGCTGGGTGTCTGATGGGGGTGTGGTACATTGTGTACTGTCAGTGGTGTGCTGTGTGCTGGGTGTCTGATGGGGGTGTGGTACATTGTGTACTGTCAGTGGTGTGCGGTGTGCTGGGTGTCTGATGGGGCTGTGGTACATTGTGTACTGTCAGTGGTGTTTGGTGTACTGGGTGCCTGATGGGGGTGTGGTACATTGTGTACTGTCAGTGGTGTGTGGTGTGCTGGGTGCCTGATGGGGGTGTGGTACATTGTGTACTGTCAGTGGTGTGTGGTGTGCTGGGTGTCTGATGGGGGTGTGGTACATTGTGTACTGTCAGTGGTGTGCGATGTGCTGTTTGCCTGATGGGGCTGTGGTACATTGTGTACTGTCAGTGGTGTGTAGTGTGCTGGGTGCCTGATGGGGCAGTGGTACATTGTGTACTGTGAGTGGTGTGCGGTGTGCTGGGTACCTGATGGGGGTGTGGTACATTGTGTACTGTCAGTGGTGTGTGGTGTGCTGGGTGCCTGATGGGGCAGTGGTACATTGTGTACTTTCAGTGGTGTGTGGTATGCTGGGTGTCTGATGGGGGTGTGGTACATTGTGTACTGTCAGTGGTGTGCGGTGTGCTGGGTGCCTGATGGGGCAGTGGTACATTGTGTACTGTCAGTGGTGTGCGGTGTGCTGGGTGTCTGATGGGGGTGTGGTACATTGTGTACTGTCAGTGGTCTGCGGTGTGCTGTGTGCCTGATGGGGATGTGGTACATTGTGTACTGTCAGTGGTGTGTGGTGTGCTGGGTGCCTGATGGGGCAGTGGTACATTGTGTACTGTCAGTGGTGTGCGGGGTGCTGGGTGTCTGATGGGACTGTGGTACATTGTGTACTGTCAGTGGTGTGTGATGTGCTGGGTGTCTGATGGGGGTGTGGTACAATGTGTACTGTCAGTGGTGTGCGGTGTGCTGGGTGTCTGATGTGGGTGTGGTACATTGTGTACTGTCAGTGGTGTGCGGTGTGCTGGGTGTCTGATGGGGGTGTGGTACATTGTGTACTATCAGTGGTGTGCGCTGTGCTGGGTTCCTGATGGGTCTGTGGTACATTGTGTACTGTCAGTGGTGTGCGGTGTGCTGGGTGTCTGATGGGGTTGTGGTACATTGTGTACTGTCAGTGGTGTGCGGTGTGCTGGGTGCCTGATGGGGGTGTGGAACATTGTGTACTGTCAGTGGTGTGTGGTGTGCTGGGTGTCTGATGGGGGTGTGGTACATTGTGTACTGTCAGTGGTTTGTGGCGAGCTGGGTGCCTGATGGGGGTGTGGGACATTGTGTACTGTCAGTGGTGTGCGGTGTGCTGGGTGTCTGATGGGAGTGTGGTACATTGTGTACTGTCAGTGGTGTGCTGTGTGCTGGGTGTCTGATGGGGCTGTGGTACATTGTGTACTGTCAGTGGTGTGTGGTGTGCTGGGTGTCTGATGGGGCTGTGGAACATTGTGTACTGTCAGTGGTGTGCGGTGTGCTGGGTGTCAGATGGGGTTGTGGTACATTGTGTACTGTCAGTGGTGTGCGGTGTGCTGGTTGCCTGATGGGGGTGTGGTACATTGTGTACTGTCAGTGGTGTGTGGTGTGCTGAGTGTCTGATGGGCGTGTGGTACATTGTGTACTGTCAGTGGTGTGCAGTGTGCTGGGTGTCTGATGGGGGTGTGGTACATTGTGTACTGTCAGTGGTGTGCGGTGTGCTGGGTGTCTGATGGGGGTGTGGTACATTGTGTACTGTCAGTGGTGTGCGGTGTGCTGGGTGTCTGATGGGGATGTGGTACATTGTGTACTGTCAGTGGTGTGCGGTGTGCTGGGTGTCTGATGGGGGTGTGGTACATTGTGTACTGTCAGTGGTGTGTGGTGTGCTGGGTGCCTGATGGGGGTGTGGTACATTGTGTACTGTCAGTGGTGTGCGGTGTGCTGGGTGTTTGATGGGGATGTGGTACATTGTGTACTGCCAGTGGTGTGCGATGTGCTGGGTGTCTGATGGGGGTGTGGTACATTGTGTGCTGCCAGTGGTGTGTGGTGTGCTGGGTCCCTGATGGGGGTGTGGTACATTGTGTACTGTGAGTGGTGTGCTGGGTGCCTGATGGGGGTGTGGTACATTGTGTACTGTCAGTGGTGTGCGGGGTGCTGGGTGTCTGATGGGACTGTGGTACATTGTGTACAGTCAGTGGTGTGCGGGATGCTGGGTGTCTGATGGGGGTGTGGTACATTGTGTACAGTCAGTGGTGTGCGGGGTGCTGGGTGTCTGATGGGACTGTGGTACATTGTGTACTGTCAGTGGTGTGTGATGTGCTGGGTGTCTGATGGGGGTGTGGTACATTGTGTACTGTCAGTGGTGTGCGGTGTGCTGGGTGCCTGATGAGGGTGTGGTACATTGTGTACTGTCAGTGGTGTGTGATGTGCTGGGTGTCTGATGAGGGTGTGGTACAATGTGTACTGTCAGTGGTGTGTGGTGTGCTGGGTGCCTGATGGGGGTGTGGTACATTGTGTACTGCCAGTGGTGTGCGGTGTGCTGGGTGCCTGATGAGGGTGTGGTACATTGTGTACTGTCAGTGGTGTGCGGTGTGCTGGGTGCCTGATGGGGGTGTGGTACATTGTGTACTGTCAAAGGTGTGCGGTGTGCTGGGTGTCTGATGGGGGTGTGGTACATTGTGTACTGTCAGTGGTGTGCGGTGTGCTGGGTGTCTGATGGGGGTGTGGTACATTGTGTACTGTCAGTGGTGTGCGGTGTGCTGGGTGTCTGATGGGGGTGTGGTACATTGTGTACTGTCAGTGGTTTGTGGTGAGCTGGGTGCCTGATGGGGCTGTGGTACATTGTGTACTGTCAGTGGTGTGCGGTGTGCTGGGTGTCTGATGGGGCTGTGGTACATTGTGTACTGTCAGTGGTGTGCGGTGTGCTGGGTGTCTGATGGGGCTGAGGTACATTGTGTACTGTCAGTGGTGTGCAGTGTGCTGGGTGCCTGATGGGGCTGTGGTACATTGTGTACTGTCAGTGGTGTGCGGTGTGCTGGGTGTCTGATGGGGGTGTGGTACATTGTGTAAAGTCAGTGGTGTGCGGTGTACTGGGTGTCTGATGGGGCTGTGGTACATTGTGTACTGTCAGTGGTGTGCGGTGTGCTGGGTGTCTGATGGGGGTGTGGTACATTGTGTGCTGTCAGTGGTGTGCGGTGCGCAGGGTGCCTGATGGGGGTGTGGTACTTTGTGTACTGTCAGTGGTGTGTGGTGTGCTGTGTGCCTGATGGGACTGTGGTACATTGTGTACTGTCAGTGGTGTGCGGTGTGCTGTGTGCCTGATGGGACTGTGGTACATTGTGTACTGTCAGTGGTGTGCGGTGTGCTGTGTGCCAGATGGGACTGTGGTACATTGTGTACTGTCAGTGGTGTGCGGTGTGCTGGGTGTCTGATGTGGGTGTGGTACAGTGTGTACTGTCAGTGGTGTGTGGTGTGCTGAGTGTCTGATGGGGCTGTGGTACAGTGTGTACTGTCAGTGGTGTACGGCCTGCTGGGTGCGTGATGGGGGTGTGGTACATTGTGTACTGTCAGTGGTGTGCGGTGTGCTGGGTGTCTGATGGGGCTGTGGTACATTGTGTACAGTCAGTGGTGTGCGGTGTGCTGGGTGCCTGATGGGGCTGTGGTACATTGTGTACTGTCAGTGGTGTGTGGTGTGCTGGGTCGCTGTGGTACATTGTGTCCTGTAAGTGGTGTGCGGTGTGCTGGGTGTCTGATGGGGGTGTGGTACATTGTGTACTGTCAGTGGTGTGCGGTGTGCTGGGTGTCTGATGTGGCTGTGGTACATTGTGTACTGTCAGTGGTGTGTGGTGTGCTGGGTGCCTGATGGGGGTGTGGTACATTGTGTACTGTCAGTGGTGTGTGGTGTGCTGGGTGTCTGATGGGTGTGTGGTACATTGTTTACTGTCAGTGGTGTGTGGTGAGCTGGGTGCCTGATGGGGGTGTGGTACATTGTGTACTGTCAGTGGTGTGCGGTGTGCTGGGTGTCTGATGGGGGTGTGGTACATTGTGTACTGTCAGTGGTGTGCGGGGTGCTGGGTGTCTGATGGGACTGTGGTACATTGTGTACTGTCAGTGGTGTGCGGTGTGCTGGGTGCCTGATGAGGGTGTGGTACATTGTGTACAGTCAGTGGTGTGTGATGTGCTGGGTGTCTGATGAGGGTGTGGTACAATGTGTACTGTCAGTGGTGTGCTGGGTGCCTGATGGGGGTGTGGTACATTGTGTACTGTCAGTGGTGTGCGGTGTGCTGGGTATCTGATGGGGGTGTGGTACATTGTGTACAGTCAGTGGTGTGCGGGGTGCTGGGTGTCTGATGGGACTGTGGTACATTGTGTACTGTCAGTGGTGTGCTGGGTGCCTGATGAGGGTGTGGTACATTGTGTACTGTCAGTGGTGTGTTATGTGCTGGGTGTCTGATGAGGGTGTGGTACAATGTGTACTGTCAGTGGTGTGTGGTGTGCTGGGTGCCTGATGGGGGTGTGGTACATTGTGTGCTGCCAGTGGTGTGCGGTGTGCTGGGTGCCTGATGAGGGTGTGGTACATTGTGTACTGTGAGTGGTGTGCGGTGTGCTGGGTACCTGATGGGGGTGTGGTACATTGTGTACTGTCAGTGGTGTGTGGTGTGCTGGGTGCCTGATGGGGCAGTGGTACATTGTGTACTTTCAGTGGTGTTCGGTGTGCTGGGTGCCTGATGGGGGTGTGGTACATTGTGTACTGTCAGTGGTGTGTGGTGTGCTGGGTGTCTGATGGGGGTGTGGTACATTGTGTACTGTCAGTGGTGTGCGGTGTGCTGGGTGCCTGATGGGGCTGTGGTACATTGTGTACTGTCAGTGGTGTGTGGTGTGCTGGGTGCCTGATGGGGCAGTGGTACATTGTGTACTGTCAGTGGTGTGCGGGGTGCTGGGTGTCTGATGGGACTGTGGTACATTGTGTACTGTCAGTGGTGTGTGATGTGCTGGGTGTCTGATGGGGGTGTGGTACAATGTGTACTGTCAGTGGTGTGCGGTGTGCTGGGTGTCTGATGTGGGTGTGGTACATTGTGTACTGTCAGTGGTGTGCGGTGTGCTGGGTGTCTGATGGGGGTGTGGTACATTGTGTACTGTCAGTGGTGTGCGCTGTGCTGGGTTCCTGATGGGTCTGTGGTACATTGTGTACTGTCAGTGGTGTGCGGTGTGCTGGGTGTCTGATGGGGTTGTGGTACATTGTGTACTGTCAGTGGTGTGCGGTGTGCTGGGTGTCTGATGGGGCTGTGGCACATTGTGTACTGTCAGTGGTGTGCGGTGTGCTGGGTGTCTGATGGGGCTGTGGTACATTGTGTACTGTCAGTGGTGTGCGGTGTGCTGGGTGTCTGATGTGGGTGTGGTACATTGTGTACTGTCAGTGGTGTGCGGTGTGCTGGGTGTCTGATGGGGGTGTGGTACATTGTGTACTGTCAGTGGTGTGCGCTGTGCTGGGTTCCTGATGGGTCTGTGGTACATTGTGTACTGTCAGTGGTGTGCGGTGTGCTGGGTGTCTGATGGGGGTGTGGTACATTGTGTACTGTCAGTGGTTTGTGGCGAGCTGGGTGCCTGATGGGGGTGTGGGACATTGTGTACTGTCAGTGGTGTGCGGTGTGCTGGGTGTCTGATGGGAGTGTGGTACATTGTGTACTGTCAGTGGTGTGCTGTGTGCTGGGTGTCTGATGGGGCTGTGGTACATTGTGTACTGTCAGTGGTGTGTGGTGTGCTGGGTGTCTGATGGGGCTGTGGAACATTGTGTACTGTCAGTGGTGTGCGGTGTGCTGGGTGTCAGATGGGGTTGTGGTACATTGTGTACTGTCAGTGGTGTGCGGTGTGCTGGTTGCCTGATGGGGGTGTGGTACATTGTGTACTGTCAGTGGTGTGCGGTGTGCTGGGTTTCAGATGGGGTTGTGGTACATTGTGTACTGTCAGTGGTGTGTGGTGTGCTGTGTGTCTGATGGGTGTGTGGTACATTGTGTTCTGTCAGTGGTGTGTGGTGTGCTGAGTGTCTGATGGGGGTGTGGTACATTGTGTACTGTCAGTGGTGTGCAGTGTGCTGGGTGTCTGATGGGGGTGTGGTACATTGTGTACTGTCAGTGGTGTGCGGTGTGCTGGGTGTCTGATGGGGGTGTGGTACATTGTGTACTGTCAGTGGTGTGCGGTGTGCTGGGTGTCTGATGGGGATGTGGTACATTGTGTACTGTCAGTGGTGTGCGGTGTGCTGGGTGTCTGATGGGGGTGTGGTACATTGTGTACTGTCAGTGGTGTGTGGTGTGCTGGGTGCCTGATGGGGGTGTGGTACATTGTGTACTGTCAGTGGTGTGCGGTGTGCTGGGTGTTTGATGGGGATGTGGTACATTGTGTACTGCCAGTGGTGTGCGATGTGCTGGGAGTCTGATGGGGGTGTGGTACATTGTGTGCTGCCAGTGGTGTGTGGTGTGCTGGGTCCCTGATGGGGGTGTGGTACATTGTTTACTGTCAGTGGTGTGTGGTGAGCTGGGTGCCTGATGGGGGTGTGGTACATTGTGTACTGTGAGTGGTGTGCTGGGTGCCTGATGGGGGTGTGGTACATTGTGTACTGTCAGTGGTGTGCGGTGTGCTGGGTATCTGATGGGGGTGTGGTACATTGTGTACAGTCAGTGGTGTGCGGGGTGCTGGGTGTCTGATGGGACTGTGGTACATTGTGTACTGTCAGTGGTGTGTGATGTGCTGGGTGTCTGATGGGGGTGTGGTACATTGTGTACTGTCAGTGGTGTGCGGTGTGCTGGGTGCCTGATGAGGGTGTGGCACATTGTGTACTGTCAGTGGTGTGTGATGTGCTGGGTGTCTGATGAGGGTGTGGTACAATGTGTACTGTCAGTGGTGTGTGGTGTGCTGGGTGCCTGATGGGGGTGTGGTACATTGTGTACTGCCAGTGGTGTGCGGTGTGCTGGGTGCCTGATGAGGGTGTGGTACATTGTGTACTGTCAGTGGTGTGCGGTGCGCAGGGTGCCTGATGGGGCTGTGGTACATTGTGTACTGTCAGTGGTGTGCGGTGTGCTGGGTGCCTGATGGGGGTGTGGTACATTGTGTACTGTCAGTGGTGTGCGGTGCGCAGGGTGCCTGATGGGGCTGTGGTACATTGTGTACTGTCAGTGGTGTGCGGTGTGCTGGGTGCCTGATGGGGGTGTGGTACATTGTGTACTGTCAGTGGTTTGTGGTGAGCTGGGTGCCTGATGGGGCTGTGGTACATTGTGTACTGTCAGTGGTGTGCGGTGTGCTGGGTGTCTGATGGGGCTGAGGTACATTGTGTACTGTCAGTGGTGTGCAGTGTGCTGGGTGCCTGATGGGGCTGTGGTACATTGTGTACTGTCAGTGGTGTGCGGTGTGCTGGGTGTCTGATGGGGGTGTGGTACATTGTGTAAAGTCAGTGGTGTGCGGTGTACTGGGTGTCTGATGGGGCTGTGGTACATTGTGTACTGTCAGTGGTGTGCGGTGTGCTGGGTGTCTGATGGGGGTGTGGTACATTGTGTACTGTCAGTGGTGTGTGGTGCGCAGGGTGCCTGATGGGGGTGTGGTACTTTGTGTACTGTCAGTGGTGTGTGGTGTGCTGTGTGCCTGATGGGACTGTGGTACATTGTGTACTGTCAGTGGTGTGCGGTGTGCTGTGTGCCTGATGGGACTGTGGTACATTGTGTACTGTCAGTGGTGTGCGGTGTGCTGTGTGCCTGATGGGACTGTGGTACATTGTGTACTGTCAGTGGTGTACGGTGTGCTGAGTGTCTGATGGGGCTGTGGTACAGTGTGTACTGTCAGTGGTGTACGGCCTGCTGGGTGCGTGATGGGGGTGTGGTACATTGTGTACTGTCAGTGGTGTGCGGTGTGCTGGGTGTCTGATGGGGCTGTGGTACATTGTGTCCTGTAAGTGGTGTGCGGTGTGCTGGGTGTCTGATGGGGGTGTGGTACATTGTGTACTGTCAGTGGTGTGCGGTGTGCTGGGTGTCTGATGTGGCTGTGGTACATTGTGTACTGTCAGTGGTGTGTGGTGTGCTGGGTGCCTGATGGGGGTGTGGTACATTGTGTACTGTCAGTGGTGTGCGGTGTGCTGGGTGTCTGATGGGGGTGTGGTACATTGTGTACTGTCAGTGGTGTGCGGTGTGCTGGGTGTCTGATGGGTGTGTGGTACATTGTTTACTGTCAGTGGTGTGTGGTGAGCTGGGTGCCTGATGGGGGTGTGGTACATTGTGTACTGTCAGTGGTGTGCGGTGTGCTGGGTGTCTGATGGGGGTGTGGTACATTGTGTACAGTCAGTGGTGTGCGGGGTGCTGGGTGTCTGATGGGACTGTGGTACATTGTGTACTGTCAGTGGTGTGCGGTGTGCTGGGTGCCTGATGAGGGTGTGGTACAATGTGTACTGTCAGTGGTGTGCAGTGTGCTGGGTGTCTGATGAGGGTGTGGTACATTGTGTACTGTCAGTGGTGTGTGATGTGCTGGGTGTCTGATGAGGGTGTGGTACAATGTGTACTGTCAGTGGTGTGCTGGGTGCCTGATGGGGGTGTGGTACATTGTGTACTGTCAGTGGTGTGCGGTGTGCTGGGTATCTGATGGGGGTGTGGTACATTGTGTACAGTCAGTGGTGTGCGGGGTGCTGGGTGTCTGATGGGACTGTGGTACATTGTGTACTGTCAGTGGTGTGCGGTGTGCTGGGTGCCTGATGAGGGTGTGGTACATTGTGTACTGTCAGTGGTGTGTGATGTGCTGGGTGTCTGATGAGGGTGTGGTACAATGTGTACTGTCAGTGGTGTGTGGTGTGCTGGGTGCCTGATGGGGGTGTGGTACATTGTGTGCTGCCAGTGGTGTGCGGTGTGCTGGGTGCCTGATGAGGGTGTGGTACATTGTGTACTGTCAGTGGTGTGCGGTGTGCTGGGTGCCTGATCGGGGTGTGGTACATTGTGTACCGTCAGTGGTGTGCGGTGTGCTGGGTGTCTGATGGGGGTGTGGCAAATTTTGTACTGTCAGTGGTTTGTGGTGAGCTGGGTGCCTGATGGTGCTGTGGTACATTGTGTACTGTCAGTGGTGTGCGGTGTGCTGGGTGCCTGATGGGGGTGTGGTACATTGTGTACTGTCAGTGGTGTGCGGTGTGCTGGGTGTCTGATGGGGCTGTGGTACATTGTGTACTGTCAGTGGTGTGCGGTGTGCTGGGTGTCTGATGGGGCTGAGGTACATTGTGTACTGTCAGTGGTGTGCAGTGTGCTGGGTGCCTGATGGGGCTGTGGTACATTGTGTACTGTCAGTGGTGTGTGGTGTGCTGGGTGTCTGATGGGGGTGTGGTACATTGTGTACTGTCAGTGGTGTGCGGTGTGCAGGGTGTCTGATGGGGGTGTGGTACATTGTGTACTGTCAGTGTTGTGCGGTGTGCTGGGTGTCTGATGGGGCTGTGGTACATTGTGTACTGTCAGTGGTGTGCGGTGTGCTGGGTGTCTGATGGGGGTGTGGTACATTGAATAAAGTCAGTGGTGTGCGGTGTGCTGGGTGTCTGATGGGGCTGTGGTACATTGTGTACTGTCAGTGGAGTGCGGTGTGCTGGGTGTCTGATGGGGGTGTGGTACATTGTGTACTGTCAGTGGTGTGCGGTGTACTGGGTGTCTGATGGGGCTGTGGTACATTGTGTACTGTCAGTGGTGTGCGGTGTGCTGGGTGTCTGATGGGGGTGTGGTACATTGTGTACTGTCAGTGGTGTGTGGTGTGCTGGGTGTCTGATGGGGCTGTGGTACATTGTGTACTGTCAGTGGTGTGCGGTGTGCTGGGTGTCTGATGGGGGTGTGGTACATTGTGTGCTGTCAGTGGTGTGCGGTGCGCAGGGTGCCTGATGGGGGTGTGGTACATTGTGTACTGTCAGTGGTGTGCGGTGTGCTGTGTGCCTGATGGGACTGTGGTACATTGTGTCCTGTCAGTGGTGTGTGGTGTGCTGGGTGCCTGATGGGGGTGTGGTACATTGTGTCCTGTCAGTGGTGTGCGGTATGCTGGGTCCCTGATGGGGCTGTGGTACATTGTGTACTGTCAGTGGTGTGCGGTGTGCTGAGTGTCTGATGGGGCTGTGGTACAGTGTGTACTGTCAGTGGTGTGCGGTGTGCTGGGTGCCTGATGGGGGTGTGGTACATTGTGTACTGTCAGTGGTGTGCGGTGTGCTGGGTGCCTGATGGGGGTGTGGTACATTGTGTACTGTCAGTGGTGTGCGGTGTGCTGGGTGTCTGATGGGGCTGTGGTACATTGTGTACTGTCAGTGGTGTGCGGTGTGCTGGGTGTCCGATGGGGGTGTGGTACATTGTGTACTGTCAGTGGTGTACGGCCTGCTGGGTGCGTGATGGGGGTGTGGTACATTGTGTACTGTCAGTGGTGTGCGGTGTGCTGGGTGTCTGATGGGGCTGTGGTACATTGTGTACTGTCAGTGGTGTGCGGTGTGCTGGGTGTCTGATGGGGCTGTGGTACATTGTGTACTGTCAGTGGTGTGTGGTGTGCTGGGTCGCTGTGGTACATTGTGTCCTGTAAGTGGTGTGTCGTGTGCTGGGTGTCTGATGGGGGTGTGGTACATTGTGTACTGTCAGTGGTGTGCGGTGTGCTGGGTGTCTGATGTGGCTGTGGTACATTGTGTACTGTCAGTGGTGTGTGGTGTGCTGGGTGCCTGATGGGGGTGTGGTACATTGTGTACTGTCAGTGGTGTGTGGTGTGCTGGGTGTCTGATGGGGGTGTGGTACATTGTGTACTGTCAGTGGTGTGCGGTGTGCTGGGTGCCTGATGGGGGTGTGGTACATTGTGTACTGTCAGTGGTGTGCGGTGTGCTGGGTGTCTGATGGTGTTGTGGTACATTGTGTACTGTCAGTGGTGTGTGGTGTGCTGGGTGCCTGATGGGGGTGTGGTACATTGTGTACTGTCAGTGGTGTGCGGTGTGCTGGGTGTCTGATGGGGGTGTGGTACATTGTGTACTGTCAGTGGTGTGCGGTGTGCTGGGTGTCTGATGGTGTTGTGGTACATTGTGTACTGTCAGTGGTGTGTGGTGTGCTGGGTGCCTGATGGGGGTGTGGTACATTGTGTACTGTCAGTGGTGTGCGGTGTGCTGGGTGTCTGATGTGGCTGTGGTACATCGTGTACTGTCAGTGGTGTGCGGTGTGCTGGGTGCCTGATGGAGGTGTGGTACATTGTGTACTGTCAGTGGTGTGCGGTGAGCTGGGTATCTGATGGGGGTGTGGTACAGTGTGTACTGTCAGTGGTGTGCGGTGTGCTGGGTGCCTGATGGGGTTGTGGTACATTGTGTACTGTCAGTGGTGTGCGGTGTGCTGGGTGTCTGATGGGGGTGTGGTACATTGTGTACTGTCAGTGGTGTGCGGTGTGCTGGGTGTCTGATGGTGTTGTGGTACATTGTGTACTGTCAGTGGTGTGTGGTGTGCTGGGTGCCTGATGGGGGTGTGGTACATTGTGTACTGTCAGTGGTGTGCGGTGTTCTGGGTGTCTGATGGGGGTGTGGTACATTGTGTACTGTCAGTGGTGTGTGGTGTGCTGGGTGTCTGATGGTGTTGTGGTACATTGTGTACTGTCAGTGGTGTGTGGTGTGCTGGGTGCCTGATAGGGGTGTGGTACATTGTGTACTGTCAGTGGTGTGTGGTGTGCTGGGTGCGTGATGGGGGTGTGGTACATTGTGTACTGTCAGTGGTGTGCGGTGTGCTGGGTGCCTGATGGGGGTGTGGTACATTGTGTACTGTCAGTGGTGTGCGGTGTGCTGGGTGTCTGATGGTGTTGTGGTACATTGTGTACTGTCAGTGGTGTGCGGTGTGCTGGGTGTCTGATGGTGTTGTGGTACATTGTGTACTGTCAGTGGTGTGCAGTGTGCTGAGTGTCTGATGGGGGTGAGGTACATTGTGTACTGTCAGTGGTGTGCGGTGTGCTGGGTGCCTGATGGGGCTGTGGTACATTGTGTACTGTCAGTGGTGTGCGGTGTGCTGGGTGTCTGATGGTGTTGTGGTACATTGTGTACTGTCAGTGGTGTGCGGTGTGCTGGGTGTCTGATGGGACTGTGGTACATTGTGTACTGTCAGTGGTGTGTGGTGTGCTGGGTGTCTGATGGGGGTGTGGTACATTGTGTACTGTCAGTGGTGTGCGGTGTGCTGGGTGCCTGATGGGACTGTGGTACATTGTGTACTGTCAGTGGTGTGTGGTGTGCTGGGTGTCTGATGGTGTTGTGGTACATTGTGTACTGTCAGTGGTGTGCGGTGAGCTGGGTGTCTGATGGGGGTGTGGTACATTGTGTACTGTCAGTGGTGTGTGGTGTGCTGGGTGTCTGATGGGGGTGTGGTACATTGTGTAATGTCAGTGGTGTGCGGTGTGCTGGGTGTCTGATGGGGGTGTGGTACATTGTGTACTGTCAGTGGTGTGCGGTGTGCTGGGTGTCTGATGGGGGTGTGTTACATTGTGTACTGTCAGTGGTGTGCGGTGTGCTGGGTGTCTGATGGGGGTGTGTTACATTGTGTACTGTCAGTGGTGTGCGGTGTGCTGGGTGCCTGATGGGGGTGTGGTACATTGTGTACTGTCAGTGGTGTGTGGCGTTCTGGGTGTCTGATGGGGGTGTGTTACATTGTGTACTGTCAGTGGTGTGCGGTGTGCTGGGTGTCTGATGGGGGTGTGTTACATTGTGTACTGTCAGTGGTGTGTGGCGTTCTGGGTGCCTGATGGGGCAGTGGTACATTGTGTACTGTCAGTGGTGTGTGGTGTGCTGGGTGCCTGATGGGGCAGTGGTACATTGTGTACTGTCAGTGGTGTGTGGTGTGCTGGGTGCCTGATGGGGCAGTGGTACATTGTGTACTGTCAGTGGTCTGCGGTGTGCGGTGTGCCTGATGGGGATGTGGTACATTGTGTACTGTCAGTGGTGTGTGGTGTGCTGGGTGCCTGATGGGGGTGTGGTACATTGTGTACTGTCAGTGGTGTGTGGTGTGCTGGGTGCCTGATGGGGCTGTGGTACATTGTGTACTGTCAGTGGTGTGTGGTGTGCTGGGTGTCTGATGTGGGTGTGGTACATTGTGTACTGTCAGTGGTGTGCGGTGTGCTGGGTACCTGATGGGGGTGTGGTCCATAGTTTACTGTCAGTGGTGTGCGGTGTGCTGGGTGTCTGATGTGGGTGTGGTACATTGTGTACTGTCAGTGGTGTGCGGTGTGCTGGGTGTCTGATGGGGGTGTGGTACATTGTGTACTGTCAGTGGTGTGCGGTGTGCTGGGTGCCTGATGGGTCTGTGGTACATTGTGTACTGTCAGTGGTGTGCGGTGTGCTGGGTGTCTGATGGGGGTGTGGTACATTGTGTACTGTCAGTGGTGTGCGGTGTGCTGGGTGTCTGTTGGGGCTGTGGTACACTGTGTACTGTCAGTGGTGTGTGGCGAGCTGGGTGCCTGATGGGGGTGTGGGACATTGTGTACTGTCAGTGGTGTGTGGTGTGCTGGGTGTCTGATGGGGGTGTGGTACATTGTGTACTGTCAGTGGTGTGTGGCGAGCTGGGTGCCTGATGGGGGTGTGGGACATTGTGTACTGTCAGTGGTGTGTGGTGTGCTGGGTGTCTGATGGGGGTGTGGTACATTGTGTACTGTCAGTGGTGTGCTGTGTGCTGGGTGTCTGATGGGGGTGTGGTACATTGTGTACTGTCAGTGGTGTGTTGTGTGCTGGGTGTCTGATGGGGGTGTGGTACATTGTGTACTGTCAGTGGTGTGCTGTGTGCTGGGTGTCTGATGGGGGTGTGGTACATTGTGTACTGTCAGTGGTGTGTTGTGTGCTGGGTATCTGATGGGGCTGTGGAACATTGTGTACTGTCAGTGGTGTGCGGTGTGCTGGGTGTCAGATGGGGTTGTGGTACATTGTGTACTGTCAGTGGTGTGCGGTGTGCTGGGTGTCAGATGGGGTTGTGGTACATTGTGTACTGTCAGTGGTGTGCGGTGTGCTGGTTGCCTGATGGGGGTGTGGTACATTATGTACTGTCAGTGGTGTGCGGTGTGCTGGGTTTCAGATGGGGTTGTGGTACATTGTGTACTGTCAGTGGTGTGTGGTGTGCTGTGTGTCTGATGGGTGTGTGGTGCATTGTGTACTGTCAGTGGTGTGTGGTGTGCTGGGTGTCTGATGGGGGTGTGGTACATTGTGTACTGTCAGTGGTGTGCAGTGTGCTGGGTGTCTGATGGGGGTGTGGTACATTGTGTACTGTCAGTGGTGTGCGGTGTGCTGGGTGTCTGATGGGGGTGTGGTACATTGTGTACTGTCAGTGGTGTGCGGTGTGCTGGGTGTCTGATGGGGATGTGGTACATTGTGTACTGTCAGTGGTGTGCGGTGTGCTGGGTGTCTGATGGGGGTGTGGTACATTGTGTACTGTCAGTGGTGTGTGGTGTGCTGGGTGCCTGATGGGGGTGTTGTACATTGTGTACTGTCAATGGTGTGCGGTGTGCTGGGTGTTTGATGGGGATGTGGTACATTGTGTACTGCCAGTGGTGTGCGATGTGCTGGGTGTCTGATGGGGGTGTGGTACATTGTGTACTGTCAGTGGTGTGCGGTGTGCTGGGTGTCTGATGGGCGTGTGGTGCATTGTGTACTGCCAGTGGTGTGTGGTGTGCTGGGTCCCTGATGGGGGTGTGGTACATTGTGTACTGTCAGTGGTGTGTGGTGAGCTGGGTGCCTGATGGGGGTGAGGTACATTGTGTACTGTCAGTGGTGTGTGGCGAGCTGGGTGCCTGATGGGGGTGTGGGACATTGTGTACTGTCAGTGGTGTGCGGTGTGCTGGGTGTCTGATGGGAGTGTGGTACATTGTGTACTGTCAGTGGTGTGCTGTGTGCTGGGTGTCTGATGGGGCTGTGGTACATTGTGTACTGTCAGTGGTGTGTTGTGTGCTGGGTATCTGATGGGGCTGTGGAACATTGTGTACTGTCAGTGGTGTGCGGTGTGCTGGGTGTCAGATGGGGTTGTGGTACATTGTGTACTGTCAGTGGTGTGCGGTGTGCTGGGTGTCAGATGGGGTTGTGGTACATTGTGTACTGTCAGTGGTGTGCGGTGTGCTGGTTGCCTGATGGGGGTGTGGTACATTGTGTACTGTCAGTGGTGTGCGGTGTGCTGGGTTTCAGATGGGGTTGTGGTACATTGTGTACTGTCAGTGGTGTGTGGTGTGCTGTGTGTCTGATGGGTGTGTGGTGCATTGTGTACTGTCAGTGGTGTGTGGTGTGCTGGGTGTCTGATGGGGGTGTGGTACATTGTGTACTGTCAGTGGTGTGCAGTGTGCTGGGTGTCTGATGGGGGTGTGGTACATTGTGTACTGTCAGTGGTGTGCGGTGTGCTGGGTGTCTGATGGGGGTGTGGTACATTGTGTACTGTCAGTGGTGTGCGGTGTGCTGGGTGTCTGATGGGGATGTGGTACATTGTGTACTGTCAGTGGTGTGCGGTGTGCTGGGTGTCTGATGGGGGTGTGGTACATTGTGTACTGTCAGTGGTGTGTGGTGTGCTGGGTGCCTGATGGGGGTGTTGTACATTGTGTACTGTCAATGGTGTGCGGTGTGCTGGGTGTTTGATGGGGATGTGGTACATTGTGTACTGCCAGTGGTGTGCGATGTGCTGGGTGTCTGATGGGGGTGTGGTACATTGTGTACTGTCAGTGGTGTGCGGTGTGCTGGGTGTCTGATGGGCGTGTGGTGCATTGTGTACTGTCAGTGGTGTGTGGTGAGCTGGGTGCCTGATGGGGGTGTGGTACATTGTGTACTGTCAGTGGTGTGCTGGGAGCCTGATGGGGGTGTGGTACATTGTGTACTGTCAGTGGTGTGCGGTGTGCTGGGTATCTGATGGGGGTGTGGTACATTGTGTACTGTCAGTGGTGTGCGGGGTGCTGGGTGTCTGATGGGACTGTGGTACATTGTGTACTGTCAGTGGTGTGTGATGTGCTGGGTGTCTGATGGGGGTGTGGTACAATGTGTACTGTCAGTGGTGTGCGGTGTGCTGGGTGCCTGATGAGGGTGTGGTACATTGTGTACTGTCAGTGGTGTGCGGTGTGCTGGGTGCCTGATGGGGGTGTGGTACATTGTGTACTGTCAGTGGAGTGTGGTGAGCTGGGTGTCTGATGGGGGTGTGGCACATTGTGTACTGTCAGTGGTGTGTGGTGAGCTGGGTGCCTGATGGGGCTGTGGTACATTGTGTACTGTCAGTGCTGTGCGGTGTGCTGGGTGTATGATGGGGCTGTGGTACATTGTGTACTGTCAGTGGTGTGCGGTGTGCTGGGTGTCTGATGGGGCTGAGGTACCTTGTGTACTGTCAGTGGTGTGCAGTGTGCTGGGTGCCTGATGGGGCTGTGGTACATTGTGTACTGTCAGTGGTGTGCGGTGTGCAGGGTGCCTGATGGGGGTGTGGTACATTGTGTACTGTCAGTGGTGTGCGGTGTGCTGGGTGTCTGATGGGGGTGTGGTACATTGTGTACTGTCAGTGGTGTGTGGTGTGCTGGGTGTCTGATGGGGGTGTGGTACATTGTGTACTGTCAGTGGTGTGTGGTGTGCTGAGTGTCTGATGGGGCTGTGGTACATTGTGTACTGTCAGTGGTGTGCGGTGTGCTGTGTGCCTGATGGGACTGTGGTACATTGTGTACTGTCAGTGGTGTGCGGTGTGCTGGGTGTCTGATGGGGCTGTGGTACATTGTGTACTGTCAGTGGTGTGCGGTGTGCTGGGTTTCTGCTGGGGCTGTGGTACATTGTGTACTGTCAGTGGTGTGCGGTGTGCTGGGTGTCTGATGGGGGTGTGGTACATTGTGTACTGTCAGTGGTGTGCGGTGTGCTGGGTGTCTGATGGGGGTGTGGTACATTGTGTGCTGTCAGTGGTGTGCGGTGCGCAGGGTGCCTGATGGGGGTGTGGTACATTGTGTACTGTCAGTGGTGTGTGGTGTGCTGGGTGCCTGATGGGGGTGTGGTACATTGTGTACTGTCAGTGGTGTGCGGTGTGCTGTGTGCCTGATGGGACTGTCGTACATTGTGTACTGTCAGTGGTGTGCGGTGTGCTGGGTGTCTGATGGGGCTGTGGTACATTGTGTACTGTCAGTGGTGTGCGGTGTGCTGGGTGTCTGATGGGGCTGTGGTACATTGTGTACTGTCAGTGGTGTGCGGTGTGCTGGGTGTCTGATGGGGGTGTGGTACATTGTTTACTGTCAGTGGTGTGCGGTGTGCTGGGTCCCGGATGGGGGTGTGGTACATTGTGTACTGTCAGTGGTGTGCGGTGTGCTGGGTGCCTGATGGGGGTGTGGTACATTGTGTACTGTCAGTGGTGTGCGGTGTGCTGGGTGTCTGATGGGGGTGTGGTACATTGTGTGCTGTCAGTGGTGTGCGGTGCGCAGGGTGCCTGATGGGGGTGTGGTACATTGTGTACTGTCAGTGGTGTGTGGTGTGCTGGGTGTCTGATGGGGGTGTGGTACATTGTGTACTGTCAGTGGTGTGCGGTGTGCTGGGTGTCTGATGGGGCTGTGGTACATTGTGTACTGTCAGTGGTGTGCTGGGTGCCTGATGGGGGTGTGGTACATTGTGTACTGTCAGTGGTGTGTGGTGTGCTGGGTGTCTGATGGGGGTGTGGTACATTGTGTACTGTCAGTGGTGTGCGGTGTGCTGGGTGTCTGATGGGGCTGTGGTACATTGTGTACTGTCAGTGGTGTGCTGGGTGTCTAATGGGGGTGTGGTACATTGTGTACTGTCAGTGGTGTGCGGTGTGCTGGGTGCCTGATGGGGGTGTGGTACATTGTGTACTGTCAGTGGTGTGCTGGGTGCCTGATGGGGGTGTGGTACATTGTGTACTGTCAGTGGTGTGTGGTGTGCTGGGTGTCTGATGGGGCTGAGGTACATTGTGTACTGTCAGTGGTGTGCGGTGTGCTGGGTGTCTGATGGGGGTGTGGTACATTGTGTACTGTCAGTGGTGTGTGGTGTGCTGGGTGCCTGATGGGGGTGAGGTACATTGTGTACTGTCAGTGGTGTGCGATGTGCTGGGTGTCTGATGTGGGTGTGGTACATTGTGTACTGTCAGTGGTGTGCGGTGTGCTGGGTGCCTGATGGGGGTGTGGTACATTGTGTACTGTCAGTGGTGCGTGGTGTGCTGTGTGTCTGATGGGGGTGAGGTACATTGTGTACTGTCAGTGGTGTGCGGTGTGCTGGGTGTCTGATGGGGATGTGGTACATTGTGTACTGTCAGTGGTGTGCGGTGTGCTGTGTTCCTGATGGGGGTGTGGTACATTGTGTACTGTCAGTGGTGTGCGGTGTGCTGTGTGCCTGATGGGGATGTGGTACATTGTGTACTGTCAGTGGTGTGTGGCGTGCTGGGTGCCTGATGGGGCAGTGGTACATTGTGTACTGTCAGTGGTGTGTGGTGTGCTGGGTGCCTGATGGGGCAGTGGTACATTGTGTACTGTCAGTGGTGTGTGGTGTGCTTGGTGCCTGATGGGGCAGTGGTACATTGTGTACTGTCAGTGGTGTGTGGTGTGCTGGGTGTCTGATGGGGGTGTGGTACATTGTGTACTGTCAGTGGTCTGCGGTGTGCTGTGTGCCTGATGGGGATGTGGTACATTGTGTACTGTCAGTGGTGTGTGGTGTGCTGGGTGCCTGATGGGGCAGTGGTACATTGTGTACTGTCAGTGGTGTGTGGTGTGCTGGGTGCCTGATGGGGCTGTGGTACATTGTGTACTGTCAGTGGTGTGTGGTGTGCTGGGTGCCTGATGGGGGTGTGGTACATTGTGTACTGTCAGTGGTGTGCGGTGTGCTGGGTGCCTGATGGGGGTGTGGTACATTGTGTACTGTCAGTGGTGTGCGGTGTGCTGGGTGTCTGATGGGGCTGCGGTACATTGTGTACTGTCAGTGGTGTGCGGTGTGCTGGGTGTCTGATGTGGGTGTGGTACATTGTGTACTGTCAGTGGTGTGCGGTGTGCTGGGTGACTGATGGGGGTGTGGTACATTGTGTACTGTCAGTGGTGTGCGGTGTGCTGGGTGCCTGATGGGTCTGTGGTACATTGTGTACTGTCAGTGGTGTGCGGTGTGCTGGGTGCCTGATGGGGGTGAGATACATTGTGTACTGTCAGTGGTGTGCGGTGTGCTGGGTCTCTGATGGGGCTGTGGTACATTGTGTACTGTCAGTGGTGTGTGGTGTGCTGGGTGTCTGATGGGGCTGTGGAACATTGTGTACTGTCAGTGGTGTGCGGTGTGCTGGGTGTCAGATGGGGTTGTGGTACATTGTGTACTGTCAGTGGTGTGCGGTGTGCTGGTTGCCTGATGGGGTTGTGGTACATTGTGTACTGTCAGTGGTGTGCGGTGTGCTGGGTTTCAGATGGGGTTGTGGTACATTGTGTACTGTCAGTGGTGTGTGGTGTGTTGTGTGTCTGATGGGTGTGTGGTACATTGTGTACTGTCAGTGGTGTGTGGTGTGCTGGGTGTCTGATGGGGGTGTGGTACATTGTGTACTGTCAGTGGTGTGCAGTGTGCTGGGTGTCTGATGGGGGTGTGGTACATTGTGTACTGTCAGTGGTGTGCGGTGTGCTGGGTGTCTGATGGGGGTGTGGTACATTGTATACTGTCAGTGGTGTGCGGTGTGCTGGGTGTCTGATGGGGATGTGGTACATTGTGTACTGTCAGTGGTGTGCGGTGTGCTGTGTGTCTGATGGGGGTGTGGTACATTGTGTACTGTCAGTGGTGTGTGGTGTGCTGGGTCCCTGATGGGGGTGTGGTACATTGTTTACTGTCAGTGGTGTGCGGTGTGCTGGGTGTCTGATGGGGATGTGGTACATTGTGTACTGTCAGTGGTGTGCGGTGTGCTGGGTGTCTGATGGGGGTGTGGTACAATGTGTACTGCCAGTGGTGTGTGGTGTGCTGGGTCCCTGATGGGGGTGTGGTACATTGTTTACTGTCAGTGGTGTGTGGTGAGCTGGGTGCCTGATGGGGGTGTGGTACATTGTGTCCTGTCAGTGGTGTGTGGTGTGCTGGGTCCCTGATGGGGGTGTGGTACATTGTTTACTGTCAGTGGTGTGTGGTGAGCTGGGTGCCTGATGGGGGTGTGGTACATTGTGTACTGTCAGTGGTGTGCGGTGTGCTGGGTATCTGATGGGGGTGTGGTACATTGTGTACTCTCAGTGGTGTGCGGGGTGCTGGGTGTCTGATGGGACTGTGGTACATTGTGTACTGTCAGTGGTGTGTGATGTGCTGGGTGTCTGATGGGGGTGTGGTACAATGTGTACTGTCAGTGGTGTGCGGTGTGCTGGGTGCCTGATGAGGGTGTGGTACATTGTGTACTGTCAGTGGTGTGTGGTGTGCTGGGTGCCTGATGGGGTTGTGGTACATTGTGTACTGTCAGTGGTGTGTGGTGTGCTGGGTGTCTGATGGGGGTGTGGTACATTGTGTACTGTCAGTGGTGTGCGGTGTGCTGGGTGCCTGATGGGGTTGTGGTACATTGTGTACTGTCAGTGGAGTGTGGTGTGCTGGGTATCTGATGGGGGTGTGGTACATTGTGTACTGTCAGTGGTGTGCGGTGTGCTGGGTGTCTGATGGGGGTGTGGTACATTGTGTACTGTCAGTGGTGTGCGGTGTGCTGTGTGCCTGATGGGACTGTCGTACATTGTGTACTGTCAGTGGTGTGCGGTGTGCTGGGTGTCTGATGGGGCTGTGGTACATTGTGTGCTGTCAGTGGTGTGCGGTGTGCTGGGTCCCGGATGGGGGTGTGGTACATTGTGTACTGTCAGCGGTGTGCTGTGTGCTGGGTGTCTGATGGGGCTGTGGTACATTGTGTACTGTCAGTGGTGTGCGGTTTGCTGGGTGCCTGATGGGGGTGTGGTACATTGTGTACTGTCAGTGGTGTGCGGTGTGCAGGGTGCCTGATGGGGGTGTGGTACATTGTGTACTGTGAGTGGTGTGCGGTGTGCTGGGTGTCCGATGGGGCTGTGGTACATTGTGTACTGTCAGTGGTGTGTGGTGTGCTGGGTGTCTGATGGGAGTGTGGTACATTGTGTACTGTCAGTGGTGTGTGGTGTGCTGGGTGTCTGATGGGGCTGTGGTACATTGTGTACTGTCAGTGGTGTGTGGTGTGCTGGGTGTCTGATGGGGGTGTGGTACATTGTGTACTGTCAGTGGTGTGCGGTGTGCTGGGTGTCTGATGGGGGTGTGGTACATTGTGTACTGTCAGTGGTGTGCGGTGTGCTGGGTGTCTGATGTGGGTGTGGTACATTGTGTACTGTCAGTGGTGTGCGGTGTGCTGGGTGTCTGATGTGGGTGTGGTACATTGTGTACTGTCAGTGGTGTGCGGTGTGATGGGTGCCTGATGGGGGTGTGGTACATTGTGTACTGTCAGTGGTGTGTGGTGTGCTGGGTGTCTGATGGGTGTGTGGTACATTGTGTACTGTCAGTGGTGTGCGGTGTGCTGTGTGCCTGATGGGGATGTGGTACATTGTGTACTGTCAGTGGTGTGTGGCGTGCTGGGTGCCTGATGGGGCAGTGGTACATTGTGTACTGTCAGTGGTGTGTGGTGTGCTGGGTGCCTGATGGGGCAGTGGTACATTGTGTACTGTCAGTGGTGTGTGGTGTGCTGGGTGCCTGATGGGGCAGTGGTACATTGTGTACTGTCAGTGGTCTGCGGTGTGCTGTGTGCCTGATGGGGATGTGGTACATTGTGTACTGTCAGTGGTGTGTGGTGTGCTGGGTGCCTGATGGGGCTGTGGTACATTGTGTACTGTCAGTGGTGTGCGGTGCGCAGGGTGCCTGATGGGGGTGTGGTACATTGTGTACTGTCAGTGGTGTGCGGTGTGCTGGGTGCCTGATGGGGGTGTGGCACATTGTGTACTGTCAGTGGTGTGCGGTGTGCTGGGTGTCTGATGGGGGTGTGGTACATTGTGTACTGTCAGTGGTGTGTGGTGTGCTGAGTGTCTGATGGGGGTGTGGTACATTGTGTACTGTCAGTGGTGTGCGGTGTGCTGGGTGTCTGATGGGGCTGTGGTACATTGTGTACTGTCAGTGGTGTGTGGTGTGCTGGGTGCCTGATGGGGGTGTGGTACATTGTGTACTGTCAGTGGTGTGTGGCGTGCTGGGTGCCTGATGGGGCTGTGGTACATTGTGTACTGTCAGTGGTGTGTGGTGTGCTGGGTGTCTGATGGGGGTGTGGTACATTGTGTACTGTCAGTGGTGTGCGGTGTGCTGGGTGCCTGATGGGGGTGTGGTACATTGTGTACTGTCAGTGGTGTGTGGTGTGCTGGGTGCCTGATGGGGGTGTGGTACATTGTGTACTGTCAGTGGTGTGCGGTGTGCTGGGTGTCTGATGGGGGTGTGGTCCATTGTGTACTGTCAGTGGTGTGCGGTGTGCTGGGTGTCTGATGTGGGTGTGGTACATTGTGTACTGTCAGTGGTGTGCGGTGTGCTGGGTGACTGATGGGGGTGTGGTAAATTGTGTACTGTCAGTGGTGTGTGGTGTGCTGTGTGTCTGATGGGTCTGTGGTACATTGTGTACTGTCAGTGGTGTGCGGTGTGCTGGGTGTCTGATGGGGGTGTGGTACATTGTGTACTGTCAGTGGTGTGTGGCGAGCTGGGTGTCTGGTGGGGGTGTGGTACATTGTGTACTGTCAGTGGTGTGCGGTGTGCTGGGTGCCTGATGGGGCTGTGGTACATTGTGTACTGTCAGTGGTGTGCGGTGTGCTGGGTGTCTGATGGGGGTGTGGTACATTGTGTACTGTCAGTGGTGTGTGGCGAGCTGGGTGCCTGATGGGGGTGTGGGACATTGTGTACTGTCAGTGGTGTGTGGTGTGCTGGGTGTCTGATGGAGCTGTGGAACATTGTGTACTGTCAGTGGTGTGTGGTGTGCTGGGTGCCTGATGGGGGTGTGGTACATTGTGTACTGTCAGTGGTGTGCGGTGTGCTGGGTGTCTGATGGGGGTGTAGTACATTGTGTACTGTCAGTGGTGTGTGGCGAGCTGGGTGCCTGATGGGGGTGTGGGACATTGTGTACTGTCAGTGGTGTGCGGTGTGCTGGGTGTCTGATGGGAGTGTGGTACATTGTGTACTGTCAGTGGTGTGTGGTGTGCTGGGTGTCTGATGGGGGTGTGGTACATTGTGTACTGTCAGTGGTGTGCTGTTTGCTGGGTGTCTGATGGGGCTGTGGTACATTGTGTACTGTCAGTGGTGTGTGGTGTGCTGGGTGTCTGATGGAGCTGTGGAACATTGTGTACTGTCAGTGGTGTGCGGTGTGCTGGGTGCCTGATGGGGGTGTGGTACATTGTGTACTGTCAGTGGTGTGCGGTGTGCTGGGTGTCTGATGGGGCTGTGGTACATTGTGTACTGTCAGTGGTGTGCGGTGTGCTGGGTGTCTGATGGGGGTGTGGTACATTGTGTACTGTCAGTGGTGTGCGGTGTGCTGGGTGTCTGATGGGGGTGTGGTACATTGTGTACTGTCAGTGGTGTGTGGTGTGCTGGGTGCCTGATGGGGGTGTGGTACATTGTGTACTGTCAGTGGTGTGCTGTTTGCTGGGTGTCTGATGGGGCTGTGGTACATTGTGTACTGTCAGTGGTGTGTGGTGTGCTGGGTGTCTGATGGAGCTGTGGAACATTGTGTACTGTCAGTGGTGTGCGGTGTGCTGGGTGTCTGATGGGGGTGAGGTACATTGTGTACTGTCAGTGGTGTGCGGTGTGCTGGGTGCCTGATGGGGATGTGGTACATTGTGTACTGTCAGTGGTGTGCGGTGTGCTGGGTGCCAGATGGGGGTGTGGGTACATTGTGTACTGTCAGTGGTGTGTGGTGTGCTGGGTGTCTGATGGGGGTGTGGTACATTGTGTACTGTCAGTGGTGTGCGGTGTGCTGGGTGCCTGATGGGGATGTGGTACATTGTGTACTGTCAGTGGTGTGTGGTGAGCTGAGTGTCTGATGGGGCTGTGGTACATTGTGTACTGTCAGTGGTGTGCGGTGTGCTGGGTCCCTGATGGGGGTGTGGTACATTGTGAACTGTCAGTGGTGTGCGGTGTGCTGGGTGTCTGATGGGGGTGTGGTACATTGTGTACTGTCAGTGGTGTGCGGTGTGCTGGGTGTCTGATGGGGGTGTGGTACATTGTGTACTGTCAGTGGTGTGCGGTGTGCTGGGTGTCTGATGGGGGTGTGGTACATTGTGTACTGTCAGTGGTGTGTGGTGTGCTGGGTGTCTGATGGGTGTGTGGTACATTGTGTACTGTCAGTGGTGTGCGGTGTGCTGGGTGTCTGATGGGGCTGTTGTACATTGTGTACTGTCAGTGGTGTGTGGTGTGCTGGGTGTCTGATGGGGGTGTGGTACATTGTGTACTGTCAGTGGTGTGTGGTGTGCTGGGTGTCTGATGGGGGTGTGGTACATTGTGTACTGTCAGTGGTGAGCGGTGTGCTGGGTGTCTGATGGGTGTGTGGTACATTGTGTACTGTCAGTGGTGTGCGGTGTGCTGGGTGCCTGATGGGACTGTGGTACATTGTGTACTGTCAGTGGTGTGCGGTGTGCTGGGTGTCTGATGGGGGTGTGGTACATTGTGTACTATCAGTGGTGTGTGGTGTGCTGGGTGTCTGATGGGGCTGTGGTACATTGTGTACTGTCAGTGGTGTGTGGTGTGCTGGGTGTCTGATGGGGCTGTGGTACATTGTGTACTGTCAGTGGTGTGTGGTGAGCTGCGTGTCTGATGGGGGTGAGGTACATTGTGTACTGTCAGTGGTGTGTGGTGTGCTGGGTGTCTGATGGGGGTGTGGTACATTGTGTACTGTCAGTGGTGTGTGGTGTGCTGGGTGTCTGATGGGGGTGTGGTACATTGTGTACTGTCAGTGGTGTGCGGTGTGCTGCGTGTCTGATGGGGGTGAGGTACATTGTGTACTGTCAGTGGTGTGTGGTGTGCTGGGTGTCTGATGGGGGTGTGGTACATTGTGTACTGTCAGTGGTGTGTGGTGTGCTGGGTGTCTGATGGGGGTGTGGTACATTGTGTACTGTCAGTGGTGTGTGGTCTGCTGGGTGTCTGATGTGGGTGTGGTACATTGTGTACTGTCAGAGGTGTGTGGTGTGCTGGGTGCCTGATGGGGCTGTGGTACATTGTGTACTGTCAGTGGTGTGCGGTGTGCTGGGTGTCTGATGGGGGTGTGGTACATTGTGTACTGTCAGTGGTGTGTGGTCTGCTGGGTGTCTGATGTGGGTGTGGTACATTGTGTACTGTCAGAGGTGTGTGGTGTGCTGGGTGCCTGATGGGGCTGTGGTACATTGTGTACTGTCAGTGGTGTGCGGTGTGCTGTGTGCCTGATGGGGGTGTGGTACATTGTGTACTGTCAGTGGTGTGTGGTGTGCTGGGTGTCTGTTGGGGGTGTGGTACATTGTGTACTGTCAGTGGTGTGTGGTCTGCTGGGTGTCTGATGTGGGTGTGGTACATTGTGTACTGTCAGAGGTGTGTGGTGTGCTGGGTGCCTGATGGGGCTGTGGTACATTGTGTACTGTCAGTGGTGTGCGGTGTGCTGTGTGCCTGATGGGGGTGTGGTACATTGTGTACTGTCAGTGGTGTGTGGTGTGCTGGGTGTCTGTTGGGGGTGTGGTACATTGTGTACTGTCAGTGGTGTGTGGTGTGCTGGGTGTCTGATGGGGGTGTGGTACATTGTGTACTGTCAGTGGTGTGCGGTGCGCTGGGTGTCTGATGTGGGTGTGGTGCATTGTGTAATGTCAGTGGTGTGCGGTGAGCTGGGTCCCTGATGGGGGTGTGGTACATTGTGTACTGTCAGTGGTGTGCGGTGAGCTGGGTCCCTGATGGGGGTGTGGTACATTGTGTACTGTCAGTGGTGTTCGGTGTGCTGGGTGTCTGATGGGGGTGTGGTACATTGTGTACTGCCGGTGGTGTACGGTGTGCTGGGTGCCTGATGGGGGTGTGGTACATTGTGTACTGTCAGTGGTGTGTGGTGTGCTGGGTGTCTGATGGGGGTCTGGTACATTGTGTACAGTCAGTGGTATGCGGTGTGCTGGGTGTCTGATGGGGCTGTGGTACATTGTGTACTGTCAGTGGTGTGTGGTGTGCTGGGTGTCTGATGGGGGTGTGGTACATTGTGTACTGTCAGTGGAGTGCGGTGTGCTGTGTGCCTGATGGGGGTGTGGAACATTGTGTACTGTCAGTGGTGTGCGGTGTGCTGGGTGTCTGATGGGGGTGTCGTACATTGTGTACTGTCAGTGGTGTGCGGTGTGCTGGGTGTCTGATGGGGGTGTGGTACATTGTGTACTGTCAGTGGTGTGCGGTGTGCTGTGTGCCTGATGGGGGTGTGGTACATTGTGTACTGTCAGTGGTGTGCGGTGTGCTGAGTGCCTGATGGGGATATGGTACATTGTGTACTGTCAGTGGTGTGCGGTGTGCTGGGTGCCTGATGGGGGTGTGGTACATTGTGTACTGTCAGTGGTGTGCGGTGTGCTGGGTGTCTGATGGGGGTGTGGTACATTGTGTACTGTCAGTGGTGTGCGGTGTGCTGGGTGTCTGATGGGGGTGTGGTACATTGTGTACTGTCAGTGGTGTGCGGTGTGCTGGGTGTCTGATGGAGGTGTGGTACATTGTGTACTGTCAGTGGTGTGCGGTGCGCTGGGTTCCTGATGGGGGTGTGGTACATTGTGTACTGTCAGTGGTGTGTGGTGAGCTGGGTGTCTGATGGGGGTGTGGTACATTGTGTACTGTCAGTGGTGTGTGGTGAGCTGGGTGTCTGATGGGGGTGTGGTACATTGTGTACTGTCAGTGGTGTGTGGTGTGCTGGGTGTCTGATGGGGCTGTGGTACATTGTGTACTGTCAGTGGTGTGCGGTGTGCTGGGTGTCTGATGGGGGTGTGGTACATTGTGTGCTGTCAGTGGTGTGTGGTGTGCTGGGTGTCTGATGGGGGTGTGGTACATTGTGTACTGTCAGTGGTGTGTGGTGTGCTGGGTGTCTGATGGGGCTGTGGTACATTGTGTACTGTCAGTGGTGTGCGGTGTGCTGGGTGTCTGATGGGGGTGTGGTACATTGTGTGCTGTCAGTGGTGTCCGGTGTGCTGGGTGTCTGATGGGGGTGTGGTACATTGTGTGCTGTCAGTGGTGTGCGGTGTGCTGGGTGTCTGATGGGGGTGTGGTACATTGTGTACTGTCAGTGGTGTGTGGTGTGCTGAGTGTCTGATGGGGCTGTGGTACATTGTGTACTGTCAGTGGTGTGTGGTGAGCTGGGTCCCTGATGGGGGTGTGGTACATTGTGTACTGTCAGTGGTGTGCGGTGTGCTGGGTGTCTGATGGTGGTGTGGTACATTGTATACTGTCAGTGGTGTGTGGTGTGCTGGGTGTCTGATGGGGGTGTGGTACATTGTGTACTGTCAGTGGTGTGCGGTGTGCTGGGTGTCTGATGGGGGTGTGGTACATTGTGTGCTGTCAGTGGTGTCCGGTGTGCTGGGTGTCTGATGGGGGTTTGGTACATTGTGTGCTGTCAGTGGTGTGCGGTGTGCTGGGTGTCTGATGGGGGTGTGGTACATTGTGTGCTGTCAGTGGTGTGCGGTGAGCTGGGTCCCTGATGGGGGTGTGGTACATTGTGTACTGTCAGTGGTGTGCGGTGTGCTGGGTGTCTGATGGTGGTGTGGTACATTGTATACTGTCAGTGGTGTGTGGTGTGCTGGGTGTCTGATGGGGGTGTGGTACATTGTGTACTGTCAGTGGTGTGTGGTGTGCTGGGTACCTGATGGGGCTGTGGTACATTGTATACTGTCAGTGGTGTGCGGTGTGCTGGGTGCCTGATGGGGGTGTGGTACATTGTGTACTGTCAGTGGTGTGTGGTGTGCTGGGTGTCGGATGGGGCTGTGGTACATTGTGTACTGTCAGTGGTGTGCGGTGTGCTGGGTGCCTGATGTGGGTGTGGTACATTGTGTACTGTCAGTGGTCTGCGGTGTGCTGGGTGTCTGATGGGGGTCTGGTACATTGTGTACTGTCAGTGGTATGCGGTGTGCCGGGTGTCTGATGGGGGTGTGGTACATTGTGTACTGTCAGTGGAGTGCGGTGTGCTGTGTGCCTGATGGGGGTGTGGTACATTGTGTACTGTCAGTGGTGTGCGGTGTGCTGGGTGTCTGATGGGGGTGTGGTACATTGTGTACTGTCAGTGGTGTTCGCTGTGCTGGGTGTCTGATGGGGGTGTGGTACATTGTGTACTGTCAGTGGTGTTCGGCGTGCTGGGTGTCTGATGGGGGTGTGGTACATTGTGTACTGTCAGTGGTGTGTGGTGTGCTGGGTGTCTGATGGGGGTGTGGTACATTGTGTACTGTCAGTGGTGTGTGGTGTGCTGGGTGTCTGATGGGAGTGCGGTACATTGTGTACTGTCAGTGGTGTTTGGTGTGCTGGGTGTCTGATGGGGGTGTGGTACATTGTGTACTGTCAGTGGTGTGTAGTGTGCTGGGTGTCTGATGGGGCTGTGGTACATTGTGTACTGTCAGTGGTGTGCGGTGTGCTGGGTGTCTGATGGGGGTGTGGTACATTGTGTACTGTCAGTGGTGTGCGGTGTGCTGGGTATCTGATGGGGGTGTGGTACATTGTGTACTGTCAGTGGTGTGCGGTGTGCTGGGTGTCTGATGGGGGTGTGGTACATTGTGTACTGTCAGTGGTGTGCGGTGTGCTGGGTGTCTGATTGGGGGTGTGGTGCATTGTGTACAGTCAGTGGTGTGTGGTGTGCTGGGTGTCTGATGGGGGTGTGGTACATTGTGTACTGTCAGTGGTGTGCGGTGTGCTGGGTGTCTGATTGGGGGTGTGGTGCATTGTGTTCTGTCAGTGGTGTGTGGTGTGCTGGGTGTCTGATGGGGGTGTGGTACATTGTGTACTGTCAGTGGTGTGCGGTGTGCTGGGTGTCTGATTGGGGGTGTGGTGCATTGTGTTCTGTCAGTGGTGTGTGGTGTGCTGGGTGTCTGATGGGGGTGTGGTACATTGTGTACTGTCAGTGGTGTGCGGTGAGCTGGGTGTCTGATGGGGCTGTGGTACATTGTGTACTGTCAGTGGTGTGCGGTGTGCTGGGTGTCTGATGGGGGTGTGGTACATTGTGTACTGTCAGTGGTGTGCGGTGTGCTGGGTGTCTCATGGGGCTGTGGTACATTGTGTACTGACAGTGGTGTGCGGTGTGGTGGGTGCCTGATGGGGGTGTGGTACATTGTGTACTGTCAGTGGTGTGTGGTGTGCTGGGTGTCTGATGGCGGTGTGGTACATTGTGTATTGTCAGTGGTGTGCGGTGTGCTGGGTGTCTGATGGGGGTGTGGTACGTTGTGTTCTGTCAGTGGTGTGCGGTGTGCTGGGTGTCTGATGGGGGTGTGGTACAGTGTGTACTCTCAGTGGTGTGTGGTGTGCTGGGTGTCTGATGGGGGTGTGGTACATTGTGTACTGTCAGTGGTGTGCGGTGTGCTGGGTGTCTGATGGAGGTGTGGTACATTGTGTACTGTCAGCGGTGTGCTGGGTGTCTGATGGGTCTGTGGGACATTGTGTACTGTCAGTGGTGTGCGGTGTGCTGGGTGCCTGATGGGGGTGTGGTACATTGTGTACTGGCGGTGGTGTGTGGTCTGCTGGGTGTCTGATGGGGGTGTGGTACATTGTGTACTGTCAGTGGTGTGTGGTGTGCTGGGTGTCTGATGGGGGTGTGGTACATTGTGTACTGTCAGTGGTGTGTGGTGTGCTGGGTGCCTGATGGGGGTGTGGTACATTGTGTACTGTCAGTGGTGTGTGGTGTGCTGGGTGTCTGATGGGGGTGTGGTACATTGTGTACTGTCAGTGGTGTGTGGTGTGCTGGGTGCCTGATGGGGGTGTGGTACATTGTGTACTGTCAGTGGTGTGCGGTGTGCTGGGTGTCTGATGGGGGTGTGGTACATTGTGTACTGTCAGTGGTGTGTGGTGTGCTGGGTGCCTGATGGGGGTGTGGTACATTGTGTACTGTCAGTGGTGTGTGGTGTGCTGGGTGTCTGATGGGGGTGTGGTACATTGTGTACTGTCCGTGGTGTGTGGTGTGCTGGGTGCCTGATGGGGCTGTGGTACATTGTGCACTGTCAGTGGTGTGCGGTGTGCTGGGTGTCTGATGGGGCTGTGGTACATTGTGTACTGTCAGTGGTGTGCAGTGTGCTGGGTGTCTGATGGGGGTGTGGTACATTGTGTACTGTCAGTGGTGTGTGGTGTGCTGGGTGCCTGATGGGGGTGTGGTACATTGTGTACTGTCAGTGGTGTGCGGTATGTTGGGTGTCTGATGGGTGTGTGGTACATTGGTCCTGTCAGTGGTGTGCAGTGTGCTGGGTGCCTGATGGGGGTATGGTACATTGTGTACTGTCAGTGGTGTGCGGTGTGCTGGGTGTCTGATGGGGGTGTGGGACATTGTGTACTGTCAGTGGTGTGCGGTGTGCTGGGTGTCTGATGGGGGTGTGGTACATTGTGTACTGTCAGTGGTGTGCGGTGTGCTGGGTGCCTGATGGGGGTGTGGTACATTGTGTACTGTCAGTGGTGTGCGGTGTGCTGGGTGTCTGATGGGACTGTGGTACATTGTGTACTGTCAGTGGTGTGTGGTGTGCTGGGTGTCTGATGGGGGTGTGGTACATTGTGTACTGTCAGTGGTGTAAGGTGTGCTGGGTGTCTGATGGGGGTGTGGGACATTGTGTACTGTCAGTGGTGTAAGGTGTGCTGGGTGCCTGATGGGGGTGTGGTCCATTGTGTACTGTCAGTGGTGTGTGGTGTGCTGGGTGTCTGATGGGGGTGTGGGACATTGTGTACTGTCAGTGGTGTGCGGTGTGCTGAGTGTCTGATGGGGGTGTGGTACATTGTGTACTGTCAGTGGTCTGCGGTGTGCTGGGTGTCTGATGGGGGTGTGGTACATTGTGTACTGTCAGTGGTGTGTGGTGTGCTGGGTGTCTGATGGGGGTGTGGTACATTGTGCACTGTCAGTGGTGTGTGGTGTGCTGGGTGTCTGATGGGGCTGTGGTACATTGTGTACTGTCAGTGGTGTGCGGTGTGCTGGGTGTCTGATGGGGGTGTGGTACATTGTGTACTGTCAGTGGTGTGCGGTGTGCTGGGTGTCTGATGGGGGTGTGGTACATTGTGTACTGTCAGTGGTGTGCGGTGTGCTGGGTGTCTGATGGGGGTGTGGTACATTGTGTACTGTCAGTGGTGTGCGGTGTGCTGCGTGTCTGATGGGGGTGAGGTACATTGTGTACTGTCAGTGGTGTGTGGTGTGCTGGGTGTCTGATGGGGGTGTGGTACATTGTGTACTGTCAGTGGTGTGTGGTGTGCTGGCTGTCTGATGGGGGTGTGGTACATTGTGTACTGTCAGTGGTGTGCGGTGTGCTGGGTGTCTGATGGGGGTGTGGTACATTGTGTACTGTCAGTGGTGTGTGGTCTGCTGGGTGTCTGATGTGGGTGTGGTACATTGTGTACTGTCAGAGGTGTGTGGTGTGCTGGGTGCCTGATGGGGCTGTGGTACATTGTGTACTGTCAGTGGTGTGCGGTGTGCTGGGTGCCTGATGGGGGTGTGGTACATTGTGTACTGTCAGTGGTGTGCGGTGTGCTGGGTGTCTGATGGGGGTGTGGTACATTGTGTACTGTCAGTGGTGTGTGGTGTGCTGGGTGTCTGATGGGGGTGTGGTACATTGTGTACTGTCAGTGGTGTGCGGTGTGCTGGGTGTCTGATGGGGGTGTGGTACATTGTGTACTGTCAGTGGTGTGTGGTGTGCTGGGTGTCTGATGGGGGTGTGGTACATTGTGTACTGTCAGTGGTGTGTGGTGTGCTGGGTGTCTGATGGGGATGTGGTACATTGTGTACTGTCAGTGGAGTGCGGTGTGCTGGGTGTCTGATGTGGGTGTGGTACATTGTGTACTGTCAGTGGTGTGTGTTGAGCTGGGTCCCTGATGGGGGTGTGGTACATTGTGTACTGTCAGTGGTGTGTGTTGAGCTGGGTCCCTGATGGGGGTGTGGTACATTGTGTACTGTCAGTGGTGTTCGGTGTGCTGGGAGTCTGATGGTGGTGTGGTACATTGTGTACTGTCAGTGGTGTGTGGTGTGCTGGGTGTCTGATGGGGGTGTGCAACATTGTGTACTGTCAGTGGAGTGCGGTGTGCTGGGTGCCTGATGGGGGTGTGGTACATTGTGTGCTGTCAGTGGTGTGTGGTGCGCTGGGTGTCTGATGGGGCTGTGGTACATTGTGTACTGTCAGTGGTGTGCGGTGTGCTGGGTGTCTGATGGGGGTGTGGTACATTGTGTACTGTCAGTGGTGTGCGGTGAGCTGAGTGTCTGATGGGGGTGTGGTACATTGTGTACTGTCAGTGGTGTGCGGTGAGCTGAGTGTCTGATGGGGGTGTGGTACATTGTGTACTGTCAGTGGTGTGCGGTGTGCTGGGTGTCTGATGGGGGGCTGGTACATTGTGTACAGTCAGTGGTATGCGGTGTGCTGGGTGTCTGATGGGGCTGTGGTACATTGTGTACTGTCAGTGGTGTGCCGTGTGCTGGGTGTCTGATGGGGGTATGGTACATTGTGTACTGTCAGTGGTGTGCGGTGTGCTGGGTGTCTGATGGGGCTGTGGTACATTGTGTACTGTCAGTGGTGTGCGGTGTGCTGGGTGTCTGATGGGGGTGTGGTACATTGTGTACTGTCAGTGGTGTGCGGTGTGCTGGGTGCCTGATGGGGGTGTGGTACATTGTGTACTGTCAGTGGTGTGCGGTGTGCTGGGTGTCTGATGGGGGTGTGGTACATTGTGTACTGTCAGTGGTGTGCGGTGTGCTGGGTGCCTGATGGGGGTGTGGTACATTGTTTACTGTCAGTGGTGTGCGGTGTGCTGGGTGTCTGATGGAGGTGTGGTACATTGTGTACTGTCAGTGATCTGCGGTGTGCTGGGTGTCTGATGGGGCTGTGGTACATTGTGTACTGTCAGTTGTGTACGGTGAGCTGGGTGCGTGATGGGGGTGTGGCACATTGTGTACTGTCAGTGGTGTGCGGTATGCTGGGTGTCTGATGGTGGTGTGGTACATTGTGTACTGTCAGTGGTGTGTGGTGTGCTGGGTGTCTGATGGGGGTGTGGTACATTGTGTACTGTCAGTGGTGTGCGGTGTGCTGGGTGTCTGATGGGGGTGTGGTACATTGTGTACTGTCAGTGGTGTGCGGTGTGCTGGGTGTCTGATGGGAGTGTGGTACATTGTGTACTGTCAGTGGTGTGCGGTGTGCTGGGTGTCTGATGGGGGTGTGGTACATTGTGTACTGTCAGTGGTGTGTGGTGTGCTGGGTGCCTGATGGGGGTGTGGTACATTGTGTACTGTCAGTGGTGTGCGGTGTGCTGGGTGTCTGATGAGGGTGTGGTACATTGTGTACTGTCAGTGGTGTGCGGTGTGCTGGGTGCCTGATGGGGCAGTGGTACATTGTGTACTGTTAGTGGTGTGTGGTGTGCTGGGTGCGTGATGGGGGTGTGGCACATTGTGTACTGTCAGTGGTGTGCGGTGTGCTGGGTGTCTGATGGGAGTGTGGTACATTGTGTACTGTCAGTGGTGTGCGGTGTGCTGGGTGTCTGATGGGAGTGTGGTACATTGTGTACTGTGAGTGATCTGCGGTGTGCTGGGTGTCTGATGGGGGTGTGGTACATTGTGTACTGTCAGTGGTGTGTGGTGTGCTGGGTGTCTGATGGGGGTGAGGTACATTGTGTACTGTCAGTGGTGTGCTGTGTGCTGGGTTTCTGATGGGGGTGAGGTACATTGTGTACTGTCAGTGGTGTGCTGTGTGCTGGGTGTCTGATGGGGGTGAGGTACATTGTGTACTGTCAGTGGTGTGCTGTGTGCTGGGTGTCTGATGGGGGTGTGGTACATTGTGTACTGTCAGTGGTGTGCGGTGTGCTGCGTGTCTGATGGGGGTGTGGTACATTGTGTACTGTCAGTGGTGTGCGGTGTGCTGGGTGTCTGATGGGGGTGTGGTACATTGTGTACTGTCAGTGGTGTGTGGTGTGCTGGGTGTCTGATAGGGCTGTGGTACATTGTGTACTGTCAGTGGTGTGCGGTGTGATGGGTGCCTGATGGGGGTGTGGTACATTGTGTACTGTCAGTGGTGTGCGGTGTGCTGGGTGCCTGATGGGGGTGTGGTACATTGTGTACTGCCAGTGGTGTGTGGTGTGCTGGGTGTCTGATGGGGGTGTGGTACATTATGTACTGTCAGTGGTGTGCGGTGTGCTGGGTGTCTGATGGGGGTGTGGTACATTGTGTACTGTCAGTGGTGTGCGGTGTGCTGGGTGCCTGATGGGGGTGTGGTACATTGTGAACTGTCAGTGGTGTGCGGTGTGCTGGTTGCCTGATGGGGGTGTGGTACATTATGTACTGTCAGTGGTGTGCGGTGTGCTGGGTGTCTGATGGGGGTGTGGTACATTGTGTACTGTCAGTGGTGTGCGGTGTGCTGGGTGCCTGATGGGGGTGTGGTACATTGTGTACTGTCAGTGGTGTGCGGTGTGCTGGGTGCCTGATGGGGGTGTGGTACATTGTGAACTGTCAGTGGTGTGCGGTGTGCTGGGTGTCTGATGGGGGTGTGGTACATTGTATACTGTCAGTGGTGTGCGGTGTGCTGGGTGTCTGATGGAGGTGTGGTACATTGTGTACTGTCAGAGGTGTGCTGGGTCCCTGATGGGGGTGTGGTACATTGTGTACTGTCAGTGGTGTGCGGTGTGCTGGGTGTCTGATGGGGCTGTGGTACATTGTGTACTGTCAGTGGTGTGCAGTGTGCTGGGTGTCTGATGGGGCTGTGGTACATTGTGTGCTGTCAGTGGTGTGTGGTGTGCTGGGTGCCTGATGGGGGTGTGGTACATTGTGTACTGTCAGTGGTGTGTGGTGTGCTGGGTATCTGCTGGGGGTGTGGGACATTGTGTACTGTCAGTGGTGTGCGGTGTGCTGGGTGTCTGATGGGGGTGTGGTACATTGTGTACTGTCAGTGGTGTGCGGTGTGCTGTGTGCCTGATGGGGCTGTGGTACATTGTGTACTGTCAGTGGTGTGCGGTGTGCTGGGTGCCTGATGGGGGTGTGGTACATTGTGTACTGTCAGTGGTGTGCGGTGTGCTGGGTGTCTGATGGGGGTGTGGTACATTGTGTACTGTCAGTGGTGTGCGGTGTGCTGGGTGTCTGATGGGGGTGAGGTACATTGTGTACTGTCAGTGGTGTGCGGTGTGCTGCGTGTCTGATGGGGGTGAGGTACATTGTGTACTGTCAGTGGTGTGTGGTGTGCTGGGTGTCTGATGGGGGTGTGGTACATTGTGTACTGTCAGTGGTGTGTGGTGTGCTGGGTGCCTGATGGGGGTGTGGTACATTGTGTACTGTCAGTGGTGTGCGGTGTGCTGGGTGTCTGATGGGGGTGTGGTACATTGTGTACTGTCAGTGGTGTGTGGTGTGCTGGGTGCCTGATGGGGGTGTGGTACATTGTGTACTGTCAGTGGTGTGTGGTGTGCTGGGTGCCTGATGGGGGTGTGGTACATTGTGTACTGTCAGTGGTGTGCGGTGTGCTGGGTGTCTGATGGGGGTGTGGTACATTGTGTACTGTCAGTGGTGTGTGGTCTGCTGGGTGTCTGATGTGGGTGTGGTACATTGTGTACTGTCAGTGGTGTGCGGTGTGCGGGGTGCCTGATGGGGGTGTGGTACATTGTGTACTGTCAGTGGTGTGTGGTGTGCTGGGTGTCTGATGGGGGTGTGGTACATTGTGTACTGTCAGTGGTGTGTGGTGTGCTGGGTGCCTGATGGGGGTGTGGTACATTGTGTACTGTCAGTGGTGTGCGGTGTGCTGGGTGTCTGATGGGGGTGTGGTACATTGTGTACTGTCAGTGGTGTGCGGTGTGCTGGGTGTCTGATGGGGGTGTGGTACATTGTGTACTGTCAGTGGTGTGTGGTCTGCTGGGTGTCTGATGTGGGTGTGGTACATTGTGTACTGTCAGAGGTGTGTGGTGTGCTGGGTGCCTGATGGGGCTGTGGTACATTGTGTACTGTCAGTGGTGTGCGGTGTGCTGGGTGCCTGATGGGGGTGTGGTACATTGTGTACTGTCAGTGGTGTGTGGTGTGCTGGGTGTCTGATGGGGGTGTGGTACATTGTGTACTGTCAGTGGTGTGTGGTGTGCTGGGTGTCTGATGGGGGTGTGCAACATTGTGTACTGTCAGTGGAGTGTGGTGTGCTGGGTGCCTAATGGGGCTGTGGTACATTGTGTACTGTCAGTGGTGTGCGGTGTACTGGGTGTCTGATGGGGGTGTGGAACATTGTGTACTGTCAGTGGTGTGCGGTGTACTGGGTGCCTGATGGGGGTGTGGTACACTGTGTACTGTCAGTGGTGTGCGGTGTGCTGGGTGTCTGATGGGGCTGTGGTACATTGTGTACTGTCAGTGGTGTGCGGTGTGCTGGGTGTCTGATGGGGTTGTGGTACATTGTGTACTGTCAGTGGTGTGTGTTGAGCTGGGTGCCTGATGGGGGTGTGGTACATTGTGTAATGTCAGTGGTGTGCGGTGTGCTGTGTGTCTGATGGGGGTGTGGTACATTGTGTACTGTCAGTGGTGTGCGGTGTACTGGGTGTCTGATGGGGGTGTGGTACATTGTGTACTGTCAGTGCTGTGCGGTGTGCTGGGTGTCTGATGGGGCTGTGGTACATTGTGTACTGTCAGTGGTGTGCGGTGTGCTGGGTGTCTGATGGGGGTGTGGTACATTGTGTACTGTCAGTGGTGTGCGGTGTGCTGGGTGCCTGATGGGGGTGTGGTACATTGTGTACTGTCAGTGGTGTGTGGTGTGCTGGGTGCCTGATGGGGCTCTGGTACATTGTGTACTGTCAGTGGTGTGCGGTGTGCTGGGTGTCTGATGGGGGTGTGGTACATTGTGTACTGTCAGTGGTGTGCGGTGTGCTGGGTGCATGATGGGGGTGTGGTACATTGTGTACTGTCAGTGGTGTGCGGTGTGCTGGGTGCCTGATGGGGCTCTGGTACATTGTGTACTGTCAGTGGTGTGCGGTGTGCTGGGTGCATGATGGGGGTGTGGTACATTGTGTACTGTCAGTGGTGTGCGGTGTGCTGGGTGTCTGATGGGGGTGTGGTACATTGTGTACTGTCAGTGGTGTGCGGTTCGCTGGGTGTCTGATGGGGGTGTGGTACATTGTGTACTGTCAGTGGTGTGTGTTGAGCTGGGTGCCTGATGGGGGTGTGGTACATTGTGTACTGTCAGTGGTGTGTGTTGAGCTGGGTGCCTGATGGGGGTGTGGTACATTGTGTAATGTCAGTGGTGTGCGGTGTGCTGTGTGTCTGATGGGGGTGTGGTACATTGTGTACTGTCAGTGGTGTGTGGTGAGCTGGGTGTCTGATGGGGGTGTGGTACATTGTGTACTGTCAGTGGTGTGCGGTGTGCTGGGAGCCTGATGGGGCTGTGGTACATTGTGTACTGTCAGTGGTGTTCGGTGTGCTGGGTGTCTGATGGTGGTGTGGTACAGTGTGTACTGTCAGTGGTGTGCGGTGTGCTGGGAGCCTGATGGGGGTGTGGTACATTGTGTACTGTCAGTGGTGTGCGGTGTGCTGGGTGTCTGATGGGGGTGTGGTACAGTGTGTACTGTCAGTGGTGTGCGGTGTGCTGGGTGTCTGATGGGGGTGTGGTACTTTGTGTACTGTCAGTGGTGTGTGGTGTGCTGGGTGTCTGATGGGGCTGTGGTACATTGTGTACTGTCAGTGGTGTGTGGTGTGCTGGGTGTCTGATGGGGGTGTGGTACATTGTGTACGGTCAGTGGTGTGCGGTGCGCAGGGTGCCTGATGGGGGTGTGGTACATTGTGTACTGTCAGTGGTGTGCGGTGTGCTGTTTGCCTGATGGTGGTGTGGTACATTGTGTACTGTCAGTGGTGTGCGGTGTGCTGGGTGCCTAATGAGGGTGTGGTACATTGTGTACTGTCAGTGGTGTGTGGTGTGCTGGGTGTCTGATGGGGGTCTGGTACATTGTGTACTTTCAGTGGTGTGTGGTGTGCTGGGTGTCTGATGGGGCTGTGGTACATTGTGTACTGCCGGTGGTGTACGGTGTGCTGGGTGCCTGATGGGGGTGTGGTACATGGTGTACTGTCAGTGGTGTGTGGTGTGCTGGGTGTCTGATGGGGGTCTGGTACATTGTGTACAGTCAGTGGTATGCGGTGTGCTGGGTGTCTGATGGGGGTGTGGTACATTGTGTACTGTCAGTGGTGTGTGGTGAGCTGGGTGTCTGATGGGGGTGTGGTACATTGTGTACTGCCAGTGGTGTGTGGTGTGCTGGGTGTCTGATGGGGGTGTGGTACATTGTGTACTGTCAGTGGTGTGCGGTGTGCTGGGTGTCTGATGGGGCTGTGGTACATTGTGTACTGTCAGTGGTGTGTGGTGTGCTGGGTGTCTGATGGGGGTGTGGTACATTGTGTACTGTCAGTGGAGTGCGGTGTGCTGTGTGCCTGATGGGGGTGTGGTACATTGTGTACTGTCAGTGGTGTGTGGTGTGCTGGGTGTCTGATGGGGCTGTGGTACATTGTGTACTGTCAGTGGTGTGCGGTGTGCTGGGTGTCTGATGGGGGTGTGGTACATTGTGTACTGTCAGTGGTGTGCGGTGTGCTGGGTGCCTGATGGGGGTGTGGTACATTGTTTACTGTCAGTGGTGTGCGGTGTGCTGGGTGTCTGATGGAGGTGTGGTACATTGTGTACTGTCAGTGATCTGCGGTGTGCTGTGTGTCTGATGGGGGTGTGGTACATTGTGTACTGTCAGTGGTGTGCGGTGTGCTGGGTGTCTGATGGGAGTGTGGTACATTGTGTACTGTCAGTGGTGTGCGGTGTGCTGGGTGTCTGATGGGGGTGTGGTACATTGTGTACTGTCAGTGGTGTGTGGTGTGCTGGGTGCCTGATGGGGGTGTGGTACATTGTGTACTGTCAGTGGTGTGCGGTGTGCTGGGTGTCTGATGGGGGTGTGGTACATTGTGTACTGTCAGTGGTGTGCGGTGTGCTGGGTGCCTGATGGGGCAGTGGTACATTGTGTACTGTCAGTGGTGTGTGGTGTGCTGGGTGCGTGATGGGGGTGTGGCACATTGTATACTGTCAGTGGTGTGCGGTGTGCTGGGTGTCTGATGGGAGTGTGGTACATTGTGTACTGTCAGTGGTGTGCGGTGTGCTGGGTGTCTGATGGGGGTGTGGTACATTGTGTACTGTGAGTGATCTGCGGTGTGCTGGGTGTCTGATGGGGGTGTGGTACATTGTGTACTGTCAGTGGTGTGCTGTGTGCTGGGTGTCTGATGGGGGTGAGGTACATTGTGTACTGTCAGTGGTGTGCTGTGTGCTGGGTGTCTGATGGGGGTGTGGTACATTGTGTACTGTCAGTGGTGTGCGGTGTGCTGTGTGTCTGATGGGGTGTGGTACATTGTGTACTGTCAGTGGTGTGCGGTGTGCTGGGTGTCTGATGGGGGTGTGGTACATTGTGTACTGTCAGTGGTGTGTGGTGTGCTGGGTGTCTGATGGGGGTGTGGTACATTGTGTACTGTCAGTGGTGTGCGGTGTGCTGGGTGTCTGATGGGGGTGTGGTACATTGTGTACTGTCAGTGGTGTGCGGTGTGCTGGGTGTCTGATGGGGGTGTTGTACATTGTGTACTGTCAGTGGTGTGTGGTGTGCTGGGTGCCTGAAGGGGGTGTGGTACATTGTGTACTGTCAGTGGTGTGCGGTGTGCTGGGTGTCTGATGGGGCTGTTGTACATTGTGTACTGTCAGTGGTGTGCGGTGTGCTGGGTGTCTGATGGGGGTGTGGTACATTGTGTAATGTCAGTGGTGTGCGGTGTGCTGGGTGTCTGATGGGGCTGTGGTACATTGTGTACTGTCAGTGGTGTGCGGTGTGCTGGGTGTCTGATGGGGCTGTGGTACATTGTGTACTGTCAGTGGTGTGTGGTGTGCTGGTTGTCTGATGGGGGTGTGGTACATTGTGTACTGTCAGTGGTGTGCGGTGTGCTGGGTGTCTGATGGGGGTGTGGTACATTGTGTACTGTCAGCGGTTTGCGGTGTGCTGGGTGCCTGATGGGGCTGTGGTACATTGTGTACTGTCAGTGGTGTGTGGTGTGCTGGGTGCCTGATGGGGCTGTGGTACATTGTGTACTGTCAGTGGTGTGTTGTGTGCTGGGTGTCTGATGGGGGTGTGGTACATTGTGTACTGTCAGTGGTGTGCGGTGTGCTGGGTGTCTGATGGGACTGTGGTACATTGTGTACTGTCAGTGGTGTGCGGTGTGCTGGGTGTCTGATGGGGGTGTGGTACATTGTGTACTGTCAGTGGTGTGTGGTGCTGGGTGTCTGATGGGGCTGTGGTACATTGTGTACTGTCAGTGGTGTGCGGTGTGCTGAGTGTCTGATGGGGGTGTGGTACATTGTGTACTGTCAGTGGTGTGCGGTGTGCTGGGTGTCTGATGGGGGTGTGGTACATTGTGTACTGTCAGTGGTGTGCGGTGTGCTGGGTGTCTGATGGGGCTGTGGCACATTGTGTACTGTCAGTGGTTTGCTGGGTGTCTGATGGGACTGTGGTACATTGTGTACTGTCAGTGGTGTGCGGTGTGCTGGGTGCCTGATGGGGGTGTGGTACATTGTGTACTGTCAGTGGTGTGCCGTGTGCTGGGTGTCTGATGGGGGTGTGGTACATTGTGTACTGTCAGTGGTGTGCCGTGTGCTGGGTGTCTGATGGGGGTGTGGTACATTGTGTACTGTCAGTGGTGTGTGGTGTGCTGGGTGCCTGATGGGGGTGTGGTACATTGTGTACTGTCAGTGGTGTGCGGTGTGTTGTGTGTCTGATGGGGCTGTGGTACATTGTGTACTGTGAGTGGTGTGTGGTGTGCTGGGTGCCTGATGGGTGTGTGGTACATTGTGTACTGTCAGTGGTGTGCAGTGTGCTGGGTGTCTGATGGGGGAGTGGTACATTGTGTACTGTCAATGGTGTGCGGTGTGCTGGGTGTCTGATGGGGGTGTGGTACATTGTGTACTGTCAGTGGTGTGTGGCGAGCTGGGTGTCTGATGGGGGTGTGGTACATTGTGTACTGTCAATGGTGTGCGGTGTGCTGGGTGTCTGATGGGGGTGTGGTACATTGTGTACTGTCAGTGGTGTGCGGTGTGCTGGGTGTCTGATGGGGGTGTGGTACATTGTGTACTGTCAGTGGTGTGCCGTGTGCTGGGTGTCTGATGGGGGTGTGGTACATTGTGTACTGTCAGTGGTGTGTGGTGTGCTGGGTGCCTGATGGGGGTGTGGTACATTGTGTACTGTCAGTGGTGTGCCGTGTGCTGGGTGTCTGATGGGGGTGTGGTACATTGTGTACTGTCAGTGGTGTGCGGTGTGCTGGGTGTCTGATGGGGCTGTGGTACATTGTGTACTGTCAGTGGTGTGCGGTGTGCTGGGTGTCTGATGGGGGTGTGGTACATTGTGTACTGTCAGTGGTGTGCGGTGTGCTGGTTGTCTGATGGGGCTGTGGTACATTGTGTACTGTCAGTGGTGTGCGGTGTGCTGGGTGTCTGATGGGGCTGTGGTACATTGTGTACTGTCAGTGGTGTGCGGTGTGTTGTGTGTCTGATGGGGCTGTGGTACATTGTGTACTGTCAGTGGTGTGCGGTGTGCTGGGTGTCTGTTGGGGCTGTGGTACATTGTGTACTGTCAGTGGTGTGCGGTGTGCTGGGTGCCTGATGGGGGTGTGGTACATTGTGTACTGTCAGTGGTGTGCGGTGTGCTGTGTCCCTGATGGGGGTGTGGTACATTGTGTACTGTCAGTGGTGTGTGGTGTGCTGGGTGCCTGATGGGACTGTGGTACATTGTGTATCATAGATCATAGAATTTACAGTGCAGAAGGAGGCCATTCGGCCCATCGAGTCTGCACTGGCTCTTAGAAAGAGCACCCTGCCCAAGGTCAACATCTCCACCCTATCCCCATAACCCGGTAACCCCACCAAACACTGAGAGCACTCTTAGACACTAAGGGCAATTTATCATGGCCAACCCACCTAATCTGCTCATCTTTGTACTGTGGGAGGAAACCGGAGCACCCGGAGGAAACCCACGCGCACACGGGGAGGATGTGCAGACTCCGCACAGACAGTGACCCAAGCAGGAATCCAACCTGGGACCCTGGAGCTGTGAAGCAATTGTGCTATCCACAATGCTACTGTGCTGGGTGCCTAGAGGGGCTGTGAGAGTCGCGGAGGTTTAATAATTGCGGGAGCTGAGAGTCGCGGAGGTTTGAAAAGAACGGGAACTGAGAGTCGCGGAGGTTTGAAAAGAGCGGGAGCTGAGAGTCGCGGAGGTTTGAAAAGAGCAGGAGCTGAGAGTCGCGGAGGTTTGAAAAGAGCGGGAGATGAGAGTCGCGGAGGTTTGAAAAGAGCGGGAGCTGAGAGTCGCGGATGTTTGAATAGAGCGGGAGCTGAGAGTCGCGGAGGTTTGAAAAGAGCGGGAGCTGAGAGTCGCGGAGATTTGAAAAGAGCGGGAGCTGAGAGTCGCGGAGGTTTGAAAAGAGAGGGAGCTGAGAGTCGCGGAGGTTTGAAAAGAGCGGGAGCTGAGAGTCGCGGTTTGAAAAGAGCGGGACCTGAAAGTCGCGGAGGTTTGAAAAGAGCGGGCGCTGAGAGTCGCGGAGGTTTAAAAAGAGCGGGAGCTGAGAGTCGCGGAGGTTTGAAAAGAACGGGACCTGAGAGTCGCAGAGGTTTGAAAAGAGCGGGACCTGAGAGTCGGGGAGGTTTGAAAAGAGCGGGAGCTGAGAGTCGCGGATGTTTGAATAGAGCGGGAGCTGAGAGTCGCGGAGGTTTGAAAAGAGCGGGAGCTGAGAGTCGCGGAGGTTTGAAAAGAGCGGGAGCTGAGAGTCGCGGAGGTTTGAAAAGAGCGGGAGCTGAGAGTCGCGGAGGTTTGAAAAGAGCGGGAGCTGAGAGTCGGAGAGATTTTAAAAGAGCGGGAGCTGAGAGTTGCGGAGGTTTGAAAAGAGCGGGAGCTGAGAGTAGCGGAGATTTGAAAAGAGCGGGACCCGAGATTGCCGGTGGTTTGAAAAGAGCAGGAGCTGAGAGTCGCGGATGTTTGAATAGAGCAGGAGCTGAGAGTCGCGGAGGTTTGAAAAGAGCGGGAGCTGAGAGTCGCGGAGGTTTGAAAAGAGCGGGAGCTGAAAGTCGCGGAGGTTTGAAAAGAGCGGGAGCTGAGAGTCACGGAGGTTTGAAAAGAGCGGGAGCTGAGAGTCGCGGAGGTGTGAAAAGAGCGGGAGCTGAGAGTCGCAGAGATTTGAAAAGAGCGGGAGCTGAGAGTTGCGGAGGTTTGAAAAGAGCGGGAGCTGAGAGTTGCGGAGGTTTGAAAAGAGCGGGAGCTGAGAGTCGCGGAGGTTTGAAAAGAGCGGGAGCTGAGAGTCGCGGAGGTTTGAACAGAGCGGGAGCTGAGAGTCGCGGAGGTTTGAACACAGCGGGAGCTTAGAGTCGCGGAGGTTTGAACAGAGCGGGAGCTGAGAGTCACGGAGGTTTGAACAGAGCGGGAGCTGAGAGTTGCGGAGGTTTGAACAGAGCGGGAGCTGAGAGTCGCGGAGGTTTGAACAGAGCGGGAGCTGAGAGTCGCGGAGGTTTGAACAGAGCGGGAGCTGAGAGTTGCGGAGGTTTGAACAGAGCGGGAGCTGAGAGTCGCGGAGGTTTGAACACAGCGGGAGCTGAGAGTCGCGGAGGTTTGAACAGAGCGGGAGCTAAGAGGGACAACTCTGGACACCAGGCTGAAATTAAAAAACAATTCAGTAGTGACATCACAGCAAAACAATAAGTTCATTGGCTGGTGTTATCGTGCGGGGCGCAGAGGTTGCTGAGTGAGTGCTTGCTGAGAAGGGGAGTGAATAACAGGTTAGCTCTTTCTTTTTCTTTTTTTATCGAGGGGGATGGCAGGGAAGGTAGTGCAGTGTTCCTCCTGCAGAATGTTTGAGGTGAGGGACGTCGACAGTGTCCCTGCTGATTTGACCTGTGGGAAGTGCACCATCTCCAGCTCCTCAGAAACCGCGTTCGGGAACTGGAGCTGGAGCTTGATGAACTTCCGAACATTCGGGAGGCAGAGGTGGTCATAGATAGAAGCTTCAGGGATGTAGTTACTCCGATGTCTGTGGCTACAGAGTCTGTCCCTGTTGCTCAGATGGGAAGGGGGGAGAGGAGTAGAGCATTAGTCATTGGAGGCTCCATAGTTAGGGGAATAGATATGAGATACTGTGGGAAGGTGAGAGACTCGTAGTTGGTGTGTTGCCTCCCAGGTGCCAGGGTGCGTGATGTCTCGGATCGTGTTTTCGGGATCCTAAAGGGGGAGGGGGAGCAGCCCCAAGTCATGGTCCACATAGGTACCAACGACATAGGTAGGAAAAGGGATAGGGATGTAAGGCAGGAATTCAGGGAGCTAGGGAGGAAACTTAGATCTAGGACAAACAGAGTTATTATCTCTGGGTTGTTACCCGTGCCACGTTATAGCGAGACGAGGAATAGGGAGAGAGAGGAGTTGAACACGTGGCTACAGGGATGGTGCAGGAGGGAGGGTTTCAGATTTCTGGATAATTGGGGCTCATTCTGGGGTCGATGGGAACTCTACAAACAGGATGGTTTACACCTGGACCAGAGGGGTACCAATATCTTTGGGGGGAAATTTGCTAATGCTCTTTGGGAGGGTTTAATCTAGTTCAGCAGGGGCTTGGGAACCTGAATTGGTTCTCCAGTATACAGGAGGTTGAGAGTAGTGAGGTCATGAGTAAGTTGCAGGAGTGTACCGGCAGGCAGGAAGGTGGTTTAAAGTGTGTCTTCTTCAATGCCTTGAGCGTCCGGAATGGGTGGGTGAACTTGCGGCATGGGTTGGTACCTGGCACATCGATGTTGTGGCCATTTCGGAGACATGGATAGAGTAGGGACAGGAATGGTTGTTGCAGGTGCTGGGGTTTAGATATTTCAGTAAGCTCAGGGGACTGTTGACCATGAGCTGCAGGGGTTATACAGAGCACACCCTGACCACACAGAGATGGGAATGTTGACCAGGAGCTGCAGGGGTTATACAGAGGACAGCCTGGCCACACAGAGATGGGAATGTTGACCAGGAGCTGCAGGGGTTATACAGAGCACACCCTGGCCACACAGAGATGGGAATGTTGACCAGGAGCAGGGTTTATACAGAGCACACCCTGGCCACACAGAGATGGGAATGTTGACCAGGAGCTGCAGGAGTTATACAGAGCACACCCTGGCCACACAGAGATGGAAATGTTGACCAGGAGCTGCAGGGGGTATACAGAGCACATCCTGGCCACACAGAGATGGGAATGTTGACCAGGAGCTGCAGGGGGTATACAGAGCACACCCTGACCACACACACAGATGGGAATGTTGACCAGGAGCTGCAGGGGGTATACAGAGCACACCCTGGCCACACAGAGATGGGAATGTTGACCAGGAGCTGCAGGGGGTATACAGAGCACACCCTGACCACACACACAGATGGGAATGTTGACCAGGAGCTGCAGGGGATATACAGAGCACATCCTGGCCACACAGAGATGGGAATGTTGACCACGAGCTGCAGGGGGTATACAGAGCACACCCTGACCACACACACAGATGGGAATGTTGACCAGGAGCTGCAGGGGGTATACAGAGCACACCCTGGCCACACAGAGATGGGAATGTTGACCAGGAGCTGCAGGGGGTATACAGAGCACACCCTGACCACACACACAGATGGGAATGTTGACCAGGAGCTGCAGGGGATATACAGAGCACATCCTGGCCACACAGAGATGGGAATGTTGACCACGAGCTGCAGGGGTTATACAGAGCACACCCTGGACACACAGAGATGGGAATGTTGACCAGGAGCTGCAGGAGTTATACAGAGCACACCCTGACCACACACAGAGATGGAAATGTTGACCAGGAGCTGCAGGGGGTATACAGAGCACACCCTGACCACACACACAGATGGGAATGTTGACCAGGAGCTGCAGGGGTTATACAGAGCACACCGTGGCCACACATAGATGGGAATGTTGACCAGGAGCTGAAGGGGGTATACAGAGCACACCCTGGCCACACAGAGATGGGAATGTTGACCACGAGCTGCAGGGGTTATACAGAGCACATCCTGGCCACACAGAGATGGGAATGTTGACCAGGAGATGCAGGGGTTATACAGAGCACATCCTGGCCACACAGAGATGGGAATGTTGACCAGGAGATGCAGGGGTTAGACAGAGCATATCCTGGCCACACAGAGATGGGAATGTTGACCGGGAGCTGCAGGGGCTATACAGAGCACACCCTGGCCACACAGAGATGGGAATGTTGACCACGAGCTGCAGGGGTTATACAGAGCACATCCTGGCCACACAGAGATGGGAATGTTGACCAGGAGCTGCAGGGGTTATACAGAGCACACCCTGACCACACACACAGATGGGAATGTTGACCAGGAGCTGCAGGGGATATACAGAGCACATCCTGGCCACACAGAGATGGGAATGTTGACCACGAGCTGCAGGGGTTATACAGAGCACATCCTGGCCACACAGAGATGGGAATGTTGACCAGGAGCTGCAGGAGTTATACAGAGCACACCCTGACCACACACAGAGATGGAAATTTTGACCAGGAGCTGCAGGGGGTATACAGAGCACACCCTGACCACACACACAGATGGGAATGTTGACCAGGAGCTGCAGGGGATATACAGAGCACATCCTGTCCACACAGAGATGGGAATGTTGACCAGGAGCTGCTGGGGTTATACAGAGCACACTCTGGCCACACAGAGATGGGAATGTTGACCAGGAGCTGCAGGGGTTATACAGAGCACATCCTGGCCACACAGAGATGGGAATGTTGTCCAGGAGATGCAGGGGTTATAAAGAGCACATCCTGGCCACACAGAGATGGGAATGTTGACCAGGAGCTGCTGGTGTTATACAGAGCACACTCTGGCCACACAGAGATGGAAATGTTGACCAGGAGCTGCAGGGGTTATACAGTGCGCACGCTGTCCACACACAAATGGGAGCGTTGACCAGGAGCTGCTGGGGTTATACAGAGCACACACTGGATACACACACAGATGGGAATGTGGACCAGGAGGTGCAGGGGTTATACAGAGCACACCCTGGCCACACACTGATGGGAATGTTGACCAGGAGCTGCAGGGATTATACAGAGCACATCCTGGCACACAGAAATGGGAATATTGACCAGGAGCTGCAGGGGTTATACAGAGCACACCCTGGCCACACAGAGATGGGAATGTTGTCCAGGAGATGCAGGGATTATACAGAGCACACCCTGGCACACAGAAATGGGAATATTGACCAGGAGCTGCAGGGGTTATACAGAGCGCACCCTGGCCACACAGTGATGGGAATGTTGACCAGGAGCTGCAGGGGTTATACAGAGCACACCCTGGCCACACAGTGATGGGAATGTTGACCAGGAGCTGCAGGAGTTATACAGAGCACACCCTGGCCACACTGAGATGGGAATGTTGACCAGGAGCTGCAGGGGTTATACAGAGCACACCCTGGCCACACAGAGATGGGAATGTTGACCAGGAGCTGCAGGGGTTATACAGAGCACACCCTGGCCACACAGAGATGGGAATGTTGCCCAGGAGCTGCAGGGGTTATACAGAGCACACCCTGGCCACACAGAGATGGGAATGTTAACCAGGAGCTGCAGGGGTTATACAGAGCACACCCTGGCCACACAGAGATGGGAATGTTAACCAGGAGCTGCAGGGGTTACACAGAGCACACCCTGACCACACACAAAGATGGGAATGTTGACCAGGAGCTACTGGGATTATACAGAGCACACCCTGGCCACACAGAGATGGGAATGTTGACCAGGAGCTGCAGGGGTTATACAGAGCACACACTGGCCACACAGAGATGGGAATGTTGACCAGGAGCTGCAGGGGTTATACAGAGCGCACCATTACCACACACAGAGATGGGAATGTTGACCAGGAGCTGCAGGAGTATACAGAGCACATCCTGGCCACACAGAGATGGGAATGTTGACCAGGAGCTGCAGGAGTTATACAGAGCACACCCTGGCCACACACAGAGATGGTAATGTTGACCAGGAGCTCCAGGAGTATACAGAGCACATCCTGGCCACACAGAGATGGGAATGGTGACCAGGAGCTGCAGGAGTTATACAGAGCAAATCCTGGCCACAGAGAGTTGGGAATGTTGACCAGGAGCTGCAGGGGTTATACAGAGCGCACTCTGGCCGCATAGAGATGGGAATGTTGACCAGGAGCTGCAGGGGTTAAGCAGAGCACACCCTGGCCACACAGAGATGGGAATGTTGACCAGGAGCTGCTGGGGTTATACAGAGCACACCCTGGATACACTGAGATGGAATGTTGTCCAGGAGCTGCTGGGGTTATACAGAGCACACCCTGGCCACACAAATATGGGAATGTTGACCAGGAGCTGCTGAGGTTATACTGAGCACACCCTGGCCACACAGAGATGGGAATGTTGACCAGGAGCTGCAGGGGTTGTACAGAGCACACACTGGCCACACAGAGATGAGAATGTTGACCAGGAGCTGCAGGGGTTATACTGAGCACACCCTGGCCACACAGAGATGGGAATGTTGACCAGGAGCTGCAGGTGTTATACAGTGCACACACTGGCCACACAGAGATGGGAATGTTGACCAGGAGCTGCAGGAGTTATACAGAGCACACCCTGGCCACACAGAGATGGGAATGTTGACGAGGAGCTGCAGGGGTTATACAGAGCACACCCTGGATACACTGAGATGGAAATGTTGACCAGGAGCTGCAGGGGTTAAACAGAGCACACCAAGGCCACACAGAGATGGGAATGTTGACCAGGAGCTGCTGAGGTTATACAGAGCACACCCTGGCCGCACAGAGATGGGAATGTTGACCAGGAGCTGCTGGGGTTATACAGAGCACACCCTGGCCACACAGATATGGGAATGTTGACCTGGATCTGCAGGGGTTATACAGAGCACACTCTGGCCACCCAGAGATGGGAATGTTGACCAGGAGCTGCAGGAGTTATACTGAGCACACCCTGGCCACACAGAGATGGGAATGTTGACCAGGAGCTGCAGGGGTTATACAGAGAACACACTGGCCACACAGAGATGAGAATGTTGACCAGGAGCTGCAGGTGTTATACAGTGCACACACTGGCCACACAGAGATGGGAATGTTGACCAGGAGCTGCAGGAGTTATACAGAGCACACCCTGGCCACACAGAGATTGGAATGTTGACGAGGAGCTGCAGGGGGTATACAGAGCACACCCTGGCCACACAGAGATGGGAATGTTGACCGGGAGCTGCAGGGGCTATACAGAGCACACCCTGGCCACACAGAGATGGGAATGTGGACCAGGAGCTGCAGGGGTTATAGAGAGCACACCCTAGCCACACACAGAGATGGGAATGTTGTCCAGGAGCTGCTGGGGTTATACAGAGCACACCCTGGCCACACAGAGATGGGAATGTTGACCAGGAGCTGCAGGGGTTATATAGATCACAACCTGGCCACACAGAGATGGGAATGTTGACCAGAAGCTGCAGGGGTTATACAGAGCACACCCTGGCCACACAGAGATGGGAATATTGACCAGGAGGTGCAGGAGTTATACAGAGCACACCCTGGCCACACAGAGATGGGAATGTTGACCAGAAGCTGCAGGGGTTATACAGAGCACACCCTGGCCACACAGAGATGGGAATGTTGACCAGGAGCTGCAGGGGTTAAACAGAGCACACCATGGCCACACAGAGATGGGAATGTTGATCAGGAGCTGTGGTTATACAGAGCAAACCCTGTCCACACAGAGATGGGAATGTTGACCAGGAGCTGCAGGGGTTATACAGAGCACACCCTGTCCACACAGAGATGGGAATGTTGACCAGGAGCTGCAGGGGTTATACAGAGCACACCCTGGACACACAGAGATGGGATTGTTGACCAGGAGCTGCAGGGGTTATACAGAGCACACCCTGGCCACACAGAGATGGAAATGCTGACCAGGAGCTGCAGTTGATATACAGAGCACACTCTGGCCACACAGAGATGGGAATGTTGACCAGGAGCTGGGGTTATTCAGAGCACACTCTGGACACACAGGGATGGGAATGTTGACCAGGAGCTGCAGAGGTTTTACAGAGAACACCCTGGCCACAGAGCACACCCTGGCCACACAGTGATGGGAATGTTGACCAGGATATGCAGGAGTTATACAGAGCACACCCTGGCCACACAGAGATGGGAATGTTGACCAGGAGCTGGGGTTATTCAGAGCACACTCTGGACACACAGAGATGGGAATGTTGACCAGGAGCAGGGGTTATACAGAGCACATCCTGGCCACACAGAGATGGGAATGTTGACCAGGAGCTGCAGGGGTTATGCAGAGCACACCCTGGCCACACAGAGATGGGAATGTTGACCAGGAGCTGCAGGGGTTATACAGAGCACACCCTGGCCACACAGAGTTGGAAATGTTGACAGGAGCTGCAGCGATTATACAGAGCACACCCTGGACACACAGAGATGGGACTGTTGACCAGGAGCTGCAGGGGTTATACAGAGCACACCCTGGCCACACAGAGATGGGAATGTTGACCAGGAGCTGCAGGGGTTATACAGAGCACACCCTGGCCACACAGAGATGGGACTGTTGCCCAGGAGCTGCAGGGGTTATACAGAGCACACCCTGGCCACACAGAGATGGGAATGTTGACCAGGAGCTGCAGGTGTTATACAGAGCACACCCTGACCACACAGGGATGGGAATGCTGACCAGGAGCTGCAGGGGTTATACAGAGCACACCCTGGCCACACAGAGATGGGACTGTTGACCAGGAGCTGCAGGGGTTATACAGAGCACACCCTGCCACACAGAGATGGGAATGTTGACCAGGAGCTTCAGGGGTTATACAGAGCACAACCTGAACACACAGTGATGGGAATGTTGACCAGGATATGCAGGAGTTATACGGAGCACACCCTGGACACACAGAGATGGGAATGTTGACCAGGAGCTGCTGGGGTTATACAGAGCACACCCTGGCCACACAGAGATGGAAATGTTGACCAGGAGCTGCAGGGATTACACAGAGCACACCCTGGCCACACAGAGATGGGAATGTTGACCAGGAGCTGCAGGGGTTATACAGAGCACACCCTGTCCACACAGAGATGGGAATGTTGACCAGGAGCTGCAGGGGTTATACAGAGCACACCCTGGCCACACAGAGATGGGATTGTTGACCAGGAGCTGCAGGGGTTATACAGAGCACACCCTGGCCACACAGAGATGGAAATGCTGACCAGGAGCTGCAGTTGATATACAGAGCACACTCTGGCCACACAGAGATGGGAATGTTGACCAGGAGCTGGGGTTATTCAGAGCACACTCTGGACACACAGGGATGGGAATGTTGACCAGGAGCTGCAGAGGTTTTACAGAGAACACCCTGGCCACAGAGCACACCCTGGCCACACAGTGATGGGAATGTTGACCAGGATATGCAGGAGTTATACAGAGCACACCCTGGCCAGACAGAGATGGGAATGTTGACCAGGAGCTGGGGTTATTCAGAGCACACTCTGGACACACAGAGATGGGAATGTTGACCAGGAGCAGGGGTTATACAGAGCACATCCTGGCCACACAGAGATGGGAATGGTGACCAGGAGCTGCAGGGGTTATGCAGAGCACACCCTGGCCACACAGAGATGGGAATGTTGACCAGGAGCTGCAGGGGTTATGCAGAGCACACCCTGGCCACACAGAGATGGGAATGTTGACCAGGAGCTGCAGGGGTTACACAGTGCACACCCTGGCCACACAGAGTTGGAAATGTTGACAGGAGCTGCAGCGATTATACAGAGCACACCCTGGACACACAGAGATGGGACTGTTGACCAGGAGCTGCAGGGGTTATACAGAGCACACCCTGGCCACACAGAGATGGGATTGTTGACCAGGAGCTGCAGGGGTTATACAGAGCACACCCTGGCCACACAGAGATGGGACTGTTGACCAGGAGCTGCAGGGGTTATACAGAGCACACCCTGGCCACACAGAGATGGGAATGTTGACCAGGAGCTGCAGGTGTTATACAGAGCACACCCTGACCACACAGGGATGGGAATGCTGACCAGGAGCTGCAGGGGTTATACAGAGCACACCCTGGCCACACAGTGATGGGAATGTTGACCAGGAGCTGCAGGGGTTATACAGAGCACAACCTGAACACACAGTGATGGGAATGTTGACCAGGATATGCAGGAGTTATACGGAGCACACCCTGGACACAAAGAGATGGGAATGTTGACCAGGAGCTGCAGGGGTTATGCAGAGCACTCCCTGGCCACACAGAAATCGGAAAGTTGACCAGGAGCTGCAGGTGTTATACAGAGCACTCCCTGGCCACACAGAGATGGGAATGTTGACCAGGAGCTGCTGGGGTTATACAGAGCACACCCTGGATACACTGAGATGGAAATGTTGACCAGGAGCTGCAGGGGTTAAACAGAGAACACCCTGGCCACACAGAGATGGGAATGTTGACCAGGAGCTGCTGAGGTTATACAGAGCACACCCTGGCCGCACAGAGATGGGAATGTTGACCAGGAGCTGCTGGGGTTATACAGAGCACACCCTGGCCACACACAGATGGGAATGTTGACCAGGAGCTGCTGAGGTTATACAGAGCACACCCTGGCCGCACATAGATGGGAATGTTGACCAGGAGCTGCAGGGGTTATACAGAGCACAACCTGAACACACAGTGATGGGAATGTTGACCAGGATATGCAGGAGTTATACGGAGCACACCCTGGACACACAGAGATGGGAATGTTGACCAGGAGCTGCTGGGGTTATACAGAGCACACCCTGGCCACACAGAGATGGAAATGTTGACCAGGAGCTGCAGGGATTACACAGAGCACACCCTGGCCACACTGAGATGGGAATGTTGACCAGGAGCTGCAGGGGTTATACAGAGCACAACCTGTCCACACAGAGATGGGAATGTTGACCAGGAGCTGCAGGGGTTATACAGAGCACACCCTGGCCACACAGAGATGGGATTGTTGACCAGGAGCTGCAGGGGTTATACAGAGCACACCCTGGCCACACAGAGATGGAAATGTTGACCAGGAGCTGCAGTTGATATACAGAGCACACTCTGGCCACACAGAGATGGGAATGTTGACCAGGAGCTGGGGTTATTCAGAGCACACTCTGGACACACAGGGATGGGAATGTTGACCAGGAGCTGCAGAGGTTTTACAGAGAACACCCTGGCCACAGAGCACACCCTGGCCACACAGTGATGGGAATGTTGACCAGGATATGCAGGAGTTATACAGAGCACACCCTAGACTCACAGAGATGGGAATGTTTACCAGGAGCTGGGGTTATTCAGAGCACACTCTGGACACACAGAGATGGGAATGTTGACCAGGAGCAGGGGTTATACAGAGCACATCCTGGCCACACAGAGATGGGAATGTTGACCAGGAGCTGCAGGGGTTATGCAGAGCACACCCTGGCCACACAGAGATGGGAATGTTGACCAGGAGCTGCAGGGGTTATACAGAGCACACCCTGGCCACAGAGTTGGAAATGTTGACAGGAGCTGCAGGGATTATACAGAGCACACCCTGGACACACAGAGATGGGACTGTTGACCAGGAGCTGCAGGGGTTATACAGAGCACACCCTGGCCACACAGAGATGGGAATGTTGACCAGGAGCTGCAGGGGTTATACAGAGCACACCCTGGCCACACAGAGATGGGACTGTTGACCAGGAGCTGCAGGGGTTATACAGAGCACATCCTGACCACACACAGATGGGAATGTTCACCAGGAGCTGCAGGGGTTATATAGAGCACACTCTGGCCACACAGAGATGGGAATGTTGACCAGAAGCTGCTGGGGTTATACAGAGCACACCCTGACCACACAGGGATGGGAATGTTGACCAGGAGCTGCAGGGGTTATACAGAGCACACCCTGGCCACACAGAGATGGGAATGCTGACCAGGAGCTGCAGGGGTTATACAGAGCACACCCTGGCCACACAGAGATGGGAATGTTGACCAGGAGCTGCAGGGGTTATACAGAGCACACCCTGGCCACACAGTGATGGGAATGTTGACCAGGAGCTGCAGGGGTTATACAGAGCACACCCTGGCCACACAGAGATGGGAATGTTGACCAGGAGCTGCAGGGGTTATACAGAGCACACCCTGGCCACACAGAGATGGGAATGTTGACCAGGAGCTGCAGGGGTTATACAGAGCACACCCTGGCCACACAGTGATGGGAATGTTGACCAGGAGCTGCAGGGGTTATACAGAGCACAACCTGAACACACAGTGATGGGAATGTTGACCAGGATATGCAGGAGTTATACGGAGCACACCCTGGACACACAGAGATGGGAATGTTGACCAGGAACTGCAGGGGTTACACAGAGCACTCCCTGGCCACACAGAGATGGGAATGTTGACCAGGAGCAGGGGTTATACAGAGCACATCCTGGCCACACAGAGATGGGAATGTTGACCAGGAGCAGGGGTTATACAGAGCACGCCCTGGCCACACAGAGATGGGAATGTTGACCAGGAGCTGCAGGGGTTATACAGAGCGCACCCTGACCACACACAGAGATGGGAATGTTGACCAGGAGCTGCAGGAGTATACAGAGCACATCCTGGCCACACAGAGATGGGAATGTTGACCAGGAGCTGCAGGAGTTATACAGAGCACACCCTGGCCACACACAGAGATGGGAATGTTGACCAGGAGCTGCAGGAGTATACAGAGCACATCCTGGCCACACAGAGATGGGAATGGTGACCAGGAGCTGCAGGAGTTATACAGAGCAAATCCTGGCCACAGAGAGTTGGGAATGTTGACCAGGAGCTGCAGGGGTTATACAGAGCGCACTCTGGCCGCATAGAGATGGGAATGTTGACCAGGAGCTGCAGGGCTTAAACAGAGCACACCCTGGCCACACAGAGATGGGAATGTTGACCAGGAGCTGCTGGGGTTATACAGAGCACACCCTGGATACACAGATATGGGAATGTTGTCCAGGAGCTGCAGGGGTTATACAGAGCACACCCTGGCCACACAGATATGGGAATGTTGTCCAGGAGCTGCAGGGGTTATACAGAGCACACCCTGGCCACACAGAAATGGGAATGTTGACCAGGAGCTGCTGAGGTTATACAGAGCACACCCTGGCCACACAGATATGGGAATGTTGTCCAGGAGCTGCAGGGGTTATACAGAGCACACACTGGCCACACAGAGATGAGAATGTTGACCAGGAGCTGCAGGTGTTATACAGAGCACACCCTGGCCACACAGAGATGGGAATGTTGACGAGGAGCTGCAGGGGGTATACAGAGCACACCCTGGCCACACAGAGATGGGAATGTTGACCGGGAGCTGCAGGGGCTATACAGAGCACACCCTGGCCACACAGAGATGGGAATGTGGACCAGGAGCTGCAGGGGTTATACAGAGCACGCCCTGGCCACACACAGAGATGGGAATGTTGTCCAGGAGCTGCTGGGGTTATACAGAGCACACCCTGGCCACACAGAGATGGGAATGTTGATCAGGTTCTGCAGGGGTTATACAGAGCACAACCTGGCCACACAGAGATGGGAATGTTGACCAGGAGCTGCAGGTGTTATATAGATCACAACCTGGCCACACAGAGATGGGAATGTTGACCAGAAGCTGCAGTGGTTATACAGAGCACACCCTGGCCACACAGAGATGGGAATATTGACCAGGAGCTGCAGGGGTGATACAGAGCACACACTGGCCACACAGTGATGGGAATGTAGACCAGGAGCTCGGGTTACACAGAGCACACCCTGGCCACACAGAGATGGGGATGTTGAACAGGAGCTGCAGGGGTTATACAGAGCACACCCTGGCCACACAGAGATGGGAATGTTGACCAGGAGCTGCAGGGGTTATACAGAGCACACCCTGGCCACACAGAGACGGGAATGTTGCCCAGGAGCTGCAGGAGTTATACAGAGCACATCCTGGCCACACACAGAGATGGGAATGTTAACCAGGAGCTGCAGGGGTTACACAGAGCACACCCTGACCACACACAAAGATGAGAATGTTGACCAGGAGCTACTGGGATTATACAGTGCACATCCTCGCCACACAGAGATGGGAATGTTGACCAGGAGCTGCAGGGGTTATACAGAGCACACACTGGCCACACAGAGATGGGAATGTTGACCAGGAGCTGTAGGGGTTATACAGAGCGCACCCTGACCACACACAGAGGTGGGAATGTTGACCAGGAGCTGCAGGAGTATACAGAGCACATCCTGGCCACACAGAGATGGGAATGGTGACCAGGAGCTGCAGGAGTTATACAGAGCACATCCTGGCCACAGAGAGTTGGGAATGTTGACCAGGAGCTGCAGGGGTTATACAGAGCGCACTCTGGCCGCATAGAGATGGGAATGTTGACCAGGAGCTGCAGGGGTTAAACAGAGCACACCCTGGCCACACAGAGATGGGAATGTTGACCAGGAGCTGCTGGGGTTATACAGAGCACACCCTGGATACACTGAGATGGAAATGTTGACCAGGAGCTGCAGGGGTTAAACAGAGAACACCCTGGCCACACAGAGATGGGAATGTTGACCAGGAGCTGCTGAGGTTATACAGAGCACACCCTGGCCGCACAGAGATGGGAATGTTGACCAGGAGCTGCTGGGGTTATACAGAGCACACCCTGGCCACACACAGATGGGAATGTTGACCAGGAGCTGCTGAGGTTATACAGAGCACACCCTGGCCGCACAGAGATGGGAATGTTGACCAGGAGCTGCTGAGATTATACAGAGCACACCCTGGCCACACAGAGATGGGAATGTTGACCAGGTGCTGCAGGGGTTATACAGAGCACAGCCTGGCCTCACAGAGATGGGAATGCTGACCAGGAGCTGCTGAGGTTATACAGAGCACACCCTGGCCACACAGAGATGGGAATGTTGACCTGGAGCTGCAGGAGTTATACAGAGCACACCCTGGCCACACAGAGATGGGAATGTTGACGAGGAGCTGCAGGGGGTATACAGAGCACATCCTGGCCACACAGAGATGGGAATGTTGACCGGGAGCTGCAGGGGCTATACAGAGCACACCCTGGCCACACAGAGATGGGAATGTGGACCAGGAGCTGCAGGGGTTATAGAGAGCACACCCTAGCCACACACAGAGATGGGAATGTTGTCCAAGAGCTGCTGGGGTTATACAGAGCACACCCTGGCCACACAGAGATGGGAATGTTGATCAGGTGCTGCAGTGGTTATACAGAGCACACCCTGGTCACACAGAGATGGGAATGTTGACCAGGAGTTGCAGGAGTTATACAGAGCACAACCTGGCCACACAGAGATGGGAATATTGACCAGGAGCTGCAGGGGTGATACAGAGCACACACTGGCCACACACTGATGGGAATGTTGACCAGGAGCTGCAGGTGTTATACAGAGCACACACTGGCCACACAGTGATGGGAATGTTGACCAGGAGCTGGGGTTACACAGAGCACACCCTGGCCACACAGAGATGGGAATGTTGAACAGGAGCTGCAGGGGTTATACAGAGCACACACTGGCCACACAGTGATGGGAATGTTGACCAGGAGCTGGGGTTACACAGAGCACACCCTGGCCACACAGTGATGGGAATGTTGACCAGAAGCTGGGGTTACACAGAGCACACCCTGGCCACACGGTGATGGGAATGTTGACAAGGAGCTGGGGTTACACAGAGCACCCCCAGGCCACACAGAGATGGGAATGTTGACCAGGAGCTGCAGGGGTTATACAGAGCACACCCTGGCCACACAGAGATGGGAATGTTGACCAGGAGCTGTGGTTATACAGAGCACACCCTGGCCACACAGAGATGGGAATGTTGATCAGGAGCTGGGGTTAGACAGAGCACACCCTGTCCACACAGAGATGGGAATGTTGACGAGGAGCTGCAGGGGTTATACAGAGCAAACCCTGGACACACAGTGATGGGAATGTTGACCAGGAGCTGGGGTTACACAGAGCACACCCTGGCCACACAGAGATTGGAATGTTGACCGGGAGCTGCAGGGGTTATACAGAGCACACCCTGGCCACACAGAGATGGGAATGTGGACCAGGAGCTGCAGGGGTTATACAGAGCACACCCTGGCCACACAGAGATGGGAATGTGGACCAGGAGCTGCAGGGGTTATACAGAGCACACCCGAGCCACACACAGAGATGGGAATGTTGTCCAGGAGCTGCTGGGGTTATACAGAGCACACCCTAGCCACACAGAGATGGGAATGTTGACCAGGAGCTGCAGGGGTTATCTAGAGCACACCCTGGTCACACAGAGATGGGAATGTTGAGTAGGAGCTGCAGGGGTTATACAGAGCACACCCTGGCCACACACAGATGGGAATGTTCACCAGGAGCTGCAGGAGTTATACAGAGCGCACCCTGGCCACACAGAGATGGGAATGTTGACTCGGATATTCAGGGGTAATACAGTGCACACCCTGGCCACACAGAGTTGGGAATGTTGACCAGGAGCTGCAGGGGTTATACAGAGCACACCCTGGCCACACAGAGATGGGAATGTTGACCAGGATATGCAGGAGTTATACAGAGCACACCTTGGCCACACACAGATGGGAATATTGACCAGGAGCTGCAGGGGTTATACAGAGCACACCCTGGCCACACAGAGATGGGAATGTTGACCAGGAGCTGGGGTTATTCAGAGCACACTCTGGACACACAGAGATGGGAATGTTGACCAGGAGCAGGGGTTATACAGAGCACATCCTGGCCACACAGAGATGGGAATGTTGACCAGGAGCTGGGGTTATTCAGAGCACACTCTGGACACACAGAGATGGGAATGTTGACCTGGAGCAGGGGTTATACAGAGCACATCCTGGCCACACAGATATGGGAATGTTGACCAGGAGCTGCAGGGGTTATGCAGAGCACACCCTGGCCACACAGAGATGGGAATGTTGACCAGGAGCTGCAGGGGTTATACAGAGCACACCCTGGCCACACAGAGTTGGAAATGTTGACAGGAGCTGCAGGGATTATACAGAGCACACCCTGGACACACAGAGATGGGACTGTTGACCAGGAGCTGCAGGGGTTATACAGAGCACACCCTGGCCACACAGAGATGGGAATGTTGACCAGGAGCTGCAGGGGTTATACAGAGCACACCCTGGCCACACAGAGATGGGACTGTTGACCAGGAGCTGCAGGGGTTATACAGAGCACATCCTGACCACATACAGATGGGAATGTTCACCAGGAGCTGCAGGAGTTATACAGAGCACACTCTGGCCACACAGAGATGGGAATGTTGACCAGAAGCTGCAGGGGTTATACAGAGCACACCCTGACCACACAGGGATGGGAATGTTGACCAGGAGCTGCAGGGGTTATACAGAGCACACCCTGGCCACACAGTGATGGGAATGTTGACCAGGAGCTGCAGGGGTTATACAGAGCACACCCTGGCCACACAGAGATGGGAATGTTGACCAGGAGCTGCTGGGGTTATACAGAGCACACCCTGGCCACACAGAGATGGAAATGTTGACCAGGAGCTGCAGGGATTACACAGAGCACACCCTGTCCACACAGAGATGGGAATGTTGACCAGGAGCTGCAGGGGTTATACAGAGCACACCCTGGCCACACATAGATGGGAATGTTGACCAGGAGCTGCAGGGGTTATACAGAGCACACCCTGGCCACACAGAGATGGAAATGTTGACCAGGAGCTGCAGTTGATATACAGAGCACACTCTGGCCACACAGAGATGGGAATGTTGACCAGGAGCTGGGGTTATTCAGAGCACACTCTGGACACACAGGGATGGGAATGCTGACCAGGAGCTGCAGAGGTTTTACAGAGAACACCCTGGCCACAGAGCACACCCTGGCCACACAGTGATGGGAATGTTGACCAGGATATGCAGGAGTTATACAGAGCACACCCTGGCCACACAGAGATGGGAATGTTGACCAGGAGCTGGGGTTATTCAGAGCACACTCTGGACACACAGAGATGGGAATGTTGACCAGGAGCAGGGGTTATACAGAGCACATCCTGGCCACACAGAGATGGGAATTTTGACCAGGAGCTGCAGGGGTTATGCAGAGCACACCCTGGACACACAGAGATGGGACTGTTGACCAGGAGCTGCAGGGGTTATACAGAGCACACCCTGGCCACACAGAGATGGGAATGTTGACCAGATGCTGCAGGGGTTATACAGAGCACACCCTGACCACACAGGGATGGGAATGTTGACCAGGAGCTGCAGGGGTTATACAGAGCACACCCTGACCACACAGGGATGGGAATGTTGACCAGGAGCTGCAGGTGTTATACAGAGCACACCCTGACCACACAGAGATGGGAATGTTGACCAGGAGCTGCAGGGGTTATACAGAGCACATCCTGACCACACACAGATGGGAATGTTCACCAGGAGCTGCAGGGGTTATATAGAGCACACTCTGGCCACACAGAGATGGGAATGTTGACCAGAAGCTGCAGGGGTTATACAGAGCGCACCCTGACCACACAGGGATGGGAATGTTGACCAGGAGCTGCAGGGGTTATACAGAGCACACCCTGGCCACACAGTGATGGGAATGTTGACCAGGAGCTGCAGGGGTTATACAGAGCACACCCTGGCCACACAGAGATGGGAATGTTGACCAGGAGCTGCAGGGGTTATACAGAGCACAACCTGAACACACAGTGATGGGAATGTTGACCAGGATATGCAGGAGTTATACAGAGCACACCCTGGACACACAGAGATGGGAATGTTGACCAGGAGCTGCAGGGGTTATACAGAGCACAACCTGAACACACAGTGATGGGAATGTTGACCAGGATATGCAGGTGTTATACAGAGCACACCCTGGACACACAGAGATGGAAATGTTGACCAGGAGCTGCAGGGGTTATATAGAGTACACGCTGGCCACACAGAGATGGGAATGTTGACCAGGAACTGCAGGGGTTATACAGAGCACACCCTGGCGACACAAAGTTGGGAATGTTGACCAGGAGCTGCAGGGGTTATGCAGAGCACACCCTGGACACGCAGAGATGAGAATGTTGACCAGGACCTGCTGGGGTTATACAGAGCACACCCTGGCCACACAGAGATGGGAATGTTGACCAGGAGCTGCAGGGATTACACAGAGCACACCCTGTCCACACCGAGATGGGAATGTTGACCAGGAGCTGCAGGGGTTATACAGAGCACACCCTGGCCACACAGAGATGGGAATGTTCATCAGGAGCTGCAGGGGTTATACAGAGCACACTCTGGCCACACAGAGATGGGAATGTTGACCAGGAGCTGGGGTTATTCAGAGCACACTCTGGACACACAGAGATGGGAATGTTGACCAGGAGTTGCTGTGGTTATACGGAGCACACCCTGGCCACACAGAGATGGGAATGTTGACCAGGAGTTGCAGGGGTTATACAGAGCACACTCTGGCCACACACAGAGGGATTGTTGACCAGTAGCTACAGGAGTTAGACAGAGCACACCCTGGCCATGCAGAGATGGGAAAGTTGACCAGGAGCTGCAGGGGTTAAACAGAGTACACCCTGGCCACACAGTGATGGGAATGTTGACCAGGAGCAGGGGTTATACAGAGCACACCCTGGCCACACAGAGATAGGAATGTTGACCAGGAGCTGCAGGAGTTATACAGAGCACACCTTGGCCACACTCAGATGGGAATGTTGACCAGGAGCTGCAGGGGTTATACAGAGCACACCCTGGCCACACAGTGATGGGAATGTTGACCAGGAGCTGCTGAGGTTATACAGAGCGCACCCTTGCCACACAGAGATGGGAATGTTGACCAGGAGCTGCAGGGGTTATACAGAGCACACCCTGGCCACACAGAGATGGGAATGATGACCAGGAGCTGCTGGGGTTATAAGAGCACACCCTGGCCACACAGAGATGGGAATGTTGACCAGGAGCAGCGGTTATACAGAGCACGCCCTGGCCACACAGAGATGGGAATGTTGTCCAGGAGCTGCTGGGGTTATACAGAGCACACCCTGGCCACACAGAGATGGGAATGTTGACCAGGAGGTGCAGGGGTTAAGCAGAGCACACGCTGGCCACACAGAGATGGGAATGTTGACCAGGAGCTGCAGGGGTTAGACAGAGCACACCCTGGCCACACAGAGATGGGAATGTTGACCAGGAGCTGCAGGGGTTATACAGAGCACACCCTGGCCACACAGAGATGGGAATGTTGACCAGGAGCTGCAGGGGTTATACAGAGAACACCCTGGACACACAGTGATGGGAATGTTGACCAGGTGCTGCAGGGGTTATACAGAGCACACCCTGGCCACACGTAGATGGGAATGTTGACCAGGAGCTGCAGGGGTTATACAGAGCACACCCTGGCCATAAAGAGATGGGAATGTTGACCAGAAGCTGCAGGGGTTATACGGAGCACACACTGGCCACACAGAGAAGGGAATGTTGACCAGGAGCTGCAGGGGTTATACAGAGCACACCCTGTCCACACAGAGATGGGCATGTTGACCAGGAGCTCCAGGGGTTATACAGAGCGCACCCTGGCCAGACAGAGATGGGAATGTTGACCAGGAGCTGCAGGAGTTATACAGAGCACACCCTGGCCACACACAGAGAAGGGAATGTTGTCCAGGAGCTGAAGGGGTTATACAGAGCACCCCCTGGCCGCACAGAGATGGGAATGTTGACCAGGAGCTGCACGGGTTATACAGAGCACACCCTGGCCACACAGTGATGGGAATGTTGACCAGGAGCTGTAGCAGTTATACAGAGCACACCCTGGCCACACATAGATGGGAATGTTGACCAGGAGCTGCAGGGGTTATACAGAGCATACCCTGGCCATACAGAGATGGGAATGTTGACCAGGAGCTGCAGGGGTTATACGGAGCACACCCTGGCCATCCAGAGATGGGAATGTTGACCAGGAGCTGCAGGGGTTATACAGAGCACACCCTGGCCACACAGAGATGGAAATGTTGACCATGAGCTGCAGGGTTTATACAGAGCACATCCTGGCCACACAGAGATGGGACTGTTCACCAGGAGCTGCAGGGGTTATATAGAGCACACTCTGGCCACACACAGAGAAGGGAATGTTGTCCAGGAGCTGCAGGGGTTATACAGAGCACAACCTGACCACACAGTGATGGGAATATTGACCAGGATATGCAGGAGTTATACAGAGCGTACCCTGGCTACACAGAGATGGGAATGTTGACCTGGAGCTGCAGGGGTTATACAGAGCACACCCTGGCCACACAGAGATGGGAATGTTGATCAGGAGCTGCAGGGGTTATACAGAGCACACCCTGGCCACACAGAGATGGAAATGTTGACCAGGAGCTGCAGTTGATATACAGAGCACATTCTGGCCACACAGAGATGGGAATGTTGACCAGGAGCTGGGGTTATTCAGAGCACACTCTGGACACACAGAGATGGGAATGTTCACCAGGAGCTGCTGGGGTTATACAGAGCACACCCTGGCCACACGGAGATCGGAATGTTGACCAGGAGTTGCAGGGCTTATACAGAGCACACCCTGGCCACACAGAGATGGGAATGTTGACCAGGAGCTGCAGGGGTTATACAGAGCACACCGTGGCCACACAAAGTTGGGAATATTGACCAGGAGCTGCAGGGGTTATACAGAGCACACCCTGGCCACACACAGAGAAGGGAATGTTGTCCAGGAGCTGCAGGGGTTATACAGAGCACACCCTGGCCACACAGAGATGGGAATGTTGACCAGGAGCTGCTGGGGTTATACAGAGAACACCCTGGCCACAGAGCACACCCTGGCCACACACAGATGGGAATGTTGACCAGGAGCTGCTGGGATTATACAGAGCACACCCTGGCCACACAGAGATGAGAATGTTCACCAGGAGCTGCTGGGATTATACAGAGCACACCCTGGCCACACAGAGATGGAAGTGTTGACCAGGAGCTGCTGGGGTTATACAGAGCACACCCTGGCCACACATAGATGGGAATGTTGACCAGGAGCTGCAGGGGTGATACAGAGCACACCCTGGACACACAGAGATGGAAATGTTGACCAGGAGCTGCAGGGGTTATACAGAGCCCACTCTGGCCACACAGAGATGGGAATGTTCACCAGGAGCTGGGTTTATTCAGAGCACACTCTGGACACACAGAGATGGGAATGTTGACCAGGAGCTGCAGGTGTTACCAGAGAACACCCTGGCCACAGAGCACACCCTGGCCACACACAGATGGGAATGTTGACCAGGAAGTGCAGGGATTATACAGAGCACACCCTGGCCACACAGAGATGGGAATGTTGACCAGGAGCTGGGGTTATACAGAGCACACACTGGCCACACAGAGATGGGAATGTTGACCAGGAGCTGCAGGGGTAATACAGAGCACACTCTGGCCACACACAGAGGGATTGTAGACCAGGAGCTGCAGGAGTTAGACAGAGCACACCCTGGCCATGCAGAGATGGGAATGTTGACCAGGAGCTGCAGGGGTTAAACAGAGTACACCCTGGCCACACAGTGATGGGAATGTTGACAAGGAGCAGGGGTTATACTGAGCACACCCTGGCCGCACAGAGATGGGAATGTTGACCAGGAGCTGCAGGAGTATACAGAGCAGATCCTGCCCACACAGAGAGATGGGAATGTTAACCAGGAGCTGCAGGGGTTATACAGAGCAGACCCTGGCCACACAGAGATAGGAATGTTGACCAGGAGCTGCAGGGTTTATACAGAGCACACCCTGGCCACACAGAGATGGGAATGTTGACCAGGAGCAGGGGTTATACAGAGCAGACCCTGGCCACACAGAGATAGGAATGTTGACCAGGAGCTGCAGGGGTTATACAGAGCACACCCTGGCCACACAGTGATGGGAATGTTGACCAGGAGCAGGGGTTATACAGAGCACACCCTGGCCACACAGAGATAGGAATGTTGACCAGGATATGCAGGAGTTATACAAAGCGTACCCTGGCTACACAGAGATGGGAATGTTGACCTGGAGCTGCAGGGATTATACAGAGCACACCCTGGCCACACAGAGATGGAAATGTTGACCAGGAGCTGCAAGGATTATACAGAGCACACCCTGACCACACAGAGATGGGACTGTTCACCAGGAGCTGCAGGGGTTATATAGAGCACACTCTGGCCACACACAGAGAAGGGAATGTTGTCCAGGTGCTGCAGGGGTTATACAGAGCACAACCTGACCACACAGTGATAGGAATGTTGACCAGGATATGCAGGAGTTATACAGAGCGTACCCTGGCTACACAGAGATGGGAATGTTGACCTGGAGCTGCAGGGGTTATACAGAGCACACCCTGGCCACACAGAGATGGGAATGTTGACCAGGAGCTGCAGGGGTTATACAGAGCACACCCTGGCCACACACAGAGAAGGGAATGTTGTCCAGGAGCTGCAGGGGTTATACAGAGCACACCCTGGCCACACAGTGATGGGAATGTTGACCAGGAGCTGCAGGGGTTATTAAGTGCACACCCTGGCCACACACAGAGAAGGGAATGTTGTCCAGGAGCTGCAGGGGTTATACAGAGCACACCATGGCCACACAAAGTTGGGAATGTTGACCAGGAGCTGCAGGGGTTATACAGAGCACAGCTGGCCACACAGAAATCGGAAAGTTGACCAGGAGCTGCAGGTGTTATACAGAGCACTCCCTGGCCACACAGAGATGGGAATGTTGACCAGGAGCTGCTGGGGTTATACAGAGCACACCCTGGCCACACAGAGATGGGAATGTTGACCAGGAGCTGCAGGAGTTATACAGAGCACACCCTGACCACACAGAGATGGGAATGTTGACCAGGAGCAGGGGTTATACAGAGCACACCCTGGCCACACACAGAGAAGGGAATGTTGTCCAGGAGCTGCAGGGGTTATACAGAGCACACCCTGGCCACACAGAGATGGGAATGTTGACCAGGAGCTGCAGGAGTATACAGAGCAGATCCTGCCCACACAGAGAGATGGGCATGTTAACCAGGAGCTGCAGGGGTTATACAGAGCACACCCTGGCCACACAGAGATGGAAATGTTGACCAGGAGCAGGGGTTATACAGAGCAGACCCTGGCCACACAGAGATAGGAATGTTGACCATGAGCTGCAGGGGTTATACAGAGCACACCCTGGCCACACAGAGATGGGAATGTTGACCAGGAGCTGCAGGCGTTATACAGAGCACACCCTGGCCACACAGAGATGGGAATGTTGACCAGGAGCAGGGGTTATACAGAGCAGACCCTGGCCACACAGAGATAGGAATGTTGACCAGGAGCTGCAGGGTTTATACAGAGCACACCCTGGCCACACAGAGATGGGAATGTTGACCAGGAGCAGGGGTTATACAGAGCAGACCCTGGCCACACAGAGATAGGAATGTTGACCAGGAGCTGCAGGGGTTATACAGAGCACACCCTGGCCACACAGTGATGGGAATGTTGACCAGGAGCAGGGGTTATACAGAGCACACCCTGGCCACACAGAGATAGGAATGTTGACCAGGATATGCAGGAGTTATACAAAGCGTACCCTGGCTACACAGAGATGGGAATGTTGACCTGGAGCTGCAGGGATTATACAGAGCACACCCTGGCCACACAGAGATGGAAATGTTGACCAGGAGCTGCAAGGATTATACAGAGCACACCCTGACCACACAGAGATGGGACTGTTCACCAGGAGCTGCAGGGGTTATATAGAGCACACTCTGGCCACACACAGAGAAGGGAATGTTGTCCAGGTGCTGCAGGGGTTATACAGAGCACAACCTGACCACACAGTGATAGGAATGTTGACCAGGATATGCAGGAGTTATACAGAGCGTACCCTGGCTACACAGAGATGGGAATGTTGACCTGGAGCTGCAGGGGTTATACAGAGCACACCCTGGCCACACAGAGATGGGAATGTTGACCAGGAGCTGCAGGGGTTATACAGAGCACACCCTGGCCACACACAGAGAAGGGAATGTTGTCCAGGAGCTGCAGGGGTTATACAGAGCACACCCTGGCCACACAGTGATGGGAATGTTGACCAGGAGCTGCAGGGGTTATTAAGTGCACACCCTGGCCACACACAGAGAAGGGAATGTTGTCCAGGAGCTGCAGGGGTTATACAGAGCACACCATGGCCACACAAAGTTGGGAATGTTGACCAGGAGCTGCAGGGGTTATACAGAGCACAGCTGGCCACACAGAAATCGGAAAGTTGACCAGGAGCTGCAGGTGTTATACAGAGCACTCCCTGGCCACACAGAGATGGGAATGTTGACCAGGAGCTGCTGGGGTTATACAGAGCACACCCTGGCCACACAGAGATGGGAATGTTGACCAGGAGCTGCAGGAGTTATACAGAGCACACCCTGACCACACAGAGATGGGAATGTTGACCAGGAGCAGGGGTTATACAGAGCACACCCTGGCCACACACAGAGAAGGGAATGTTGTCCAGGAGCTGCAGGGGTTATACAGAGCACACCCTGGCCACACAGAGATGGGAATGTTGACCAGGAGCTGCAGGAGTATACAGAGCAGATCCTGCCCACACAGAGAGATGGGCATGTTAACCAGGAGCTGCAGGGGTTATACAGAGCACACCCTGGCCACACAGAGATGGAAATGTTGACCAGGAGCAGGGGTTATACAGAGCAGACCCTGGCCACACAGAGATAGGAATGTTGACCATGAGCTGCAGGGGTTATACAGAGCACACCCTGGCCACACAGAGATGGGAATGTTGACCAGGAGCTGCAGGCGTTATACAGAGCACACCCTGGCCACACAGAGATGGGAATGTTGACCAGGAGCAGGGGTTATACAGAGCAGACCCTGGCCACACAGAGATAGGAATGTTGACCAGGAGCTGCAGGGTTTATACAGAGCACACCCTGGCCACACAGAGATGGGAATGTTGACCAGGAGCAGGGGTTATACAGAGCAGACCCTGGCCACACAGAGATAGGAATGTTGACCAGGAGCTGCAGGGGTTATACAGAGCACACCCTGGCCACACAGTGATGGGAATGTTGACCAGGAGCAGGGGTTATACAGAGCACACCCTGGCCACACAGAGATAGGAATGTTGACCAGGAGCTGCAGGGGTTATACAGAGCACACCCTGGCCATACAGAGATGGAAATGTTGACCAGGAGCTGCAGGGATTATACAGAGCACAACCTGACCACACAGTGATGGGAATGTTGACCAGGATATGCAGGAGTTATACAGAGCGTACCCTGGCTACACAGAGATGGGAATGTTGACCTGGAGCTGCAGGTGTTATTAAGTGCACACCCTGGCCACACACAGAGAAGGGAATGTTGTCCAGGAGCTGCAGGGGTTATGCAGAGCACACCCTGGCCACACAGAGATGAGAATGTTGACCAGGAGCTGCTGGGGTTATACAGAGCACACCCTGGCCACACAGAGATGGGAATGTTGACCAGGAGCTGCAGGGGTTATACAGAGCACACCCTTACCACACAGAGATGGGACTGTTCACCAGGAGCTGCAGGGGTTATATAGAGCACACTCTGGCCACACACAGAGAAGGGAATGTTGTCCAGGAGCTGCAGGGGTTATACAGAGCACAACCTGACCACACAGTGATAGGAATGTTGACCAGGATATGAAGGAGTTATACAGAGCGTACCCTGGCTACACAGAGATGGGAATGTTGACCTGGAGCTGCTGGGGTTATACAGAGCACACCCTGGCCACACAGAGATGGGAATGTTGACCAGGAGCTGCAGGGGTATACAGAGCACACCCTGGCCACACAGAGATGGAAATGTTGACCAGGAGCTGCAGGTGATATACAGAGCCCACTCTGGCCACACAGAGATGGGAATGTTGACCAGGAGCTGGGTTTATTCAGAGCACACTCTGGACACACAGAGATGGGAATGTTGACCAGGAGCTGCAGGTGTTTCCAGAGAACACCCTGGCCACAGTGCACACCCTGGCCACACACAGAGAAGGGAATGTTGTCCAGGAGCTGCAGGGGTTATACAGAGCACACCATGGCCACACAAAGTTGGGAATGTTGACCAGGAGCTGCAGGGGTTATACAGAGCACAGCTGGCCACACAGAAATCGGAAAGTTGACCAGGAGCTGCAGGTGTTATACAGAGCACTCCCTGGCCACACAGAGATGGGAATGTTGACCAGGAGCTGCTGGGGTTATATAGAGAACACCCTGGCCACACAGAGATGAGAATGTTCACCAGGAGCTGCAGGAGTTATACAGAGCACACCCTGACCACACAGAGATGGGAATGTTGACCAGGAGCAGGGGTTATACAGAGCACACCCTGGCCACACAGTGATGGGAATGTTGACCAGGAGCTGCAGGGGTTATTAAGTGCACACCCTGGCCACACACAGAGAAGGGAATGTTGTCCAGGAGCTGCAGGGGTTATACAGAGCACACCCTGGCCACACAGAGATGAGAATGTTGACCAGGAGCTGCACGGGTTATACAGAGCACATACTGGCCACACAGAGATGGGAATGTTGACCAGGAGCTGCAGGGGTTATTCAGAGCACACCCTGGCCACACAGAGATGGGAATGTTGACCAGGTGCAGCAGGGGTTATACAGAGCACAATCTGGCCACACACAGAGGGATTGTTGACCAGGAGCTGCAGGAGTTAGACAGAGCACACCCTGGCCATGCAGAGATGGGAATGTTGACCAGGAGCTGCAAGGTTTATACAGAGCACACCTTGGCCACACTCAGATGGGAATGTTGACCAGGAGCTGCAGGGGTTATACAGAGTACACCCTGGCCACACAGTGATGGGAATGTTGACCAGGAGCAGGGGTTATACAGAGCACACCCTGGCCACACAGAGATAGGAATGTTGACCAGGTGCTGCAGGAGTTATACAGAGCACACCTTGGCCACACTCAGATGGGAATGTTGACCAGGAGCTGCAGGGGTTATACAGAGCACACCCTGGCCACACAGTGATGGGAATGTTGACCAGGAGCTGCAGGGGTTATACAGAGCACACCCTGGCCACACAGAGATGGGAATGTTGCTCAGGAGCTGCAGGGGTTATACAGAGCACATCCTGGCCACACAGAGATGGGAGTGTTGAACAAGAGCTGCAGGGGTTATACAGAGCACACCCTGGCCACACAGAGATGGGAATGTTGACCAGGAGCTGCTGGGGTTATGCAGAGCACACCCTGGCCACACAGAGATGGGAATGTTGACCAGGAGCAGCAGGGGTTATACAGAGCACACCCTGGCCATACAGAGATGGGAATGTTGACCAGGAGCTGCAGGGGATATACAGAGCACACCCTGGCCACACAGAGATGGGAATGTTGACCAGGAGCTGCAGGGGTTATACAGAGCACACCCTGGCCACACAGAGAAGGAAATGTTGACCAGGAGCTGCAGGGATTATACAGAGCACACCCTCGCCACACAGAGATGGGACTGTTGACCAGGAGCTGCAGTGGTTATACAGAGCACACTCTGGCCACACAGAGATGGGAATGTTGACCAGGAGCTGGGGTTATTCAGAGCACACCCTGGCCACACAGAGATGGGAATGTTGACCAGGAGCTGCAGCGGTTATACAGAGCACACTCTGGCCACACACAGAGGGATTGTTGACCAGGAGCTGCAGGAGTTAGACAGAGCACACCCTGGCCATACAGAGATGGGAATGTTGATCTGGAGCTGCAGGGGTTATACAGAGCACATCCTGGACACACACAGAGATGGGAGTGTTGAACAGGAGCTGCAGGGGTTATACAGAGCACACCCTGGCCACACAGAGATGGGAATGTTGACCAGGAGCTGCTGGGGTTAGACAGAGCACACCCTGGCCACACAGAGATGGGAATGTTGACCAGGAGCTGCCGGGGTTATACAGAGCACACATTGGTCACACAGAGATGGGAATGTTGACCAGGAGCTGCAGGGGTTACATAGAGCACACTCTGGCCACACAGAGATGGGAATGTTGACCAGGAGCTGCAGTGGTTATACAGAGCACACCCTGGCCACACAGAGAAGGGAATGTTGACCAGGAGATGCAGGGGTCATACAGAGCACACCCTGGCCACACAGAGATGGGAATGTTGACGAGGAGCTGCAGGGATTATACAGAGCACACCCTGACCACACAGAGATGGGAATGTTGTCCAGGAGCTGCAGGGGTTATACAGAGCACACCGTGGGCACACACAGAGTTAGGAATGTTGACCAGGAGCTGCTGGGGTTGTACAGAGAACACCCTGGCCACACAGAGATGGGAATGTTGACCACTACCTGGGGTTATACAGAGCACACCCTGGCCACACTCAGATGGGAATGTTGACCAGGAGCTGTAGGGGTTATTCAGAGCACACCCTGGCCACACAGAGATGGGAATGTTGACCAGGAGCTGCAGGGGTTATACAGAGCACACCCTGGCCACACAGAGATGGGAATGTTGACCAGGAGCTGCTGGGGTTATACAGAGCACACCCTGGCCACACAGAGATTGGAATGTTGACCAGGAGCAGGGGTTATACAGAGCACACCCTGGCCACACAGAAATGGGAATGTTGACCAGGAGCTGCAGGGGTTATACAGAGCACACCCTGGCCAAACAGAGATGGGAATGTTGACCAGGAGGTGCAGGGTTTAAGCAGAGCACACCCAAGCCACACAGAAATGGGAATGTTGACCAGGAGCTGCAGGGGTTATACAGAGCACACTCTGGCCACACAGAGATGGAAATGTTGACCAGGAGCTGCTGGGGATATACAGAGCACACCCCGGCCACACAGAGATGGGAATGTTGACCCAGAGCTGCAGGGGTTTTACAGAGCACACCCTGGCCACACAGAGATGGGAATGTTGACCAGGAGCTGCAGGGGTTATACAGAGCACACCCTGGCCACACAGAGATGGGCATGTTGACCAGGAGCTGCAGGGGTTATACACAGCACACCCTGGCCACACAGAGATGGGAATGTTGACCAGGAGCTGCAGGAGTTATACAGAGCACACCCTGGCCACACACAGAGAAGGGAATGTTGTCCAGGAGCTGCAGGGGTTATACAGAGCACACCCTGGCCACACAGAAATGGGAATGTTGACCAGGAGCTGTAGCGGTTATACAGAGCACACCCTGGCCACACATAGATGGGAATGTTGACCAGGAGCTGCAGGGGTTATACAGAGCACAACCTGGCCATACAGAGATGGGAATGTTGACCAGGAGCTGCAGGGGTTATACAGAGCACACCCTGGCCATCCAGAGATGGGAATGTTGACCAGGAGCTGCAGGGGTTATACAGAGCACACCCTGGCCACACACAGATGGAAATGTTGACCAGGAGCTGCAGGGATTATACAGAGCACACCCTGGCCACACAGAGATGGAAATGTTGACCAGGAGCTGCAGGTGTTATACAGAGCACACTCTGGCCACACAGAGATGGGAATGTTGACCAGGAGCTGGGGTTATTCAGAGCACACTCTGGACACACAGAGATGGGAATGTTGACCAGGAGCTGTAGCAGTTATGCAGAGCACACCCTGGCCACACACAGATGGGAATGTTGACCAGGAGCTGCAGGGGTTATACAGAGCACACCCTGCCACACAGTGATGGGAATGTTGACCAGGAGCTGCAGGGGTTATACAGAGCACACCCTGGCCACACAGAGATGGGCATGTTGACCAGGAGCTGCAGGGGTTATACAGAGCAAACCCTGGCCACACAGTGATGGGAATGTTGACCAGGAGCTGCAGGGGTTATACAGAGCACACGCTGGCCACACAGAATTGGAATGTTGATCAGGAGCTGCTGGGGTTATACAGAGCACACCCTGGCCACACAGAGATGGGAATGTTGACCACTAGCTGGGGTTATACAGAGCACACCCTGGCCACACTCAGATGGGAATGTTGACCAGGAGCTGCAGGGGTTATTCAGAGCACACCCTGGCCACACAGAGATGGGAATGTTGACCAGGAGCTGCAGGGGTTATACAGAGCACACCCTGGCCACACAGAGATGGGAATGTTGACCAGGAGCTGCTGGGGTTATACAGAGCACACCCTGGCCACACAGAGATTGGAATGTTGACCAGGAGCAGGGGTTATACAGAGCACACCCTGGCCACACAGAAATGGGAATGTTGACCAGGAGCTGCAGGGGTTATACAGAGCACACCCTGGCCACACAGAGATGGGAATGTTGACCAGGAGGTGCAGGGTTTAAGCAGAGCACACCCAAGCCACACAGAAATGGGAATGTTGACCAGGAGCTGCAGGGGTTATACAGAGCACACTCTGGCCACACAGAGATGGAAATGTTGACCAGGAGCTGCTGGGGTTATACAGAGCACACCCTGGCCACACAGAGATGGGAATGTTGACCCAGAGCTGCAGGGGTTATACAGAGCACACCCTGGCCACACAGAGATGGGAATGTTGACCAGGAGCTGCAGGGGTTATACAGAGCACACCCTGGCCACACAGAGATGGGCATGTTGACCAGGAGCTGCAGGGGTTATACAGAGCACACCCTGGCCACACAGAGATGGGAATGTTGACCAGGAGCTGCAGGAGTTATACAGAGCACACCCTGGCCACACACAGAGAAGGGAATGTTGTCCAGGAGCTGCAGGGGTTATACAGAGCACACCCTGGCCACACAGAAATGGGAATGTTGACCAGGAGCTGTAGCGGTTATACAGAGCACACCCTGGCCACACATAGATGGGAATGTTGACCAGGAGCTGCAGGGGTTATACAGAGCACACCCTGGCCACACAGAGATGGGAATGTTGACCAGGAGCTGCAGGGGTTATACAGAGCACACCCTGGCCACACAGAGATGGGAATGTTGACCAGGAGCTGCAGGGGTTATACAGAGCACACCCTGGCCATCCAGAGATGGGAATGTTGACCAGGAGCTGCAGGGGTTATACAGAGCACACCCTGGCCACACACAGATGGAAATGTTGACCAGGAGCTGCAGGGATTATACAGAGCACACCCTGGCCACACAGAGATGGAAATGTTGACCAGGAGCTGCAGGTGTTATACAGAGCACACTCTGGCCACACAGAGATGGGAATGTTGACCAGGAGCTGCAGGTGTTATTCAGAGCACACTCTGGACACACAGAGATGGGAATGTTGATCAGGAGCTGGGGTTATTCAGAGCACACTCTGGCCACACAGAGATGGGAATGTTGACCAGGAGCTGTAGCAGTTATGCAGAGCACACCCTGGCCACACACAGATGGGAATGTTGACCAGGAGCTGCAGGGGTTATACAGAGCACAGCCTGCCACACAGTGATGGGAATGTTGACCAGGAGCTGCAGGGGTTATACAGAGCACACCCTGGCCACACAGAGATGGGCATGTTGACCAGGAGCTGCAGGGGTTATACAGAGCACACCATGGCCACACAGTGATGGGAATGTTGACCAGGAGCTGCAGGGGTTATACAGAGCACACCCTCGACACACAGAGATGGGAATGTTGATCAGGAGCTGCTGGGGTTATACAGAGCACACCCTGGCCACACAGAGATGGGAATGTTGACCAGGTGCTGCAGGGGTTATACAGAGCACACCCTGGCCACACAGAGATGGGAATGTTGACCAGGAGCTGCAGGGGTTGTACAGAGCACACCCTGGCCACACAGAGAATGGAATGTTGACCAGGAGCTGCAGGAGTTATACAGAGCACACCCTGGCCACACAAAGATGGGAATGTTGACCGGGAGCTGAGAGTCGCGGAGGTTTGAAAAGAGCGGGAGCTGAGAGTCACGGAGGTTTGAAAAGAGCGGGAGCTGAGAGTCGCGGAGGTTTGAAAAGAGCGGGAGCTGAGAGTCGCGGAGGCTTGAAAAGACCGGGACTTGAGAGTAGCGGAGATTTGAAAAGAGCGGGACCCGAGATTGCCGATGGTTTGAAAAGAGCGGGAGCTGAGATTCGCGAAGGTTTGAAAAGAGCGCGACCAGAGAGTCGCGGAGGTTTGAAAAGAGCGGGAGCTGAGAGTCGCGGAGGTTTGAAAAGAGCGGGACCTGAGAGTAGCGGAGATTTGAAAAGAGCGGGACCCGAGATTGCCGGTGGTTTGAAAAGAGCGGGAGCTGAGATTCGCGGAGGTTTGAAAAGAGCGGGACCTGAGAGTCGCGGAGGTTTGAGAAGAGCGGGAGCTGAGAGTCGCGGAGGTTTGAAAAGAGCGGGAGCTGAGAGTCGCGGAGGTTTGAAAAGAGCGGGAGCTGAGAGTCGTGGATGTTTGAAAAGAGCGGGAGCTGAGAGTCGCGGAGGTTTGAAAAGAGCGGGAGCTGAGAGTCGCGGAGGTTTGAAAAGAGCGGGAGCTGAGAGTCGCGGAGGTTTGAAAAGAGCTGGAGCTGAGAGTCGCGGAGGTTTGAAAAGAGCTGGAGCTGAGAGTCACAGAGGTTTGAAAACAGCATGAGCTGAGAGTTGCTGAGGTTTGAAAAGAGCGGAAGCTGAGAGTCGCGGAGGTTTGAAAAGAGCGGGAGCTGAGAGTTGCGGATGTTTGAAAAGAGCGGGAGCTGAGAGTCGCGGAGGTTTGAAAAGAGCGGGAGCTGAGAGTCGCGGAGGTTTAAAAAGAGCGGGACCTGAGAGTCGCGGAGGTTTGAAAAGAGCGGGAGCTGAGAGTCGCGGAGGTTCGAAAAGAGCGGGAGCTGAGAGTCGCTGAGGTTTGAAAAGAGCGGGAGCTGAGAGTCGCGGAGGTTTGAACAGAGCGGGAGCTGAGAGTCGCGGAGGTTTGAACAGAGCGGGAGCTGAGAGTCGCGGAGGTTTGAAAAGAGCGGGAGCTGAGAGTCGCTGAGGTTTGAAAAGAGCGGGAGCTGAGAGTCGCTGAGGTTTGAAAAGAGCGGGAGCTGAGAGTCGCGGAGGTTTGAAAAGAGCGGGAGCTGAGAGTCGCGGAGGTTTGAAAAGAGCGGGAGCTGAGAGTCGCGGAGGTTTGTAAAGAGCGGGAGCTGAGAGTCGCGGAGGTTTGAAAAGAGCGGGAGCTGAGAGTCGCGGAGGTTTGAAAAGAGCGGGAGCTGAGAGTCGCGGAGGTTCGAAAAGAGCGGGAGCTGAGAGTCGCGGAGGTTTGAACAGAGCGGGAGCTGAGATTCGCGGAGGTTTGAAAAGAGCGGGAGCTGAGATTCGCGGAGGTTTGAAAAGAGCGGGAGCTGAGAGTCGCGCAGGTTTGAACAGAGCGGGAGCTGAGAGTCGCTGAGGTTTGAAAAGAGCGGGAGCTGAGAGTCGCGGAGGTTTGAACAGAGCGGGAGCTGAGAGTCGCGGAGGTTTGAACAGAGCGGGAGCTGAGAGTCGCGGAGGTTTGAAAAGAGCGGGAGCTGAGAGTCGCTGAGGTTTGAAAAGAGCGGGAGCTGAGAGTCGCTGAGGTTTGAAAAGAGCGGGAGCTGAGAGTCGCGGAGGTTTGAAAAGAGCGGTAGCTGAGAGTCGCGGAGATTTGAAAAGAGCGGGAGCTGAGAGTCGCGGAGGTTTGTAAAGAGCGGGAGCTGAGAGTCGAGGAGGTTTGAAAAGAGCGGGAGCTGAGAGTCGCGGAGGTTTGAAAAGAGCGGGAGCTGAGAGTCGCGGAGGTTTGAACAGAGCGGGAGCTGAGAGTCGCAGAGGTTTGAAAAGAGCGGGAGCTGAGAGTCGCGGAGGTTTGAAAAGAGCGGGAGCTGAGAGTCGCGGAGGTTTGAACAGAGCGGGAGCTGAGAGTCGCGGAGGTTTGAACACAGCGGGAGCTTAGAGTCGCGGAGGTTTGAACAGAGCGGGAGCTGAGAGTCACGGAGGTTTGAACAGAGCGGGAGCTGAGAGTTGCGGAGGTTTGAACAGAGCGGGAGCTGAGAGTCGCGGAGGTTTGAAAAGAGCGGGAGCTGAGAGTCACGGAGGTTTGAAAAGAGCGGGAGCTGAGAGTCGCGGAGGTTTGAAAAGAGCGGGAGCTGAGAGTCGTGGAGGTTTGAAAAGAGCGGGACTTGAGAGTAGCGGAGATTTGAAAAGAGCGGGACCCGAGATTGCCGGTGGTTTGAAAAGAGCGGGAGCTGAGATTCGCGGAGGTTTGAAAAGAGCGGGACCTGAGAGTCGCGGAGGTTTGAAAAGAGCGGGAGCTGAGAGTCGCGGACGTTTGAAAAGAGCGGGACCTGAGAGTAGCGGAGATTTGAAAAGAGCGGGACCCGAGATTGCCGGTGGTTTGAAAAGAGTGGGAGCTGAGATTCGCGGAGGTTTGAAAAGAGCGGGACCTGAGAGTCGCGGAGGTTTGAAAAGAGCGGGAGCTGAGAGTCGCGGAGGTTTGAAAAGAGCGGGAGCTGAGAGTCGCGGAGGTTTGAAAAGAGCGGGAGCTGAGAGTCGTGGATGTTTGAAAAGAGCGGGAGCTGAGAGTCGCGGAGGTTTGAAAAGAGCGGGAGCTGAGAGTCGCGGAGGTTTGAAAAGAGCGGGAGCTGAGAGTCGCGGAGGTTTGAAAAGAGCGGGACCTGAGAGTAGCGGAGATTTGAAAAGAGCGGGACCCGAGATTGCCGGTGGTTTGAAAAGAGCGGGAGCTGAGATTCGCGGAGGTTTGAAAAGAGCGGGACCTGAGAGTCGCGGAGGTTTGAAAAGAGCGGGAGCTGAGAGTCGCGGAGGTTTGAAAAGAGCGGGAGCTGAGAGTCGCGGAGGTTTGAAAAGAGCGGGAGCTGAGAGTCGTGGATGTTTGAAAAGAGCGGGAGCTGAGAGTCGCGGAGGTTTGAAAAGAGCGGGAGCTGAGAGTCGCGGAGGTTTGAAAAGAGCGGGAGCTGAGAGTCGCGGAGGTTTGAAAAGAGCTGGAGCTGAGAGTCGCGGAGGTTTGAAAAGAGCTGGAGCTGAGAGTCACGGAGGTTTGAACAGAGCGGGAGCTGAGAGTCGCGGAGGTTTGAAAAGAGCGGGAGCTGAGAGTCACGGAGGTTCGAAAAGAGCGAGAGCTGAGAGTCGCGGAGGTTTGAAAACAGCGTGAGCTGAGAGTTGCTGAGGTTTGAAAAGAGCGGAAGCTGAGAGTCGCGGAGGTTTGAAAAGAGCGGGAGCTGAGAGTTGCGGATGTTTGAAAAGAGCGGGAGCTGAGAGTCGCGGAGGTTTGAAAAAAGCGGGAGCTGAGAGTCGCGGAGGTTTGAAAAGAGCGGGAGCTGAGAGTCGCGGAGGTTTAAAAAGAGCGGGACCTGAGAGTCGCGGAGGTTTGAAAAGAGCGGGAGCTGAGAGTCGCGGAGGTTCGAAAAGAGCGGGAGCTGAGAGTCGCTGAGGTTTGAAAAGAGCGGGAGCTGAGAGTCGCGGAGGTTTGAACAGAGCGGGAGCTGAGAGTCGCGGAGGTTTGAACAGAGCGGGAGCTGAGAGTCGCGGAGGTTTGAAAAGAGCGGGAGCTGAGAGTCGCTGAGGTTTGAAAAGAGCGGGAGCTGAGAGTCGCTGAGGTTTGAAAAGAGCGGGAGCTGAGAGTCGCGGAGGTTTGAAAAGAGCGGGAGCTGAGAGTCGCGGAGGTTTGAAAAGAGCGGGAGCTGAGAGTCGCGGAGGTTTGTAAAGAGCGGGAGCTGAGAGTCGCGGAGGTTTGAAAAGAGCGGGAGCTGAGAGTCGCGGAGGTTTGAAAAGAGCGGGAGCTGAGAGTCGCGGAGGTTCGAAAAGAGCGGGAGCTGAGAGTCGCGGAGGTTTGAACAGAGCGGGAGCTGAGATTCGCGGAGGTTTGAAAAGAGCGGGAGCTGAGATTCGCGGAGGTTTGAAAAGAGCGGGAGCTGAGAGTCGCGCAGGTTTGAACAGAGCGGGAGCTGAGAGTCGCTGAGGTTTGAAAAGAGCGGGAGCTGAGAGTCGCGGAGGTTTGAACAGAGCGGGAGCTGAGAGTCGCGGAGGTTTGAACAGAGCGGGAGCTGAGAGTCGCGGAGGTTTGAAAAGAGCGGGAGCTGAGAGTCGCTGAGGTTTGAAAAGAGCGGGAGCTGAGAGTCGCTGAGGTTTGAAAAGAGCGGGAGCTGAGAGTCGCGGAGGTTTGAAAAGAGCGGTAGCTGAGAGTCGCGGAGATTTGAAAAGAGCGGGAGCTGAGAGTCGCGGAGGTTTGTAAAGAGCGGGAGCTGAGAGTCGAGGAGGTTTGAAAAGAGCGGGAGCTGAGAGTCGCGGAGGTTTGAAAAGAGCGGGAGCTGAGAGTCGCGGAGGTTTGAACAGAGCGGGAGCTGAGAGTCGCAGAGGTTTGAAAAGAGCGGGAGCTGAGAGTCGCGGAGGTTTGAAAAGAGCGGGAGCTGAGAGTCGCGGAGGTTTGAACAGAGCGGGAGCTGAGAGTCGCGGAGGTTTGAACACAGCGGGAGCTTAGAGTCGCGGAGGTTTGAACAGAGCGGGAGCTGAGAGTCACGGAGGTTTGAACAGAGCGGGAGCTGAGAGTTGCGGAGGTTTGAACAGAGCGGGAGCTGAGAGTCGCGGAGGTTTGAAAAGAGCGGGAGCTGAGAGTCACGGAGGTTTGAAAAGAGCGGGAGCTGAGAGTCGCGGAGGTTTGAAAAGAGCGGGAGCTGAGAGTCGTGGAGGTTTGAAAAGAGCGGGACTTGAGAGTAGCGGAGATTTGAAAAGAGCGGGACCCGAGATTGCCGGTGGTTTGAAAAGAGCGGGAGCTGAGATTCGCGGAGGTTTGAAAAGAGCGGGACCTGAGAGTCGCGGAGGTTTGAAAAGAGCGGGAGCTGAGAGTCGCGGACGTTTGAAAAGAGCGGGACCTGATAGTAGCGGAGATTTGAAAAGAGCGGGACCCGAGATTGCCGGTGGTTTGAAAAGAGCGGGAGCTGAGATTCGCGGAGGTTTGAAAAGAGCGGGACCTGAGAGTCGCGGAGGTTTGAAAAGAGCGGGAGCTGAGAGTCGCGGAGGTTTGAAAAGAGCGGGAGCTGAGAGTCGCGGAGGTTTGAAAAGAGCGGGAGCTGAGATTCGCGGAGGTTTGAAAAGAGCGGGACCTGAGAGTCGCGGAGGTTTGAAAAGAGCGGGAGCTGAGAGTCGCGGAGGTTTGAAAAGAGCGGGAGCTGAGAGTCGCGGAGGTTTGAAAAGAGCGGGAGCTGAGAGTCGCGGAGGTTTGAAAAGAGCGGGAGCTGAGAGTCGCGGAGGTTTGAAAAGAGCGGGAGCTGAGAGTCGCGGAGGTTTGAAAAGAGCGGGAGCTGAGAGTCGCGGAGGTTTGAAAAGAGCGGGACCTGAGAGTAGCGGTGATTTGAAAAGAGCGGGACCCGAGATTGCCGGTGGTTTGAAAAGAGCGGGAGCTGAGATTCGCGGAGGTTTGAAAAGAGCGGGACCTGAGAGTCGCGGAGGTTTGAAAAGAGCGGGAGCTGAGAGTCGCGGAGGTTTGAAAAGAGCGGGAGCTGAGAGTCGCGGAGGTTTGAAAAGAGCGGGAGCTGAGAGTCGTGGATGTTTGAAAAGAGCGGGAGCTGAGAGTCGCGGAGGTTTGAAAAGAGCGGGAGCTGAGAGTCGCGGAGGTTTGAAAAGAGCGGGAGCTGAGAGACGCGGAGGTTTGAAAAGAGCTGGAGCTGAGAGTCGCGGAGGTTTGAAAAGAGCTGGAGCTGAGAGTCACGGAGGTTTGAACAGAGCGGGAGCTGAGAGTCGCGGAGGTTTGAAAAGAGCGGGAGCTGAGAGTCACGGAGGTTCGAAAAGAGCGAGAGCTGAGAGTCGCGGAGGTTTGAAAAGAGCGGGAGCTGAGAGTCGCGGAGGTTTGAAAAGAGCGGGAGCTGAGAGTCGCGGAGGTTTGAAAAGAGCGGGAGCTGAGAGTCGCGGAGGTTTGAAAAGAGCGGGAGCTGAGAGTCGCGAAGGTTTGAAAAGAGCGGGAGCTGAGAGTGCGGAGGTTTGAAAAGAGCGGAAGCTGAGAGTCGCGGAGGTTCGAAAAGAGCGGGAGCTGAGAGTCGCGGAGGTTTGAACAGATCGGGAGCTGAGATTCGCGGAGGTTTGAAAAGAGCGGGAGCTGAGAGTCGCGGAGGTTTGAACAGAGCGGGAGCTGAGAGTCGCTGAGGTTTGAAAAGAGCGGGAGCTGAGAGTCGCGGAGGTTTGAACAGAGCGGGAGCTGAGAGTCGCGGAGGTTTGAACAGAGCGGGAGCTGAGAGTCGCGGAGGTTTGAAAAGAGCGGGAGCTGAGAGTCGCTGAGGTTTGAAAAGAGCGGGAGCTGAGAGTCGCTGAGGTTTGAAAAGAGCGGGAGCTGAGAGTCGCGGAGGTTTGAAAAGAGCGGGAGCTGAGAGTCGCGGAGGTTTGAAAAGAGCGGGAGCTGAGAGTCGCGGAGGTTTGTAAAGAGCGGGAGCTGAGAGTCGCGGAGGTTTGAAAAGAGCGGGAGCTGAGAGTCGCGGAGGTTTGAAAAGAGCGGGAGCTGAGAGTCGCGGAGGTTTGAACAGAGCGGGAGCTGAGAGTCGCGGAGGTTTGAACACAGCGGGAGCTTAGAGTCGCGGAGGTTTGAACAGAGCGGGAGCTGAGAGTCACGGAGGTTTGAACAGAGCGGGAGCTGAGAGTTGCGGAGGTTTGAACAGAGCGGGAGCTGAGAGTTGCGGAGGTTTGAACAGAGCGGGAGCTGAGAGTTGCGGAGGTTTGAACAGAGCGGGAGCTGAGAGTCGCGGAGGTTTGAACAGAGCGGGAGCTGAGAGTTGCGGAGGTTTGAACAGAGCGGGAGCTGAGAGTTGCGGAGGTTTGAACACAGCGGGAGCTGAGAGTCGCGGAGGTTTGAACAGAGCGGGAGCTAAGAGGGACAACTCTGGACACCAGGCTGAAATTAAAAAACAATTCAGTAGTGACATCACAGCAAAACAATAAGTTCATTGGCTGGTGTTATCGTGCGGGGCGCAGAGGTTGCTGAGTGAGTGCTTGCTGAGAAGGGGAGTGAATAACAGGTTAGCTCTTTCTTTTTCTTTTTTTATCGAGGGGGATGGCAGGGAAGGTAGTGCAGTGTTCCTCCTGCAGAATGTTTGAGGTGAGGGACGTCGACAGTGTCCCTGCTGATTTGACCTGTGGGAAGTGCACCATCTCCAGCTCCTCAGAAAGCGCGTTCGGGAACTGGAGCTGGAGCTGGATGAACTTCCGAACATTCGGGAGGCAGAGGTGGTCATAGATAGAAGCTTCAGGGATGTAGTTACTCCGATGTCTGTGGCTACAGAGTCTGTCCCTGTTGCTCAGATGGGAAGCGGGGAGAGGAGTAGAGCATTAGTCATTGGAGGCTCCATAGTTAGGGGAATAGATATGAGATACTGTGGGAAGGTGAGAGACTCGTAGTTGGTGTGTTGCCTCCCAGGTGCCAGGGTGCGTGATGTCTCGGATCGTGTTTTCGGGATCCTAAAGGGGGAGGGGGAGCAGCCCCAAGTCATGGTCCACATAGGTACCAACGACATAGGTAGGAAAAGGGATAGGGATGTAAGTCAGGAATTCAGCGAGCTAGGGAGGAAACTTAGATCTAGGACAAACAGAGTTATTATCTCTGGGTTGTTACCCGTGCCACGTGATAGCGAGACGAGGAATAGGGAGAGAGAGGAGTTGAACACGTGGCTACAGGGATGGTGCAGGAGGGAGGGTTTCAGATTTCTGGATAATTGGGGCTCATTCTGGGGTCGGTGGGAACTCTACAAATGGGATGGTCTACACCTGGACCAGAGGGGTACCAATATCTTTGGGGGGAAATTTGCTAATGCTCTTTGGGAGGGTTTAATCTAGTTCAGCAGGGGCTTGGGAACCTGAATTGGTTCTCCAGTATACAGGAGGTTGAGAGTAGTGAGGTCATGAGTAAGTTGCAGGAGTGTACCGGCAGGCAGGAAGGTGGTTTAAAGTGTGTCTTCTTCAATGCCTTGAGCGTCCGGAATGGGTGGGTGAACTTGCGGCATGGGTTGGTACCTGGCACATCGATGTTGTGGCCATTTCGGAGACATGGATAGAGTAGGGACAGGAATGGTTGTTGCAGGTGCTGGGGTTTAGATATTTCAGTAAGCTCAGGGGACTGTTGACCATGAGCTGCAGGGGTTATACAGAGCACACCCTGACCACACAGAGATGGGAATGTTGACCAGGAGCTGCAGGGGTTATACAGAGCACACCGTGGCCACACATAGATGGGAATGTTGACCAGGAGCTGCAGGGGGTATACAGAGCACACCCTGACCACACACACAGATGGGAATGTTGACCAGGAGCTGCAGGGGATATACAGAGCACATCCTGGCCACACAGAGATGGGAATGTTGACCAGGAGCTGCAGGAGTTATACAGAGCACACCCTGACCACACACAGAGATGGAAATGTTGACCAGGAGCTGCAGGGGGTATACAGAGCACACCCTGACCACACACACAGATGGGAATGTTGACCAGGAGCTGCAGGGGATATACAGAGCACATCCTGGCCACACAGAGATGGGAATGTTAACACGAGCTGCAGGGGTTATACAGAGCACATCCTGGCCACACAGAGATGGGAATGTTGACCAGGAGATGCAGGGGTTATACAGAGCGCACTCTGGCCACACAGAGCTGGGAATGTTGACCAGGAGATGCAGGGGTTATACAGAGCACATCCTGGCCACACAGAGATGGGAATGTTGACCAGGAGCTGCTGGGGTTATACAGAGCACACTCTGGCCACACAGAGATGGGAATGTTGACCAGGAGCTGCAGGGGTTATACAGAGCACATCCTGGCCACACAGAGATGGGAATGTTGACCAGGAGATGCACGGGTTATACAGAGCACATCCTGGCCACACAGAGATGGGAATGTTGACCAGGAGCTGCTGGGGTTATACAGAGCACACTCTGGCCACACAGAGATGGAAATGTTGACCAGGTGCTGCTGGGGTTATACAGAGCACACCCTGGACACACACACAGGTGGGAATGTTGACCAGGAGCTGCAGGGGTTATACAGAGCACATCCGGGCCACACAGAGATGGGAATGTTGACCAGGAGCTGCAGGGGTTATACAGAGCACACACTGGACACACAGAGATGGGAATGTTGACCAGGAGCTGCAGGGGTTATACAGTGCGCACGCTGTCCACACACAGATGGGAGCGTTGACCAGGAGCTGCTGGGGTTATACAGAGCACACACTGGACACACACACAGATGGGAATGTGGACCAGGAGGTGCAGGGGTTATACAGAGCACACCCTGGCCACACACTGATGGGAATGTTGACCAGGAGCTGCAGGGATTATACAGAGCACACCCTGGCACACAGAAATGGGAATATTGACCAGGAGCTGCAGGGGTTATACAGAGCACATCCTGGCCACACAGAGATGGGAATGTTGACCAGGAGATGCAGGGGTTATACAGAGCACATCCTGGCCACACAGAGATGGGAATGTTGACCAGGAGCTGCTGGGGTTATACAGAGCACACTCTGGCCACACAGAGATGGGAATGTTGACCAGGAGCTGCAGGGGTTATACAGAGCACATCCTGGCCACACAGAGATGGGAATGTTGACCAGGAGATGCACGGGTTATACAGAGCACATCCTGGCCACACAGAGATGGGAATGTTGACCAGGAGCTGCAGGGGTTATACAGAGCACACACTGGACACACAGAGATGGGAATGTTGACCAGGAGCTGCAGGGGTTATACAGTGCGCACGCTGTCCACACACAGATGGGAGCGTTGACCAGGAGCTGCTGGGGTTATACAGAGCACACACTGGACACACACACAGATGGGAATGTGGACCAGGAGGTGCAGGGGTTATACAGAGCACACCCTGGCCACACACTGATGGGAATGTTGACCAGTAGCTGCAGGGATTATACAGAGCACACCCTGGCACACAGAAATGGGAATATTGACCAGGAGCTGCAGGGGTTATACAGAGCACACCCTGGCCACACAGTGATGGGAATGTTGACCAGGAGCTGCAGGGGTTATACAGAGCACACCCTGGCCACACAGTGATGGGAATGTTGACCAGGAGCTGCAGGAGTTATACAGAGCACACCCTGGCCACACAGAGATGGGAATGTTGACCAGGAGCTGCAGGGGTTATACAGAGCACACCCTGGCCACACAGAGATGGGAATGTTGACCAGGAGCTGCAGGGGTTATACAGAGCACACCCTGGCCACACAGAGATGGGAATGTTGCCCAGGAGCTGCAGGGGTTATACAGAGCACACCCTGGCCACACAGAGATGGGAATGTTAACCAGGAGCTGCAGGGGTTATACAGAGCACACACTGGCCACACGGAGATGGGAATGTTGACCAGGAGCTACTGGGATTATACAGTTCACATCCTCGCCACACAGAGATGGGAATGTTGACCAGGAGCTGCAGGGGTTATACAGAGCACACACTGGCCACACAGAGATGGGAATGTTGACCAGGAGCTGCAGGGGTTATACAGAGCGCACCCTGACCACACACAGAGATGGGAATGTTGACCAGGAGCTGCAGGAGTATACAGAGCACATCCTGGCCACACAGAGATGGGAATGTTGACCAGGAGCTGCAGGAGTTATACAGAGCACACCCTGGCCACACACAGAGATGGGAATGTTGACCAGGAGCTGCAGGAGTATACAGAGCACATCCTGGCCACACAGAGATGGGAATGGTGACCAGTAGCTGCAGGAGTTATACAGAGCAAATCCTGGCCACAGAGAGTTGGGAATGTTGACCAGGAGCTGCAGGGGTTATACAGAGCGCACTCTGGCCGCATAGAGATGGGAATGTTGACCAGGAGCTGCAGGGGTTATACAGAGCACACCCTGGCCACACAGATATGGGAATGTTGACCAGGAGCTGCTGGGGTTATACAGAGCACACCCTGGCCACACAGAGATGGGAATGTTGACCAGGAGCTGCTGGGGTTAAACAGAGCACACCCTGGCCACACAGAGATGGGAATGTTGACCAGGAGCTGCTGGGGTTATACAGAGCACACCCTGGCCACACAGATATGGGAATGTTGACCAGGAGCTGCTGAGGTTATACAGTGCACATCCTGACCACACAGATATGGGAAAGTTGACCAGGAGCTGCAGGAGTTATACAGAGCACACCCTGGCCACACAGAGATGGGAATGTTGACGAGGAGCTGCAGGGGGTATACAGAGCACACCCTGGCCACACAGAGATGGGAATGTTGACCGGGAACTGCAGGGGCTATACAGAGCACACCATGGCCACACAGAGATGGGAATGTGGACCAGGAGCTGCAGGGGTTATAGAGAGCACACCCTAGCCACACACAGAGATGGGAATGTTGTCCAGGAGCTGCTGGGGTTATACAGAGCACACCCTGGCCACACAGAGATGGGAATGTTGATCAGGTGCTGCAGGGGTTACACAGAGCACAACCTGGCCACACAGAGATGGGAATGTTGATCAGGAGCTGCAGGGGTTATATAGATCACAACCTGGCCACACAGAGATGGGAATGTTGACCAGAAGCTGCAGGGGTTATACAGAGCACACCCTGGCCACACAGAGATGGGAATATTGACCAGGAGGTGCAGGAGTTATACAGAGCACACCCTGGCCACACAGAGATGGGAATGTTGACCAGAAGCTGCAGGGGTTATACAGAGCACACACTGGCCACACAGAGATGGGAATATTGACCAGGAGCTGCAGGGGTGATACAGAGAACACACTGGCCACACAGTGATGGGAATGTTGACCAGGAGCTGGGGTTACACAGAGCACACCCTGGCCACACAGAGATGGGAATGTTGAACAGGAGCTGCAGGGGTTATACAGAGCACACCCTGGCCACACAGTGATGGGAATGTTGACCAGGAGCTGGGGTTGTACAGAGCACACCCTGGCCACACTCAGAGATGGGAATGTTGACCAGGAGCTGCAGGTGTTATACAGAGCACACCCTGGCCACACGGTGATGGGAATGTTGACAAGGAGCTGGGGTTACACAGAGCACCCCCAGGCCACACAGAGATGGGAATGTTGACCAGGTGCTGGGGTTATAAAGAGAACACCCTGGCCACACAGAGATGGGAATGTTGACCAGGAGCTGCAGGGGTTATACAGAGCACACCCTGGCCACACAGAGATGGGAATGTTGACCAGGAGCTGGGGTTATAAAGAGCACACCCTGGCCACACAGAGATGGTAATGTTGACCAGGAGCTGCAGCGGTTATACAGAGCACACCCTGGCCACACAGAGATGGGAATGTTGTCCAGGTGCTGCAGGGGTTATACAGAGCACACCCTGGCCACACAGAGATGGGAATGTTGACCAGGAGCTGCAGGGGTTATACAGAGCACACCCTGGCCACACAGATATGGGAATGTTGACCAGGAGCTGCTGGGGTTATACAGAGCACACCCTGGCCACACAGAGATGGGAATGTTGACCAGGAGCTGCTGGGGTTAAACAGAGCACACCCTGGCCACACAGAGATGGGAATGTTGACCAGGAGCTGCTGGGGTTATACAGAGCACACCCTGGCCACACAGATATGGGAATGTTGACCAGGAGCTGCTGAGGTTATACAGTGCACATCCTGACCACACAGATATGGGAAAGTGGACCAGGAGCTGCAGGAGTTATACAGAGCACACCCTGGCCACACAGAGATGGGAATGTTGACGAGGAGCTGCAGGGGGTATACAGAGCACACCCTGGCCACACAGATATGGGAATGTTGACCAGGAGCTGCTGGGGTTATACAGAGCACACCCTGGCCACACAGAGATGGGAATGTTGACCAGGAGCTGCTGGGGTTAAACAGAGCAAACCCTGGACACACAGTGATGGGAATGTTGACCAGGAGCTGGGGTTACACAGAGCACACCCTGGCCACACAGAGATGGGAATGTTGACCGGGAGCTGGGGTTAGATAGAGCACACCCTGGTCACACAGAGATGGGAATGTTGACCGGGAGCTGCAGGGGTTATACAGAGCACACCCTGGCCACACAGAGATGGGAATGTTGACCAGGAGCTGCAGGGGTTATACAGAGCACACCCTGGCCACACAGAGTGTGGAATGTTGACCAGGAGCTGCTGGGCTTATACAGAGCACACCCTGGCCACACAGAGATGGGAATGTTGACGAGGAGCTGCAGGGGTTATACAGAGCAAACCCTGGACATACAGTGATGGTAATGTTGACCAGGAGCAGGGGTTATACAGAGCACGCACTGGCCACACAGAGATGGGAATGTTGACCGGGAGCTGCAGGGGTTATACAGAGCACACCCTGGCCACACAGAGTTGGGAATGTTGACCGGGAGCTGCAGGGGTTATACAGAGCACACCCTGGCCACACAGAGATGGGAATGTGGACCAGGAGCTGCAGGGGTTATACAGAGCACACCCGAGCCACGCACAGAGATGGGAATGTTGTCCAGGAGCTGCTGGGGTTATACAGAGCACACCCTGGCCACACAGAGATGGGAATGTGGACCAGGAGCTGCAGGGGTTATACAGAGCACACCCTAGCCACACACAGAGATGGGAATGTTGTCCAGGAGCTGCTGGGGTTATACAGAGCACACCCTGGCCACACAGAGATGGGAATGTTGACCAGGAGCTGCAGGGGTTATCCAGAGCACACCCTGGTCACATAGGGATGGGAATGTTGAGTAGGAGCTGCAGGGGTTATACAGAGCACACCCTGGCCACACACAGATGGGAATGTTCACCAGGAGCTGCAGGAGTTATACAGAGCGCACCCTGACCACACAGAGATGGGAATGTTGACTAGGATATTCAGGGGTAATACAGTGCACACCCTGGCCACACAGAGTTGGGAATGTTGACCAGGAGCTGCAGGGGTTATACAGAGCACACCCTGGCCACACAGAGATGGGAATGTTGACCAGGATATGCAGGAGTTATACAGAGCACACCTTGGCCACACACAGATGGGAATATTGACCAGGAGCTGCAGGGGTTATACAGAGCACACCCTGGCCACACAGTGATGGGAATGTTGACCAGGATATGCAGGAGTTATACAGAGCACACCCTGGCCACACAGAGATGGGAATGTTGACGAGGAGCTGGGGTTATTCAGAGCACACTCTGGACACACAGAGATGGGAATGTTGACCAGGAGCAGGGGTTATACAGAGCACATCCTGGCCACACAGAGATGGGAATGTTGACCAGGAGCTGCAGGGGTTATGCAGAGCACACCCTGGCCACACAGAGTTGGAAATGTTGACAGGAGCTGCAGGGATTATACAGAGCACATCCTGGCCACACAGAGATGGGAATGTTGACCAGGAGCTGCAGGGGTTATGCAGAGCACACCCTGGCCACACAGAGATGGGAATGTTGACCAGGAGCTGCAGGGGTTATACAGAGCACACCCTGTCCACACAGAGATGGGAATGTTGACCAGGAGCTGCAGGGGTTATACAGAGCACACCCTGGCCACACAGAGATGGGAATGTTGACCAGGAGCTGCAGGGGTTATGCAGAGCACACCCTGGCCACACAGAGATGGGAATGTTGACCAGGAGCTGCAGGGGTTATACAGAGCACACCCTGGCCACACAGAGATGGAAATGTTGACCAGGAGCTGCAGTTGATATACAGAGCACACTCTGGCCACACAGAGATGGGAATGTTGACCAGGAGCTGGGGTTATTCAGAGCACACTCTGGACACACAGGGATGGGAATGTTGACCAGGAGCTGCAGAGGTTTTACAGAGAACACCCTGGCCACAGAGCACACCCTGGCCACACAGTGATGGGAATGTTGACCAGGATATGCAGGAGTTATACAGAGCACACCCTGGCCACACAGAGTTGGGAATGTTGACCAGGAGCTGCAGGGGTTATACAGAGCACACCCTGGCCACACAGAGATGGGAATGTTGACCAGGATATGCAGGAGTTATACAGAGCACACCTTGGCCACACACAGATGGGAATATTGACCAGGAGCTGCAGGGGTTATACAGAGCACACCCTGGCCACACAGTGATGGGAATGTTGACCAGGATATGCAGGAGTTATACAGAGCACACCCTGGCCACACAGAGATGGGAATGTTGACCAGAAGCTGCAGGGGTTATACAGAGCACACTCTGGACACACAGAGATGGGAATGTTGACCAGGAGCTGCAGGGGTTATACAGAGCACATCCTGGCCACACAGAGATGGGAATGTTGACCAGGAGCTGCAGGGGTTATGCAGAGCACACCCTGGCCACACAGAGTTGGAAATGTTGACAGGAGCTGCAGGGATTATACAGAGCACATCCTGGCCACACAGAGATGGGAATGTTGACCAGGAGCTGCAGGGGTTATGCAGAGCACACCCTGGCCACACAGAGATGGGAATGTTGACCAGGAGCTGCAGGGGTTATACAGAGCACACCCTGCCACACAGAGATGGGAATGTTGAACAGGAGCTGCAGGGGTTATACAGAGCACAACCTGAACACACAGTGATGGGAATGTTGACCAGGATATGCAGGAGTTATACGGAGCACACCCTGGACGCACAGAGATGGGAATGTTGACCAGGAGCTGCTGGGGTTATACAGAGCACACCCTGGCCACACAGAGATGGAAATGTTGACCAGGAGCTGCAGGGATTACACAGAGCACACCCTGGCCACACAGAGATGGGAATGTTGACCAGGAGCTGCAGGGGTTATACAGAGCACACCCTGTCCACACAGAGATGGGAATGTTGACCAGGAGCTGCAGGGGTTATACAGAGCACACCCTGGCCACACAGAGATGGGAATGTTGACCAGGAGCAGGGGTTATACAGAGCACATCCTGGCCACACAGAGATGGGAATGTTGACCAGGAGCTGAAGGGGTTATGCAGAGCACACCCTGGCCACACAGAGTTGGAAATGTTGACAGGAGCTGCAGGGATTATACAGAGCACATCCTGGCCACACAGAGATGGGAATGTTGACCAGGAGCTGCAGGGGTTATGCAGAGCACACCCTGGCCACACAGAGATGGGAATGTTGACCAGGAGCTGCAGGGCTTATACAGAGCACACCCTGGCCACACAGAGATGGGACTGTTGACCAGGAGCTGCAGGGGTTATACAGAGCACACCCTGGCCACACAGAGATGGGAATGTTGACCAGGAGCTGCAGGGGTTATACAGAGCACACCCTTCCACACAGAGATGGGAATGTTGACCAGGAGCTGCAGGGGTTATACAGAGCACAACCTGAACACACAGTGATGGGAATGTTGACCAGGATATGCAGGAGTTATACGGAGCACACCCTGGACACACAGAGATGGGAATGTTGACCAGGAGCTGCAGGGATTACACAGAGCACACCCTGTCCACACAGAGATGGGAATGTTGACCAGGAGCTGCAGGGGTTATACAGAGCACACCCTGGCCACACAGAGATGGGAATGTTGACCAGGAGCTGCAGGGGTTATACAGAGCACACCCTGGCCACACAGAGATGGAAATGTTGACCAGGAGCTGCAGTTGATATACAGAGCACACTCTGGCCACACAGAGATGGGAATGTTGACCAGGAGCTGGGGTTATTCAGAGCACACTCTGGACACACAGGGATGGGAATGTTGACCAGGAGCTGCAGAGGTTTTACAGAGAACACCCTGGCCACAGAGCACACCCTGGCCACACAGTGATGGGAATGTTGACCAGGATATGCAGGAGTTATACAGAGCACACCCTGGCCACACAGAGATGGGAATGTTGATCAGGAGCTGGGGTTATTCAGAGCACACTCTGGACACACAGAGATGGGAATGTTGACCAGGAGCAGGGGTTATACAGAGCACATCCTGGCCACACAGAGATGGGAATGTTGACCAGGAGCTGCAGGGGTTATGCAGAGCACACCCTGGCCACACAGAGATGGGAATGTTGACCAGGAGCTGCAGGGGTTATACAGAGCACAGCCTGGCCACACAGAGTTGGAAATGTTGACAGGAGCTGCAGGGATTATACAGTGCACACCCTGGACACACAGAGATGGGACTGTTGACCAGGAGCTGCAGGGGTTATACAGAGCACACCCTGGCCACACAGAGATGGGAATGTTGACCAGGAGCTGCAGGGGTTATACAGAGCACACCCTGGCCACACAGAGATGGGACTGTTGACCAGGAGCTGCAGGGGTTATACAGAGCACATCCTGACCACACACAGATGGGAATGTTCACCAGGAGCTGCAGGGGTTATATAGAGCACACTCTGGCCACACAGAGATGGGAATGTTGACCAGAAGCTGCAGGGGTTATACAGAGCACACCCTGACCACACAGGGATGGGAATGCTGACCAGGAGCTGCAGGGGTTATACAGAGCACACCCTGGCCACACAGTGATGGGAATGTTGACCAGGAGCTGCAGGGGTTATACAGAGCACAACCTGAACACACAGAGATGGGAATGTTGACCAGGATATGCAGGAGTTATACGGAGCACACCCTGGACACACAGAGATGGGAATGTTGACCAGGATATGCAGGAGTTATACGGAGCACACCCTGGACACACACAGATGAGAATGTTCACCAGGAGCTGCAGGGGTTATACAGAGCGCACCCTGGCCACACAGAGATGAGAATGTTGACCAGTACCTGCTGGGGTTATACAGAGCACACCCTGGCCACACAGAGATGAGAATGTTGACCAGTACCTGCTGGGGTTATACAGAGCACACCCTGGCCACACAGAGATGGAAATGTTGACCAGGAGCTGCAGGGATTACACAGAGCACACCCTGTCCACACAGTGATGGGAATGTTGACCAGGAGCTGCAGGGGTTATACAGAGCACACCCTGGCCACACAGAGATGGGAATGTTGACCAGGAGCTGCAGGGGTTATACAGAGCGCACACTGGCCACACAGAGATGGGAATGTTGACCAGGAGCTGCAGGGGTTATACAGAGCGCACTCTGACCACACACAGAGATGGGAATGTTGACCAGGAGCTGCAGGAGTATACAGAGCACATCCTGGCCACACAGAGATGGGAATGTTGACCAGGAGCTGCAGGAGTTATACAGAGCACACCCTGGCCACACACAGAGATGGGAATGTTGATCAGGAGCTGCAGGAGTATACAGAGCACATCCTGGCCACACAGAGATGGGAATGGTGACCAGGAGCTGCAGGAGTTATACAGAGCGCACTCTGGCCGCATAGAGATGGGAATGTTGACCAGGAGCTGCAGGGGTTAAACAGAGCACACCCTGGCCACACAGAGATGGGAATGTTGACCAGGAGCTGCTGGGGTTATACAGAGCACACCCTGGATACACTGAGATGGAATGTGGTCCAGGAGCTGCTAGGGTTATACAGAGCACACCCTGGCCACACAGATATGGGAATGTTGACCAGGAGCTGCAGGGGTTATACAGAGCACACACTGGCCACACAGAGATGGGAATGTTGACCAGGAGCTGCAGGGGTTATACAGAGCACACCCTGGCCAGACAGAGATGGGAATGTTGACGAGGAGCTGCAGGGGGTATACAGAGCACACCCTGGCCACACAGAGATGGGAATGTTGACCGGGAGCTGCAGGAGTTATACAGAGCACACCCTGGCCACAGAGAGATGGGAATGTTGACGAGGAGCTGCAGGGGGTATACAGAGCACACCCTGGCCACACAGAGATGGGAATGTTGACCGGGAGCTGCAGGGGCGATACAGAGCACACCATGGCCACACAGAGATGGGAATATGGACCAGGAGCTGCAGGGGCTATACAGAGCACACCATGGCCACACAGAGATGGGAATATGGACCAGAAGCTGCAGGGGTTATACAGAGCACACCCTAGCCACACACAGAGATGGGAATGTTGTCCAGGAGCTGCTGGGGTTATACAGAGCACACCCTGGCCACACAGAGATGGGAATGTTGATCAGGTTCTGCAGGGGTTATAAAGAGCACAACCTGGCCACACAGAGATGGGAATGTTGACCAGGAGCTGCAGGTGTTATATAGATCACAACCTGGCCACACAGAGATGGGAATGTTGACCAGAAGCTGCAGGGGTTATACAGAGCACACCCTGGCCACACAGAGATGGGAATATTGACCAGGAGCTGCAGGGGTGATACAGAGCACACACTGGCCACACAGTGATGGGAATGTTGACCAGGAGCTCGGGTTACACAGAGCACACCCTGGCCACACAGAGATGGGGATGTTGAACAGGAGCTGCAGGGGTTATACAGAGCACACCCTGGCCACACAGAGATGGGAATGTTGACCAGGAGCTGCAGGGGTTATACAGAGCACACCCTGGCCACACGGAGACGGGAATGTTGCCCAGGAGCTGCAGGAGTTATACAGAGCACATCCTGGCCACACACAGAGATGGGAATGTTAACCAGGAGCTGCAGGGGTTACACAGAGCACACCCTGACCACACACAAAGATGGGAATGTTGACCAGGAGCTGCAGGGGTTATACAGAGCACACACTGGCCACACAGAGATGGGAATGTTGACCAGGAGCTGCAGGGGTTATACAGAGCGCACCCTGACCACACACAGAGATGGGAATGTTGACCAGGAGCTGCAGGAGTATACAGAGCACATCCTGGCCACACAGAGATGGGAATGTTGACCAGGAGCTGCAGGAGTTATACAGAGCACACCCTGGCCACACACAGAGATGGGAATGTTGACCAGGAGCTGCAGGAGTATACAGAGCACATCCTGGCCACACAGAGATGGGAATGGTGACCAGGAGCTGCAGGAGTTATACAGAGCACATCCTGGCCACAGAGAGTTGGGAATGTTGACCAGGAGCTGCAGGGGTTATACAGAGCGCACTCTGGCCGCATAGAGATGGGAATGTTGACCAGGAGCTGCAGGGGTTAAACAGAGCACACCCTGGCCACACAGAGATCGGAATGTTGACCAGGAGCTGCTGGGGTTATACAGAGCACACCCTGGATACACTGAGATGGAAATGTTGACCAGGAGCTGCAGGGGTTAAACAGAGCACACCCTCGCCACACAGAGATGGGAATGTTGACCAGGAGCTGCTGAGGTTATACAGAGCACACCCTGGCCGCACAGAGATGGGAATGTTGACCAGGAGCTGCTGGGGTTATACAGAGCACACCCTGGCCACACAGAGATGGGAATGTTGACCAGGAGCTGCAGGGGTTATACAGAGCACACACTGGCCACACAGAGATGAGAATGTTGACCAGGAGCTGCAGGTGTTATACAGAGCACACCCTGGCCACACAGAGATGGGAATGTTGACGAGGAGCTGCAGGGGGTATACAGAGCACACCCGGGCCACACAGAGATGGGAATGTTGACCGGGAGCTGCAGGGGCTATACAGAGCACACCCTGGCCACACAGAGATGGGAATGTGGACCAGGAGCTGCAGGGGTTATAGAGAGCACACCCTAGCCACACACAGAGATGGGAATGTTGTCCAGGAGCTGCTGGGGTTATACAGAGCACACCCTGGCCACACAGAGATGGGAATGTTGATCAGGTGCTGCAGGGGTTATACAGAGCACACCCTGGCCACACAGAGATGGGAATGTTGACCAGGAGCTGCAGGGGTTATACAGAGCACACCCTGGCCACAGAGAGACGGGAATGTTGCCCAGGAGCTGCAGGAGTTATACAGAGCACATCCTGGCCACACACAGAGATGGGAATGTTAACCAGGAGCTGCAGGGGTTACACAGAGCACACCCTGACCACACACAAAGATGGGAATGTTGACCAGGAGCTACTGGGATTATACAGTGCACATCCTCGCCACACAGAGATGGGAATGTTGACCAGGAGCTGCAGGGGTTATACAGAGCACACACTGGCCACACAGAGATGGGAATGTTGACCAGGAGCTGCAGGGGTTATACAGAGCGCACCCTGACCACACACAGAGATGGGAATGTTGACCAGAAGCTGCAGGAGTATACAGAGCACATCCTGGCCACACAGAGATGGGAATGGTGACCAGGAGCTGCAGGAGTTATACAGAGCACATCCTGGCCACAGAGAGTTGGGAATGTTGACCAGGAGCTGCAGGGGTTATATAGATCACAACCTGGCCACACAGAGATGGGAATGTTGACCAGAAGCTGCAGGGGTTATACAGAGCACACCCTGGCCACACAGAGATGGGAATATTGACCAGGAGCTGCAGGGGTGATACAGAGCACACACTGGCCACACAGTGATGGGAATGTTGACCAGGAGCTGGGGTTACACAGAGCACACCCTGGCCACACAGAGATGGGAATGTTGAACAGGAGCTGCAGGGGTTATACAGAGCACACACTGGCCACACAGTGATGGGAATGTTGACCAGGAGCTGGGGTTACACAGAGCACACCCTGGCCACACAGAGATGGGAATGTTGACCAGAAGCTGCAGGGGTTATACAGAGCACACCCTGACCACACAGGGATGGGAATGTTGACCAGGAGCTGCAGGGGTTATACAGAGCACACCCTGGCCACACAGTGATGGGAATGTTGACCAGGAGCTGCAGGGGTTATACAGAGCACACGCTGGCAACACAGAGATGGGAATGTTGACCAGGAGCTGCAGGGGTTATGCAGAGCACAACCTGAACACACAGTGATGGGAATGTTGACCAGGATATGCAGGAGTTATACGGAGCACACCCTGGACACACAGAGATGGGAATGTTGACCAGGAGCTGCTGGGGTTATACAGAGCACACCCTGGCCACACAGAGATGGAAATGTTGACCAGGAGCTGCAGGGATTACACAGAGCACACCCTGTCCACACAGAGATGGGAATGTTGACCAGGAGCTGCAGGGGTTATACAGAGCACACCCTGGCCACACAGAGTTGGGAATGTTGACCAGGAGCTGCAGGGGCTATACAGAGCACACCCTGGCCACACAGAGATGGAAATGTTGACCAGGAGCTGCAGTTGATATACAGAGCACACTCTGGCCACACAGAGATAGGAATGTTGACCAGGAGCTGGGGTTATTCAGAGCACAGTCTGGACACACAGGGATGGGAATGTTGACCAGGAGCTGCAGAGGTTTTACAGAGAACACCCTGGCCACAGAGCACACCCTGGCCACACAGTGATGGGAATGTTGACCAGGATATGCAGGAGTTATACAGAGCACACCCTGGCCACACAGAGATGGGAATGTTGACCAGGAGCTGGGGTTATTCAGAGCACACTCTGGACACACAGAGATGGGAATGTTGACCAGGAGCAGGGGTTATACAGAGCACATCCTGGCCACACAGAGATGGGAATGTTGACCAGGAGCTGCAGGGGTTATGCAGAGCACACCCTGGACACACAGAGATGGGACTGTTGACCAGGAGCTGCAGGGGTTATACAGAGCACACCCTGTCCACACAGAGATGGGAATGTTAACCAGGAACTGCAGGGGTTATACAGAGCACACCCTGGCCACACAGAGATGGGAATGTTGACCAGGAGCTGCAGGGGTTATACAGAGCACACCCTGGCCACACAGAGATGGAAATGTTGACCAGGAGCTGCAGTTGATATACAGAGCACACTCTGGCCACACAGAGATGGGAATGTTGACCAGGAGCTGGGGTTATTCAGAGCACACTCTGGACACACAGACATGGGAATGTTGACCAGGAGCTGCAGAGGTTTTACAGAGAACACCCTGGCCACAGAGCACACACTGGCCACACAGAGATGGAAATGTTGACCAGGAGCTGCAGGGGTTATACAGAGCACACTCTGGCCACACACAGAGGGATTGTTGACCAGGAGCTACAGGAGTTAGACAGAGCACTCCCTGGCCATGCAGAGATGGGAAAGTTGACCAGGAGCTGCAGGGGTTAAACAGAGTACACCCTGGCCACACAGTGATGGGAATGTTGACCAGGAGCAGGGGTTATACAGAGCACACCCTGGCCACACAGAGATAGGAATGTTGACCAGGAGCTGCAGGAGTTATACAGAGCACACCTTGGCCACACTCAGATGGGAATGTTGACCAGGAGCTGCAGGGGTTATACAGAGCACACCCTGGCCACACAGTGATGGGAATGTTGACCAGGAGCTGCTGAGGTTATACAGAGCGCACCCTTGCCACACAGAGATGGGAATGTTGATCAGGAGCTGCAGGGGTTATACAGAGCACATCCTGGCCCACAGAGATGGGAATGTTGACCAGGAGCTGCAGGGGTTATACAGAGCCCACCCTGGCCACACAGAGATGGGAATGATGACCAGGAGCTGCTGGGGTTATAAGAGCACACCCTGACCACACAGAGATGGGAATGTTGACCAGGAGCAGCGGTTATACAGAGCACGCCCTGCCCACACAGAGATGGGAATGTTGTCCAGGAGCTGCTGGGGTTATACAGAGCACACCCTGGCCACACCGAGATGGGAATGTTGACCAGGAGGTGCAGGGGTTAAGCAGAGCACACGCTGGCCACACAGAGATGGGAATGTTGACCAGGAGCTGCAGGGGTTAGACAGAGAACACCCTGGCCACACAGAGATGGGAATGTTGACCAGGAGCTGCAGGGGTTATACAGAGCACACCCTGGCCACACAGAGATGGGAATGTTGACCAGGAGCTGCAGGGGTTATACAGAGAACACCCTGGACACACAGTGATGGGAATGTTGACCAGGTGCTGCAGGGGTTATACAGAGCACACCCTGGCCACACGTAGATGGGAATGTTGACCAGGAGCTGCAGGGGTTATACAGAGCAAACCCTGGCCATAAAGAGATGGGAATGTTGACCAGAAGCTGCAGGGGTTATACGGAGCACACACTGGCCACACAGAGAAGGGAATGTTGACCAGGAGCTGCAGGGGTTATACAGAGCACACCCTGTCCACACAGAGATGGGCATGTTGACCAGGAGCTGCAGGGGTTATACAGAGCGCACCCTGGCCACACAGAGATGGGAATGTTGACCAGGAGCTGCAGGAGTTATACAGAGCACACCCTGGCCACACACAGAGAAGGGAATGTTGTCCAGGAGCTGAAGGGGTTTTACAGAGCACCCCCTGGCCACACAGAGATGGGAATGTTGACCAGGAGCTGCAGGGGTTATACAGAGCACACCCTGGCCACACAGTGATGGGAATGTTGACCAGGAGCTGTAGCAGTTCTACAGAGCACACCCTGGCCACACAAAGATGGGAATGTTGACCAGGAGCTGCAGGGGTTATACAGAGCATACCCTGGCCATACAGAGATGGGAATGTTGACGAGGAGCTGCAGGGGTTATACGGAGCACACCCTGGCCATCCAGAGATGGGAATGTTGACCAGGAGCTGCAGGGGTTATACAGAGCACACCCTGGCCACACAGAGATGGAAATGTTGACCAGGAGCTGCAGGGATTATACAGAGCACACCCTGGCCACACAGAGATGGGACTGTTCACCAGGAGCTGCAGGGGTTATATAGAGCACACTCTGGCCACACACAGAGAAGGGAATGTTGTGCAGGAGCTGCAGGGGTTATACAGAGCACAACCTGACCACACAGTGATGGGAATGTTGACCAGGATATGCAGGAGTTATACAGAGCGTACCCTGGCTACACAGAGGTGGGAATGTTGACCTGGAGCTGCAGGGGTTATACAGAGCACACCCTGGCCACACAGAGATGGGAATGTTGACCAGGAGCTGCAGGGGTTATACAGAGCACACCGTGGCCACACAAAGTTGGGAATATTGACCAGGAGCTGCAGGGGTTATTAAGTGCACACCCTGGCCACACACAGAGAAGGGAATGTTGTCCAGGAGCTGCAGGGGTTATACAGAGCACACCCTGGCCACACAGAAATCGGAGGGTTGACCAGGAGCTGCAGGTGTTATACAGAGCACACCCTGGCCACACACAGATGCGAATGTTGACCAGGAGCTGCAGGAGTTATACAGAGCACACCCTGGCCACACAGAGATGGAAATGTTGACCAGGAGCTGCTGGGGTTATACAGAGCACACCATGTCCACACAGAGATGGGAATGTTGACCAGGAGCTGCAGGGGTTATACAGAGCACACCCTGGCCACACATAGATGGGAATGTTGACCAGGAGCTGCAGGGGTTATACAGAGCACACCCTGGCCACACAGAGATGGAAATGTTGACCAGGAGCTGCAGGTGATATACAGAGCACACTCTGGCCACACAGAGATGGGAATGTTGACCAGGAGCTGGGGTTATTCAGAGCACACCCTGGACACACAGAAATTGAAATGTTGACCAGGAGCTGCAGGGGTTATACAGAGCACACACTGGCCACACAGAGATGGGAATGTTGACCAGGAGCTGCAGGGGTTATACAGAGCACACTCTGGCCACACACAGAGGGATTGTAGACCAGGAGCTGCAGGAGTTAGACAGAGCACACCCTGGCCATGCAGAGATGGGAATGTTGACCAGGAGCTGCAGGGGTTAAACAGAGTACACCCTGGCCACACAGTGATGGGAATGTTGACCAGGAGCAGGGGTTATACTGAGCACACCCTGGCCACACAGAGATGGGCATGTTGACCAGGAGCTGCAGGGGTTATACAGAGCAGATCCTGCCCACACAGAGAGATGGGAATGTTAACCAGGAGCTGCAGGGTTATACAGAGCACACCCTGGCCACACAGAGATGGGAATGTTGACCAGGAGCAGGGGTTATACAGAGCAGACCATGGCCACACTGAGATAGGAATGTTGACCAGGAGCTGCAGGGTTTATACAGAGCACACCCTGGCCACACAGAGATGGGAATGTTGACCAGGAGCAGGGGTTATACAGAGCAGACCCTGGCCACACAGAGATCGGAATGTTGACCAGGAGCTGCAGGGGTTATACAGAGCACACCCTGGCCACACAGTGATGGGAATGTTGACCAGGAGCAGGGGTTATACAGAGCACACCCTGGCCACACAGAGATAGGAATGTTGACCAGGAGCTGCAGGGGTTATACAGAGCACACCCTGGCCACACAGAGATGGAAATGTTGACCAGGAGCTGCAGGGATTATACAGAGCACAACCTGACCACACAGTGATGGGAATGTTGACCAGGATATGCAGGAGTTATACAGAGCGTACCCTGGCTACACAGAGATGGGAATGTTGACCTGGAGCTGCAGGGGTTATACAGAGCACACCCTGGCCAGACAGAGTTGGGAATATTGACCAGGAGCTGCAGGTGTTATTAAGTGCACACCCTGGCCACACACAGAGAAGGGAATATTGTCCAGGAGCTGCAGGGGTTATACAGAGCACACCCTGGCAACACAGAAATCGGAAAGTTGACCAGGAGCTGCAGGTGATATACAGAGCACACCCTGGCCACACAGAGATGGGACTGTTGACCAGGTCCTCCTGGGGTTACACAGAGAACACCCTGGCCACAGAGCACACCCTGGCCACACAGAGATGGGAATGTTGACCAGGAGCTGCTGGGGTTATACAGAGAACACCCTGACCACACAGAGATGGGAAGGTTGACCAGGAGCTGCAGGGATTATACAGAGCACACCCTGGCCACACAGAGATGGGAAGGTTGACCAGGAGCTGCAGGGATTATACAGAGCACACCCTGGCCACACAGAGATGGGACTGTTCACCAGGAGCTGCAGGGGTTATATAGAGCACACTCTGGCCACACACAGAGAAGGGAATGTTGTCCAGGAGCTGCAGGGGTTATACAGAGCACAACCTGACCACACAGTGATAGGAATGTTGACCAGGATATGCAGGAGTTATACAGAGCGTACCCTGGCTACACAGAGATGGGAATGTTGACCTGGAGCTGCAGGGGTTATACAGAGCACACCCTGGCCACACAGTGATGGGAATGTTGACCAGGAGCTGCAGGGGTTATTCAGTGCACACCCTGGCCACACACAGAGAAGGGAATGTTGTCCAGGAGCTGCAGGGGTTATACAGAGCACACCATGGCCACACAAAGTTGGGAATGTTGACCAGGAGCTGCAGGGGTTATACAGAGCACAGCTGGCCACACAGAAATCGGAAAGTTGACCAGGAGCTGCTGGGGTTATACAGAGAACACCCTGGCCACACAGAGATGGGAAAGTTGACCAGGAGCAGGGGTTATACAGTGCACATCCTGGCCACACACAGATGGGAATGTTGACCAGGAGCTGCAGGATTTATACAGAGCACACCCTGGCCACACAGAGATGAGAATGTTGACCAGGAGCTGCACGGGTTATACAGAGCACATACTGGCCACACAGAGATGGGAATGTTGACCAGGAGCTGCAGGGGTTATTCAGAGCACACGCTGGTCACACAGAGATGGGAATGTTGACCAGGTGCAGCAGGGGTTATACAGAGCACACTCTGGCCACACACAGAGGGATTGTTGAACAGGAGCTGCAGGAGTTAGACAGAGCACACCCTGGCCATGCAGAGATGGGAATGTTGACCAGGAGCTGCAAGGCTTATACAGAGCACACCTTGGCCACACTCAGATGGGAATGTTGACCAGAAGCTGCAGGGGTTATACAGAGTACACCCTGGCCACACAGTGATGGGAATGTTGACCAGGAGCAGGGGTTATACAGAGCACACCCTGGCCACACAGAGATAGGAATGTTGACCAGGATCTGCAGGAGTTATACAGAGCACACCTTGGCCACACTCAGATGGGAATGTTGACCAGGAGCTGCAGGGGTTATACAGAGCACACCCTGGCCACACAGAGATGGGAATGTTGATCAGGTGCTGCAGGGGTTATACAGAGCACATCCTGGCCACACAGAGATGGGAGTGTTGAACAAGAGCTGCAGGGGTTATACAGAGCACACCCTGGCCATACACAGATGGGAATGTTGACCAGGAGCTGCTGGGGTTATGCAGAGCACACCCTGGCCACACAGAGATGGGAATGTTGACCAGGAGCAGCAGGGGTTATACAGAGCACACCCTGGCCATACAGAGATGGGAATGTTGACCAGGAGCTGCAGGGGTTATACGGAGCACACCCTGGCCATCCAGAGATGGGAATGTTGTCCAGGAGCTGCAGGGGTTATACAGAGCACACCCTGGCCACACAGAGAAGGAAATGTTGACCAGGAGCTGCAGGGATTATACAGAGCACACCCTGGCCACACAGAGATGGGACTGTTGACCAGGAGCTGCAGGGGTTATACAGAGCACACCCTGGCCACACAGAGATGGAAATATTGACCAGGAACTGCAGGGGTATACAGAGCGCACCCTGGCCACACAGAGATGGGAATGTTGACCAGGAGCTGGGGTTATTCAGAGCACACCCTGGCCACACAGAGATGGGAATGTTGACCAGGAGCTGCAGCGGTTATACAGAGCACACTCTGGCCACACAGAGATGGGAGTGTTGATCAGGAGCTGCAGGAGTTAGACAGAGCACACCCTGGCCATACAGAGATGGGAATGTTGAACAGGAGCTGCAGGGGTTATACAGAGCACACCCTGGCCACACAGAGATGGGAATATTGACCAGGAGCTGCTGGGGTTAGACAGAGCACACCCGGGCCACACAGAGATGGGAATATTGACCAGGAGCTGCCGGGGTTATACAGAGCACACATTGGTCACACAGAGATGGGAATATTGACCAGGAGCTGCTGGGGTTAGACAGAGCACACCCGGGCCACACAGAGATGGGAATATTGACCAGGAGCTGCACGGGTTATACAGAGCACACCCTGGCCACACAGAGATGGGAATGTTGACCAAGAGCAGGGGTTATACAGAGCACACCCTGGCCTCACAGAGATGGGAATGTTGACCATGAGCTGCAGGGGTTATACAGAGCACACGCTGGCCACACAGAGATGGGAATGTTGACCAGGAGCTGCAGGGGTTACATAGAGCACACTCTGGCCACACAGAGATGGGAATGTTGACAAGGTGCTGCACGGGTTATACAGAGCACACCCTGGCCACACAGAGATGGGAATGTTGACCAAGAGCAGGGGTTATACAGAGCACACCCTGGCCTCACAGAGATGGGAATGTTGACCATGAGCTGCAGGGGTTATACAGAGCACACGCTGGCCACACAGAGATGGGAATGTTGACCAGGAGCTGCAGGGGTTATACAGAGCACACCCTGGCCACACAGAGATGGGAATGTTGACCAGGAGCTGCTGGGGTTATACAGAGCACACCCTGCCACACAGTGATGGGAATGTTGACCAGGAGCTGCTGTGGTTATACAGAGCACACCCTGCCACACAGTGATGGGAATGTTGACCAGGAGCTGCAGGAGTTATACAGAGCACACCCTAGTCACAGAGATGGGAATGTTTACCAGGAGCTGCAGGAGTTATACAGAGCACACCCTGGCCACACAGAATTGGCATGTTGATCAGGAGCTGCTGGGGTTATACAGAGCACACCCTGGCCACACACAGAGATGGGAATGTTGACCAGGAGCTGCAGGAGTATACAGAGCACAACATGGCCACACAGAGATGGGAATGTTGACCAGGATCTGCAGGAGTTATACAGAGCACACCGTGGCCACACAAAGTTGGGAATATTGACCAGGAGCTGCAGGGGTTATACAGAGCACACCCTGTCCACACAGAGATGGGAATGTTGACCAGGAGCTGCAGGGGTTATACAGAGCACACCCTGGCCACACACAGAGAAGGGAATGTTGTCCAGGAGCTGCAGGGGTTATACAGAGCACACCCTGACCACACAGAGATGGGAATGTTGACCAGGAGCTGCAGGGGTTACACAGAGCACACCCTGGCCACACAGAGATGGGAATGTTGACGAGGAGCTGCAGGGATTATACAGAGCACACCCTGACCACACAGAGATGGGAATGTTGTCCAGGAGCTGCAGGGGTTATACAGAGCACACCGTGGGCACACACAGAGTTGGGAATGTTGACCAGGAGCTGCTGGGGTTGTACAGAGAACACCCTGGCCACACAGAGATGGGAATGTTGACCACTAGCTGGGGTTATACAGAGCACACCCTGGCCACACTCAGATGGGAATGTTGACCAGGAGCTGCAGGGGTTATACAGAGCACACCCTGGCCACACAGAGATGGGAATGTTGACCAGGAGCTGCTGGGGTTATACAGAGCACACCCTGGCCACACAGAGATTGGAATGTTGACCAGTAGCAGGGGTTATACAGAGCACACCCTGGCCACACAGAAATGGGAATGTTGACCAGGAGCTGCAGGGGTTATACAGAGCACACCCTGGCCACACAGAGATGGGAATGTTGACCAGGAGGTGCAGGGTTTAAGCAGAGCACACCCAAGCCACACAGAAATGGGAATGTTGACCAGGAGCTGCAGGGGTTATACAGAGCACACTCTGGCCACACAGAGATGGAAATGTTGACCAGGAGCTGCTGGGGTTATACAGAGCACACCCTGGCCACACAGAGATGGGAATGTTGACCAGGAGCTGCAGGGGTTATACAGAGCACACCCTGGCCACACAGAGATGGGAATGTTGACCAGGAGCTGCAGGGGTTATACAGAGCACACCCTGGCCACACAGAGATGGGCATGTTGACCAGGAGCTGCAGGGGTTATACAGAGCACACCCTGGCCACACAGAGATGGGAATGTTGACCAGGAGCTGCAGGAGTTATACAGAGCACACCCTGGCCACACACAGAGAAGGGAATGTTGTCCAGGAGCTGCAGGGGTTATACAGAGCACACCCTGGCCACACAGAGATGGGAATGTTGACCAGGAACTGTAGCGGTTATACAGAGCACACCCTGGCCACACATAGATGGGAATGTTGACCAGGAGCTGCAGGGGTTATACAGAGCACACCCTGGCCATACAGAGATGGGAATGCTGACCAGGAGCTGCAGGGGTTATACAGAGCACACCCTGGCCATCCAGAGATGGCAATGTTGACCAGGAGCTGCAGGGGTTATACAGAGCACACCCTGGCCACACACAGATGGAAATGTTGACCAGGAGCTGCAGGGATTATACAGAGCACACCCTGGCCACACAGAGATGGAAATGTTGACCAGGAGCTGCAGGTGTTATACAGAGCACACCCTGGCCACACACAGATGGAAATGTTGACCAGGAGCTGCAGGGATTATACAGAGCACACTCTGGCCACACAGAGATGGGAATGTTGATCCGGAGCTGGGGTTATTCAGAGCACACTCTGGACACACAGAGATGGGAATGTTGACCAGGAGCTGTAGCAGTTATGCAGAGCACACCCTGGCCACACAGAGATGGGCATGTTGACCAGGAGCTGCAGGGGTTATACAGAGCACACGCTGGCCACACAGAGATGGGAATGTTGACCAGGAGCTGCAGGGGTTATACAGAGCACACCCTGGCCACACAGAGATGGGAATGTTGACCAAGAGCAGAGGTTATACAGAGCACACCCTGGCCTCACAGAGATGGGAATGTTGACCATGAGCTGCAGGGGTTATACAGAGCACACGCTGGCCACACAGAGATGGGAATGTTGACCAGTAGCTGCAGGGGTTATACAGAGCACACCCTGGCTACACAGAGATGGGAATGTTGACCAGGAGCTGCTGGGGTTATACAGAGCACACCCTGCCACACAGTGATGGGAATGTTGACCAGGAGCTGCTGTGGTTATACAGAGCACACCCTGCCACACAGTGATGGGAATGTTGACCAGGAGCTGCAGGAGTTATACAGAGCACACCCTGGTCACAGAGATGGGAATGTTTACCAGGAGCTGCAGGAGTTATACAGAGCACACCCTGGCCACACAGAATTGGCATGTTGATCAGGAGCTGCTGGGGTTATACAGAGCAAACCCTGGCCACACACAGAGATGGGAATGTTGACCAGGAGCTGCAGGAGTATACAGAGCACACCGTGGCCACACAAAGTTGGGAATATTGACCAGGAGCTGCAGGGGTTATACAGAGCACTCCCTGTCCACACAGAGATGGGAATGTTGACCAGGAGCTGCAGGGGTTATACAGAGCACACCCTGGCCACACACAGAGAAGGGAATGTTGTCCAGGAGCTGCAGGGGTTATACAGAGCACACCCTGACCACACAGAGATGGGAATGTTGACCAGGAGCTGCAGGAGTTATACAGAGCACACCCTGGCCACACAGAGATGGACATGTTGACCAGGAGCTGCAGGGGTTATACAGAGCACACCCTGGACACACAGAGATGGGAATGTTGACCAGGAGCTGCAGGGGTTATACAGAGCACACCCTGGCCACACACAGAGAAGGGAATGTTGTCCAGGAGCTGCAGGGGTTATACAGAGCACACCCTGACCACACAGAGATGGGAATGTTGACCAGGAGCTGTAGCAGTTATGCAGAGCACACCCTGGCCACACACAGATGGGAATGTTGACCAGGAGCTGCAGGGGTTATACAGAGCACACCCTGCCACACAGTGATGGGAATGTTGACCAGGAGCTGCAGGGGTTATACAGAGCACACCCTGGCCACACAGAGATGGGCATGTTGACCAGGAGCTGCAGGGGTTATACAGAGCACACCCTGGCCACACAGAGATGGGAATGTTGACAAGGTGCTGCACGGGTTATACAGAGCACACGCTGGCCACACAGAATTGGAATGTTGACCAGGAGCTGCAGGGGTTATACAGAGCACACCCTGGCCACACAGAGATGGGAATGATGACCAGGAGCTGCAGGGGTTATACAGAGCACACCCTGGCCACACAGTGATGGGAATGTTGACCAGGAGCTGCAGGAGTTATACAGAGCACACGCTGGCCACACAGAATTGGAATGTTGACCAGGAGCTGCAGGGGTTATACAGAGCACACCCTGGCCACACAGAGATGGGAATGATGACCAGGAGCTGCTGGGGTTATACAGAGCACACCCTGGCCACACAGAGATGGGAATGTTGACAAGGTGCTGCACGGGTTATACAGAGCACACCCTGGCCACACAGAGATGGGAATGTTGACCAAGAGCAGGGGTTATACAGAGCACACCCTGGCCTCACAGAGATGGGAATGTTGACCATGAGCTGCAGGGGTTATACAGAGCACACGCTGGCCACACAGAGATGGGAATGTTCACCAGGAGCTGCTGGGGTTATACAGAGCACACCCTGCCACACAGTGATGGGAATGTTGACCAGGAGCTGCTGTGGTTATACAGAGCACACCCTGCCACACAGTGATGGGAATGTTGACCAGGAGCTGCAGGAGTTATACAGAGCACACCCTGGTCACAGAGATGGGAATTTTTACCAGGAGCTGCAGGAGTTATACAGAGCACACCCTGGCCACACAGAATTGGCATGTTGATCAGGAGCTGCTGGGGTTATACAGAGCACACCCTGGCCACACAGAGATGGGAATGTTCACCAGGAGCTGCAGGGGTTACACAGAGCACACCCTGGCCACACAGAGATGGGAATGTTGACCAGGAGCTGCAGGAGTTATACAGAGCACACCCTGACCACACAGAGATGGGAATGTTGACCAGGAGCTGCAGGGGTTATACAGAGCACATCCTGGCCACACACAGAGATGGGAATGTTGACCAGGAGCTGCAGGGGTTATACAGAGCACACACTGACCACACAGAGATGAGAATGTTGACCAGGAGCTGCAGGGGTTATACAGAGCACACCCTGTCCACACAGAGATGGGAATGTTGACCAGGAGCTGCAGGGGTTATACAGAGCACACCCTGGCCACACACAGAGAAGGGAATGTTGTCCAGGAGCTGCAGGGGTTATACAGAGCACACCCTGACCACACAGAGATGGGAATGTTGACCAGGAGCTGCAGGGGTTATACAGAGCACACACTGGCCACACAGAGATGGGAATGTTGACCAGGAGCTGCAGGAGTTATACAGAGCACACCCTGGCCACACAGAGATGGGAATGTTGACCAGGAGCTGCAGGGGATATACAGAGCACACTCTGGACACACACAGATGGGAATGTTGACCAGGAGCTGCAAGGGTTATACAGAGCACACCCTGGCCATACAGGGATGGGAATGTTGACCAGGATCTGCAGGGGTTATAGGGAGCACACCCTGGCCATCCAGAGATGGGAATGTTGACCAGGAGCTGCAGGGGTTTTACAGAGCACACCCTGGCCACACAGAGATGGAAATGTTGACCAGGAGCTGCAGGGATTATACAGAGCACACCTTGGCCACACAGAGATGGGACTGTTGACCAGGAGCTGCAGGGGTTATACAGAGCACACCCTGGCCACACAGAGATGGAAATGTTGACCAGGAGCTGCAGGTGTCATACAGAGCACACTCTGGCCACACAGAGATGGGAATGTTGACCAGGAGCTGGGGTTATTGAGAGCACACTCTGGACACACAGAGATGGGAATGTTGACCAGGAGCTGCAGCGGTTATACAGTGCACACTCTGGCCACACACAGAGGGATTGTTGACCAGGAGCTGCAGGAGTTAGACAGGGCACACCCTGGCCATACAGAGATGGGAATGTTGACCAGGAGCTGCAGGGGTTATACAGAGCACACCCTGGCCACACAGAGATGGGAATGTTGACCACGTTCAGGGGTTAAACAGAGCACACCCTGGCCACACAGTGATGGGAATGTTCACCATGAGCTGCAGGGGTTATATAGAGCACACTCTGGCCACACAGAGATGGGAATGTTGACCAGGAGCTGCAGGAGTATACAGAGCACAACCTGGCCACACAGAGATGGGAATGTTGACCAGGATCTGCAGGAGTTATACAGAGCACACCCTGGCCACACACAGAGATGGGAATGTTGACCAGGAGCTGCAGGGGTTATACAGAGCACACCCTGTCCACACAGAGATGGGAATGTTGACCAGGAGCTGCAGGGGTTATACAGAGCACACCCTGGCCACACACAGAGAAGGGAATGTTGTCCAGGAGCTGCAGGGGTTATACAGAGCACACCCTGACCACACAGAGATGGGAATGTTGACCAGGAGCTGCAGGGGTTATACAGAGCACACCCTGGCCACACAGAGATGGGAATGTTGACCAGGAGCTGCAGGAGTTATACAGAGCACACCCTGGCCACACAGAGATGGACATGTTGACCAGGAGCTGCAGGGGTTATACAGAGCACACCCTGGACACACAGAGATGGGAATGTTGACCAGAAGCTGCAGGGATTATACAGAGCATACCCTGTCCACACAGAGATGGGAATGTTGACCAGGTGCTGCAGGGGTTATACAGAGCACACCCTGGCCACACAGAGATGGAAATGTTGACCAGGAGCTGCAGGGGTTATACAGAGCACACCCTGGCCACACACAGAGAAGGGAATGTTGTCCAAGAGCTGCAGGGGTTATACAGAGCACACCCTGGCCACACAGAGATGGACATGTTGACCAGGAGCTGCAGGGGTTATACAGAGCACACTCTGTCCACACAGAGATGGGAATGTTGACCAGCAGCTGCAGGGGTTATACAGAGCACACCCTGACCACACAGAGATGGGAATGTTGACCAGGAGCTGCAGGGGTTATACAGAGCACACCCTGGCCACACAGAGATGGGAATGTTGAACTGGAGCTGCAGGGGTTATACAGAGCACACCCTGGCCACACAGTGATGGGAATGTTGACCAGGAGCTGCAGGGGTTATACAGAGCACACCCTGGCCACACAGAGATGGGAATGTTGACCAGGAGCTGCAGGGGTTATACAGTGCACACCCTGGCCACACATAGATGGGAATGTTGACCAGGAGCTGCAGGGGTTATACAGAGCACACCCTGGCCATACATAGATGGGAATGTTGATCAGGAGCTGCAGGGGTTATACGGAGCACACCCTGGCCACACAGTGATGGGAATGTTGACCAGGAGCTGCAGGGGTTATACAGAGCACACCCTGGCCATCCAGAGATGGGAATGTTGACCAGGAGCTGCAGGGATTATACAGAGCACACCCTGGCCACACAGAGATGGGAATGTTCACCAGGAGCTGCAAGAGTTATACAGAGCACAACCTGGCCACACAGAGATGGGACTGTTGACCAGGAGCTGCAGGGGTTATACAGAGCACACCCTGGCCACACAGTGATGGGAATGTTGACCAGGAGCTGCTGGGGTTATACAGAGCACACCCTGGCCACACAGAGATGGGAATGTTGACCAGGAGCTGCAGGTGTTATACAGAGCACACTCTGGCCACACAGAGATGGGACTGTTGACCAGGAGCTGCAGCGGTTATACAGAGCACACCCTGGCCACACAGTGATGGGAATGTTGACCAGGAGCTGCTGGGGTTATACAGAGCACACCCTGGCCACACAGAATTGGAATGTTGATCAGGAGCTGCAGGGGTTATACAGAGCACATCCTGGCCACACAGAGATGGGACTGTTGACCAGGAGCAGGGTTTATACAGAGCACACCCTGGACACACAGAGATGGGAATGTTGACCAGGAGCTGCAGGAGTTATACAGAGCAAACCCTGGCCACACAGAGATGGGAATGTTGACCAGGAGCTGCAGGGGTTATACAGTGGACATCCTGGCCACACAGAGATGGGAATGTTGACCAGGAGCTGCAGGGGTTATGCAGAGCACACCCTGGCCACACAGAGATGGGAATGTTGACCAGGAGCTGCAGGGGTTAAACAGTGCTCACCCTGGCCACACAGAGATGGGAATGTTGACCAGGAGCTGCAGGGGTTAAACAGAGCACACCCTGGCCACACAGAGATGGGAATGTTGACCAGGAGCTGGGGTTATTCAGAGCACACACTGGCCACACAGAGATGGGAATGTTGACCAGGAGCTGCAGGGGTTATACAGAGCACACCCTGGCCACACAGAGATGGGAATGTTGACCAGGAGCTGCAGGGGTTATACAGTGCACACCCTGGCCACACATAGATGGGAATGTTGACCAGGAGCTGCAGGGGTTATACAGAGCACACCCTGGCCATACAGAGATGGGAATGTTGATCAGGAGCTGCAGGGGTTATACGGAGCACACCCTGGCCACACAGTGATGGGAATGTTGACCAGGAGCTGCAGGGGTTATACAGAGCACACCCTGGCCATCCAGAGATGGGAATGTTGACCAGGAGCTGCAGGGGTTATACAGAGCACACCCTGGCCACACAGAGATGGGAATGTTCACCAGGAGCTGCAAGAGGTATACAGAGCACACCCTGGCCACACAGAGATGGGACTGTTGACCAGGAGCTGCAGGGGTTATACAGAGCACACCCTGGCCACACAGTGATTGGAATGTTGACCAGGAGCTGCTGGGGTTATACAGAGCACACCCTGGCCACACAGAGATGGGAATGTTGACCAGGAGCTGCAGGTGTTATACAGAGCACACTCTGGCCACACAGAGATGGGACTGTTGACCAGGAGCTGCAGCGGTTATACAGAGCACACCCTGGCCACACAGTGATGGGAATATTGACCAGGAGCTGCTGGGGTTATACAGAGCACACCCTGGCCACACAGAATTGGAATGTTGATCAGGAGCTGCAGGGGTTATAGAGAGCACATCCTGGCCACACAGAGATGGGACTGTTGACCAGGAGCAGGGTTTATACAGAGCACACCCTGGACACACAGAGATGGGAATGTTGACCAGGAGCTGCAGGAGTTATACAGAGCACACCCTGGCCACACAGAGATGGGAATGTTGACCAGGAGCTGCAGGGGTTATACAGTGCACATCCTGGCCACACAGAGATGGGAATGTTGACCAGGAGCTGCAGGGGTTATGCAGAGCACACCCTGGCCACACAGAGATGGGAATGTTGACCAGGAGCTGCAGGGGTTAAACAGTGCTCACCCTGGCCACACAGAGATGGGAATGTTGACCAGGAGCTGCAGGGGTTAAACAGAGCACACCCTGGCCACACAGAGATGGGAATGTTGACCAGGAGCTGGGGTTATTCAGAGCACACACTGGCCACACAGAGATGGGAATGTTGACCAGGAGCTGCAGGGGTTATACAGAGCACACCCTGGCCACACAGAGATGGGAATGTTGACCAGGAGCTGCAGCGGTTATGTGGTAGTATGTATTGGGGGTCATGTGGGACTGGAAGCCCTAATGTCATTGGCTGACAGATCCCGGGTCCTGGTTGGCCGTTGACCTCATACTCCGCCCTGAAGGCGAAGTATAAGAAGCCGGTGCCTTCCCCCGCAGGCCAGTTTACTATCGGGCTGCTGGGGAACAGCCACGCTTAATAAAGCCTCATCGACTTCACTCTGTTTGTCTCACGGAGTCTTTGTGCGCCACAATTTATTCAGCGTGTCTGTTCCCCAGCAGCGGAGAGGAAGGGGTTTTCCGTCTCCCGAACCCTCCACGCCTCAGAAATCCGCCACTCCTCAGTGGAAAAGGAAGCCCAAGCCATAGTAGAAGCTGTGCGACATTGGAGGCATTACCTGGCCGGCAGGAGATTCACTCTCCTCACTGACCAACGGTCGGTAGCCTTCATGTTCGATAATGCACAGCGGGGCAAGATCAAGAACGACAAGATCTTGCGGTGGAGGATCGAACTCTCCACCTACAATTATGAGATCTTGTACCGGCCCGGAAAGCTGAACGAGCCGTCTGATGCCCTATCCCGCGGGACATGTGCCAACGCACAAATTGACCGCCTCCAAGCCCTCCACGAGGACCTCTGCCACCCGGGGGTCACTCGGATTTACCACTTCATCAAGTCCCGCAATCTCCCCTACTCCTTAGAGGAGGTCCGTACAGTCACAAGAGACTGCCACATCTGCGCAGAATGCAAGCCGCATTTTTTCAGGCCGGATAGAGCGTGCCTGATTAAGGCTTCCCGCCCCTTTGAACGCCTCAGTCTCGATTTCAAAGGGCCCCTCCCCTCCACCGACCGCAACGCGTATTTCCTTAATGTAGTGGACGAATACTCCCGCTTCCCTTTTGCCATTCCCTGCTCCGACATGACCGCGGCCACAGTCATTAAAGCCCTGAACAGCATATTCACACTGTTCGGTTACGCCGCATACGTCCACAGCGACAGGGGGTCCTCTTTCATGAGTGACGAGCTGCGCCAGTTCCTGCTCAGCAAGGGCATAGCCTCAAGCAGGACGACCAGCTACAACCCCCGGGGGAACGGGCAAGTAGAAAGGGAGAACGGCACGGTCTGGAAGGGCGTCCTACTGGCCCTACGGTCCAGGGACCTCCCAGTTTCACGGTGGCAGGAGGTCCTCCCGGACGCTCTCCATCCCATCCGGTCGTTATTATGTACAAGCACTAATCAAACGCCTCACGAGCGTCTCCTTGTCTTCCCTAGGAAGTCCTCCTCTGGAACGTCGCTGCCGACCTGGCTGGCGGCCCCAGGACCCATCCTGCTCCGAAAGCAAGTGCGGGCACATAAGGCGGACCCGTTGGTCGAAAGGGTTCACCTCCTCCACGCAAACCCCCAGTACGCCTACGTGGAGTACCCCGACGGCCGACAGGACACGGTCTCCCTGCGGGATCTGGCGCCCGCCGGCACCACGCACACCCCCCCGACACCATCAACCCAACCGCCCCCCTTCCTGCCACCGCCGCACCCCGCGACCGCCCCCTTCCCAGGAGGATCAGTCCCCCTCCCCTTTGCACCGACAGCTGAAACCGTGCGGCTCCCGGAGGCGACAACGCTGGTACAAACACCACCACCACCGCCGGGGCCGAGGCGATCGACACGGACGACCAGACCGCCCGACCGACTCGTGGCGTCGATGTAAAACAAAGATGGACTGCCCAATGAACATTTTGTTTTCCTATATCCTCTGTAAATAGTTGTAACAGGACGATACTGTCCAATACGGTCCTACCATGTAACTGTTCTCTCCTCCCAGGACCAGTGCTGTAAACCCTTACCACCATACGAAGCATCACCCCGCCGGGTTCATTTTTGACAAGGGGTGAATGTGGTAGTATGTATTGGGGGTCATGTGGGACTGGAAGCCCTAATGTCATTGGCTGACAGATCCCGGGTCCTGGTTGGCCGTTGACCTCATACTCCGCCCTGAAGGCGGAGTATAAGAAGCCGGTGCCTTCCCCCGCAGGCCAGTTTACTATCGGGCTGCTGGGGAACAGACACGCTTAATAAAGCCTCATCGACTTCACTCTGTTTGTCTCACGGAGTCTTTGTGCGCCACAGGTTATACAGTGCACACTCTGGCCACACACAGAGGGATTGTTGACCAGGAGCTGCAGGAGTTAGACAGGGCACACCCTGGCCATACAGAGATGGGAATGTTGACCAGGAGCTGCAGGGGTTATACAGAGAACACCCTGGCCACACAGAGACGGGAATGTTGACCAGGAGCTGCAGGAGTTATACAGAGCACACCCTGGCCACACAGAGATGGGAATGTTGACCAGGAGCTGCAGGGGTTATACAGAGAACACCCTGGCCACACAGAGACGGGAATGTTGACCAGGAGCTGCAGGAGTTATACAGAGCACACCCTGGCCACACAGAGATGGGAATGTTGACCACGTTTAGGGGTTTTACAGAGCACACCCTGACCACACAGAGATGGGAATGTTGACCAGGATCTGCAGGAGTTATACAGAGCACATCCTGACCACACACAGATGGGAATGTTCACCAGGAGCTGCAGGGGTTATATAGAGCACACCCTGGCCACACAGAGATGGGAATGTTGACCAGGAGCAGGGGTTATACAGAGCACACCCTGGCCACACAGAGATGGGAATGTTGACCAGGAGCTGCAGGAGTTATACAGAGCACACCCTGGCCACACAGAGATGGGAATGTTGACCAGGAGCTGCAGGGGTTATACAGAGCACACGCTGGCCACACAGAGATGGGAATGTTGACCAGGAGCTGCAGGGGTTATACAGAGCCCAACTGGCCACACAGTGATGGGAATGTTGACCAGGAGCTGCAGGAGTTATACAGAGCACACCCTGGCCACACACAGATGGGAATGTTGACCAGGAGATGCAGGGGTTATACAGAGCCCAACTGGCCACACAGTGATGGGAATGTTGACCAGGAGCTGCAGGTGTTATATAGAGCACACCCTGGCCACACACAGCTGGGAATGTTGACCAGGAGCTGCAGAAGGAGACAGAGCACACCCTGGCCACACAGCGATGGGAATGTTGACCAGGAGCTGCAGGGGTTATACAGAGAACACCCTGGCCACACAGAGATGGGAATGTTGACCAGGAGCTGCAGGGGTTATACAGAGCACACCCTGGCCACACAGAGATGGGAATGTTGACCAGGAGCTGCAGGGGTTATACAGAGAACACCCTGGCCACACAGAGATGGGAATGTTGACCAGGAGCTGCAGGGGTTATACAGAGCACAACCTGGCCACACAGTGATGGGAATGTTGACCAGGAGCTGCAGGGGTTATAGAGAGCACACCCTGGCCACACACAGAGATGGGAATGTTGACCAGGAGCTGCTGGGGTTAGACAGAGCACTCTCTGGCCACACAGAGTTTGGAATGTTGACCAGGAGCTGCTGGGGTTATACAGAGCACACCCTGGCCACACAGAGAAGGGAATGTTGACCAGGAGCTGCAGGGGTTATACAGAGCACACCCTGGCCACACAGAGATGGGAATGTTGACCAGGAGCTGGGGTGAGACAGAGCACATTCTGGCCACACTGAGATCGGAAAGTTGACCAGGAGCTGGGGTTATACAGAGCACACCCTGGCCAGACAGAGATGGGAGTGTTGACCAGGAGCTGCAGGGGTTATACAGAGCACACCCTGGCCACACACAGAGAAGGGAATGTTGACCAGGAGCTGCAGGGGTTATACAGAGCACACCCTGGCCACACTGAGATGGGAATGTTGACCAGGTGCTGCAGGGGTTATGCAGAGCACACCCTGGCCACACAGAGAAGGGAATGTTGACCTGGATCTGCAGGGGTTATACAGAGCACACCATGGCCAGACAGAGATGGGAGTGTTCACCAGGAGCTGCAGGGGTTATACAGAGCACACCCTGGCCACACAGAGATGGGAATGTTGAACAGGAGCTGCAGGGGTTATACAGAGCACATTCTGACCACACAGAGATGGGAATGTTGACCAGGAGCTGCAGGGGTTATACAGATCACACCCTGGCCACACAGAGGTGGGAATGTTGACCAGGTGCAGGTGTTATACAGAGTACAGCCTGGACACACAGAGATGGGAATGTTGACCAGGAGCTGCAGGGGTTATACAGAGCACACTCTGGCAACACAGAGATGGGAATGTTGACCAGGAGCTGCAGGGGTAATACAGAGTACACCCTGGCCACACAGTGATGGGAATGTTAACCAGGAGCTGCAGGGGTTATAGAGAGCACACCCTGGCCACACAGTGATGGGAATGTTGACCAGGAGCTGCAGGGGTGAGACAGAGCACACCCTGGCCACACAGTGATGGGAATGTTGACCAGGAGCTGCAGGGGTTATACAGAGCACACCCTGGCCACACACAGATGGGAATGTTGACCAGGAGCTGCAGAGGTTATACAGAGCACACCCTGGCCGCACAGAGATGGGCATGTTGACCAGAAGCTGCAGGGGTTATACAGAGCACACCCTGGCCGCACAGAGATGGGAATGTTGACCAGGAGCTGCAGGGGTTATACAGAGCGCACCCTGGCCACACACAGAGAAGGGAATGTTGTCCAGGAGCTGCAGGGGTTATACAAAGCACACCCTGGCCACACAGAGATGGGAATGTTGACCAGGAGCTGCAGGTGTTATACAGAGCACACCCTGGCCACACACAGATGGGAATGTTGACCAGGAGCTGCAGATGTTATACAGAGCACACCCTGGCCACACAGAGATGGGAATGTTGACCAGGAGCTGCAGGGGTTATACAGAGCACACCCTGGACACACAGAGATGGGCATGTTGAACAGGAGCTGCAGGGGTTATACAGAGCACACCCTGGCCACACAGAGATGGGAATGTTGACCAGGAGCAGCAGGGGTTATACAGAGCACACCCTGGCCACACAGAGATGGGAATGTTGACCAGGAGCAGCAGGGGTTATACAGAGCACACCGTGGCCAAATAGAGATGGGAATGTTGACCAGGAGCAGCAGGGGTTATACAGAGCACACCCTGGCCACACAGAAATGGAAATGTTGACCAGGAGCTGCAGGGGTTATACGGAGCACACCCTGGCCACACAGAGATGGGAATGTTGACCATGAGCTGCAGGGGTTATACAGAGCACACCCTGGCCATACAGAGATGGGAATGTTGACCAGGACCTGCTGGGGTTATACAGAGCACACCCTGGCCACACAGAGATGGGAATGTTGACCAGGAGCTGCAGGGCTTATACAGAGCATTCCTGGAAAAACAGAGATGGGAATGTTGACCAGGAGCTGCAGGGGTTATACAGAACACACCCTGGCGACAAAGAGATGGGAATGTTGACCAGGAGCTGCAGGGGTTATACAGAGCACACCCTGGCCATACAGAGATGGGAATGTTGACCAGGACCTGCTGGGGTTATACAGAGCACACCCTGGCCACACAGAGATGGGAATGTTGACCAGGAGCAGGGTTTATACAGAGCTAATCCTGGCCACACAGAGATGGGAATGTTGACCAGGAGTTGCAGGAGTTATACAGAGCCCACTCTGGCCACACACAGAGAGATTGTTGACCAGGAGCTGCAGGAGTTATACAGAGCACACCCTGGCCATTCAGAGATGGGAATGTTGACCAGGAGCTGCAGGGGTTATACAGAGCACACCCTGGCCACACAGAGATGGGAATGTTGACCAGGAGCTGCAGGAGTTATACAGAGCACACCCTGGCCACACACAGATGGGAATGTTGACCAGGAGCTGTAGGGGTTTTACAGAGCACACTCTGGCCACACAGAGATGGGAATGTTGACCAGGAGCTGCAGGGGTTATACAGAGCACACCCTGGCCACACAGAGATGGGAATGTTGACCAGGAGCTGCAGGAGTTATACAGAGCATACCCTGGCCACACACAGATGGGAATGTTGACCAGGAGCTGCAGGGGTTATATAGAGCACACTCTGGCCACACAGTGATGGGAATGTTGACCAGGAGCTGCAGGGGTTATACAGAGCACATCCTGGCCACACAGAGATGGGAATGTTGACCAAGAGCTGCAGGGGTTATACAGAGCACAACAGGCCACACAGTGATGGGAATGTTGACCAGGAGCTGCAGGAGTTATACAGAGCACACCCTGGCCACACAGCGATGGGAATGTTGACCAGCAGTTGCAGGGGTTATACAGAGCACACCCTGGCCACACAGAGATGGGAATGTTGACCAGGAGCTGCAGGGGTTATACAGAGCACATTCTGACCACACAGAGATGGGAATGTTGACCAGGTGCAGGGGTTATACAGAGCACACCCTGGCCACACAGTGATGGGAATGTTGATCTGGAGCTGCAGGAGTTATACAGTGCACACCCTGGCCACACAGAGATGGGAATGTTGACCAGGAGCTGCAGGGGTTATAGAGAGCACACCCAGGCCACGCAGTGATGGGAATGTTGACCAGGAGCTGCAGGGGTTATACAGAGCACACCCTGGCCACATAGAGATGGGAATGTTGACCAGGAGCTGCAGGAGTTATACAGAGCACACCCTGGCCACACAGAGAAGGAAATGTTGACCTGGATCTGCAGGGGTTATACAGAGCACACCCGGGCCACACAGAGATGGGAATGTTGACCAGGAGCTGCTGGGGTTATACAGAGCACACCCTGGCCAGACAGAGATGGGAATGTTGACCAGGAGCTGCAGGGGTTATACAGATCACACCCTGGCCACACAAAGGTGGGAATGTTGACCAGGTGCAGGTGTTATACAGAGTACACCCTGGACACACAGAGATGGGAATGTTGACCAGGAGCTGCAGGGGTTATACAGAGCACACCCTGGCCACACAGAGATGGGAATGTTGACCAGGAGCTGCAGGGGTTATACAGAGCACACCCTGGCCACACACAGATGGGAATGTTAACCAGGAGCTGCAGGGGTTGTACAGAGCGCACCCTGGCCACAGAGAGATGGGAATGTCGACCAGGAGCTGCAGGGGTTATACAGAGCACACCCTGGCCACACAGAGATGGGAATGATGACCAGGACCTGCTGGGGTTATACAGAGCACACCCTGGCCACACAGAGATGGGAATGTTGACAAGGAGCTGCAGGGGTTATACAGAGCATTCCTGGAAAAACAGAGATGGGAATGTTGACCAGGAGCTGCAGGGGTTACACAGAGTACACCCTGGCCACACAGAGATGGGAATGTTGACCAGGACCTGCTGGAGTTATACAGAGCACACCCTGGCCACACAGAGATGGGAATGATGACCAGGACCTGCTGGGGTTATACAGAGCACACCCTGGCCACACAGAGATGGGAATGTTGACCAGGAGCAGGGTTTATACAGAGGATATCCTGGCCACACAGAGTTGGGAATGTTGATCAGGAGCTGCAGGAGTTATACAGAGCACACCCTGGCCACACACAGATGGGAATGTTGACCAGTAGCTGCAGGGGTTATACAGAGCACACCCTGGCCACACAGAGATGGGGATGTTGACCAGGAGCTGCAGGGGTTATACAGAGCACACCCTGGCCACACAGTGATGGGAATGCTGACCAGGAGCTGCAGGGGTTATACAGAGCACACTCTGGCCACACAGTGATGGGAATGTTGACCAGGAGCTGCAGGGGTTATACAGAGCACACCCTGGCCACACAGAGATGGGAATGTTGACCAGGAGCTGCAGGAGTTTGACAGAGCACATCCTGGCCACACAGTGATGGGAATGTTGACCAGGAGCTGCAGGGGTTCTACAGAGCACAACTGGCCACACAGTGATGGGAATGTTGACCAGGAGCTGCAGGAGTTATACAGAGCACACCCTGGCCACACAGAGACGGGAATGTTGACCAGAAGCTGCAGGGGTTATACAGAGCACATCCTGACCCCACACAGCTGGGAATGTTGGCCAGGAGCTGCAGAAGGAGACAGAGCACTCCCTGGCCAGACAGCAATGGGAATGTTGACCAGCAGTTGCAGGTGTTACAGAGCACACCCTGACAACACAGAGATGGGAATGTTGACCAGGAGTTGCAGGGGTTATACAGAGCACACCCTGGCCACACAGAGATGGGAATGTTGACCAGGAGCTGCAGGGGTTATACAGAGCACACCCTGGCCACACAGAGATGGGAATGTTGACCTGTAGCTGCTGGCATTATACAGAGCACACTCTGGCCACACAGAGATGGGAATGGTAAACATTAGCTGGGGTTATGCAGAGCACACCCTGGCCACAGAGGGATGGGAATGTTGACCAGGAGCTGCAGGGGTTATACAGTGCACACCCTGGCCATACAGAGAAGGGAATGTTGACCAGGAGTTGCAGGGGTTATACAGTGCACACCCTGGCCACAGTGAGATGGGAATGTTGACCAGTAGTTGCAGGGGTTAGATGGAGAACACCCTGGCCACACATAGATGGAAATGTTGACCAGGAGTTGCAGGGGTTATACAGTGCACACCTTGGCCACACACAGATGGGAATGTTGGCCAGGAGCAGGGGTTATACAGAGTACACCCTGGCCACACACAGAGATGGGAACGTTGACCAGGAGCTGCAGGGGTTATACAGAGCACACCCTGGCCACACACAGAGATGGGAATGTTGACCAGGGGCTGCAGGGGTTGTACAGAGCACACCCTGGCCACACACAGAGATGGGAATGTTGACCAGGAGCTGCAGGAGTTATACAGAGCACACCCTGGCCACGCAGAGTTGGGAATGTTGACCAGGAGCTGCAGGAGTTATACACAGCACACCCTGGCCACACAGAGATGGGAATGTTGACCAGGAGCTGCAGGGGTTATACAGAGCACACCCTGACAACACAGGGATGGGATTATTGACCTGGAGTTGGGGTTACACTGAGCACACCCTGGCCACACAGAGATGGGAATGTTGAATAGGAGCAGCAGGAGCTATACAAAGCACACCATGGCCACACAGAGATGGCAATGTTGACCAGGAGCTGCAGGGGTTATACAGAGCACACCCTGGCCACACACAGAGATGACAATGTTGACCAGGAGCTGCAAGGCTTATACAGAGCACACTCTCGCCACACAGAGATGTGATTGCTAAACAGTAGATGGGGTTATACAGAGGACACTCTGGCCACACAGGGAAGGGAATGTTAAACAGTAGCTGCAGGGGCTATACAGAGCACACCCTGGCCACACAGAGATGGGAATGTTGACCAGGAGCTGCAGGGGTTATACAGAGCACACCCAGTCCACACAGACATGGGAATGTTGACCAGGAGCTGCAGGGGTTATACAGAGCACACCCTGGCCACACAGGGATGGGAATGTTAAACAGTAGCAGATGTTATACAGAGCACAACCAGTCCACACAGAGATTGGAATGTTGACCAGGAGCTCCAGGAGTAAAAAAGAGCACACTCTGGCCATACTGAGAAGGGAATGTTGACCAGGAGCTGCAGGGGTTATACAGAGCACACTCTGTCCACACTCAGGTGGGAATGTTGACCAGGAGCTGCAGGGGTTATACAGAGCACACCCTGGCTACAGAGAGATGGGAATGTTGACCAGGAGCTGCAGGGGTTATAGAGAGCACACCCTGGCCACACAGAGATGGGAATGTTGACCAGGAGCTGCAGGGGTTATACAGAGCATACCCTGGCCCCACAGAGATGGGAATGTTGACCAGGAGCTGCAGGTGTTATACAGAGCACACCCTGCCCACACAGAGATGGGAATGTTAACCAGGAGCTGCACGGGTTATACAGAGCACACCCTGGCCACACAGAGATAGGAATGTTGACCAGGAGATGCAGGGGTTATGCAGAGCACACCCTGGCCACACTGAAATGGGAATGTTGACCAGTAGTTGCAGGGGTTATACAGAGCACACTGTGGCCACACAGAGATGGGAATGTTGAAGAGGAGCAGGGATTGTACAGAGCACACCCTGTGCACACACAGAGATGGGAATGTTGATCTGTAGCTGCTGGGGTTATACAGAGCACACCCTGGCCACACAGAGATGGGAATGTTGACCAGGAGTTGCAGGGGTTATACAGAGCACACCCTGGCCACACTGAAATGGGAATGTTGACCAGTAGTTGCAGGGGTTATACAGAGCACACCCTGGCCACACACAGATGGGAATGTTGACCAGGAGTTGCAGGGGTTATACAGTGCACACCTTGGCCACACACAGATGGGAATGTTGACCAGGAGCAGGGGTTATACAGAGTACACCCTGGCCACACAGAGATGGGAATGTTGACCAATAGCTGCTGGGGTTATACAGAGCACACCCTGACCACACACGGATGGGAATGTTGACCAGGAGCTGCAGGGGTTATACAGAGCACACCCTGGCCACAGAGAGATGGGAATGTTGACCAGGAGCTACTGGGGTTATACAGAGCACACCATGGCCACACAGGGAAGGGAATGTTAAACAGTAGCTGGTGTTATACAGAGCACACCCTGGCCACACACAGAGATGGGAACGTTGACCAGGAGCTGCAGGGGTTATACAGAGCACACCCTGGCCACACACAGAGATGGGAATGTTGACCAGGGGCTGCAGGGGTTGTACAGAGCACACCCTGGCCACACACAGAGATGGGATTGTTGACCAGGAGCTGCAGGGGTTGTACAGAGCACACCCTGGCCACGCAGAGTTGGGAATGTTGACCAGGAGCTGCAGGAGTTATACACAGCACACCCTGGCCACACAGAGATGGGAATGTTGACCAGGAGCTGCAGGGGTTATACAGAGCACACCCTGGCCACACAGAGATGGGATTATTGACCAGGAGCTTTGGTTACACTGAGCACACCCTGGCCACACAGAGATGGGAATGTTGACCAGGAGCTGCAGGGGTTATACTGAGCACACCCTGGCCACACAGAGATGGGAATGTTGACCAGGAGCTGCAGGGGTTATACAGAGCACACCCTGGCCACACAGAGATGGGAATGTTGACCTGTAGCTGCAGGGGTTATACGGAGCACACCCTGGCCACACAGAGATGGGAATGTTGACCAGGAGCTGCAGGGGTTATACAGAGCACACCCTGGCCACACAGAGATGGGAATGTTGACCAGGAGCTGCAGGGGATATACAGAGCACACCCTGGGCACACACAGAGATGGGAATGTTGACCAGGAGCTGCAGGAGTTATACAGAGCACACCCTGGCCACACAGTGCTGGGAATGTTGACCAGGAGCTGCGGGAGTTATACAGAGCACACCCTGGCCACACAGAGATGGGAGTGTTGACCAGGAGCTGCAGGAGTTATACAGAGCACACCCTGGCTACACACAGATGGGAGTGTTGACCAGGAGCTGCAGGGGTTATACAGAGCACACCCTGGCCACACAGAGATGGGAGTGTTGACCAGGAGCTGCAGGGGTTATACAGTGCACACCATGGCCACACAGAGATGGGAATGTTGATCTGTAGCTGCTGGGGTTATACAGAGCACACGCTGGCCACACAGAGATGGGAATGTTGAACAGGAGCAGGGATTGTACAGAGCACACCCTGTGCACACACAGAGATGGGAATGTTGACCAGGAGTTGCAGGGGTTATACTGTGCACACCTTGGCCACACACAGATGGGAATGTTGACCAGGGGCAGGGGTTATACAGAGTACACCCTGGCCACACAGAGATGGGAATGTTGACCAATAGCTGCTGGGGTTATACAGAGCACACCCTGACCACACACGGATGGGAATGTTGACCAGGAGCTGCAGGGGTTATACAGAGCACACCCTGGTCACAGAGAGATGGGAATGTTGACCAGGAGCTACTGGGTTTATACAGAGCACACCATGGCCACACAGGGAAGGGAATGTTAAACAGTAGCTGGTGTTATACAGAGCACACCCTGGCCACACACAGAGATGGGAACGTTGACCAGGAGCTGCAGGAGTTATACAGAGCACACCCTGGCCACACACAGAGATGGGAATGTTGACCAGGGGCTGCAGGGGTTGTACAGAGCACACCCTGGCCACACACAGAGATGGGATTGTTGACCAGGAGCTACAGGGGTTGTACAGAGCACACCCTGGCCACGCAGAGTTGGGAATGTTGACCAGGAGCTGCAGGAGTTATACACAGCACACCCTGGCCACACAGAGATGGGAATGTTGACCAGGAGCTGCAGGGGTTATACAGAGCACACCCTGGCCACACAGAGATGGGATTATTGACCAGGAGCTGGGGTTACACTGAGCACACCCTGGCCACACAGAGATGGGAATGTTGAATAGGAGCAGCAGGAGCTATACAAAGCACACCATGGCCACACAGAGATGGGAATGTTGACCAGGAGCTGCAGGGGTTATACAGAGCACACCGTGGCCACACAGAGATGGGAATGTTGACCAGGAGCTGCGGGAGTTATACAGAGCACACCCTGGCCACACAGAGATGGGAGTGTTGACCAGGAGCTGCAGGAGTTATACAGAGCACACCCTGGCCACACAGAGATGGGAGTGTTGACCAGGAGCTGCAGGGGTTATACAGAGCACACCCTGGCCACACACAGTGATGGGAATGTTAAACAGGAGCAGGGGTTATACAGAGCACACCATGGCCACACAGAGATAGGAATGTTGACCAGGAGCTGCAGGGGATATGCAGAGCACACCCAGGGCACACAGAGATGGGAATGTTGAATAGGAGCAGGGATTGCACAGAGCACACCCTGGGCACACACAGAGATGGGAATGTTGACCAGGAGCTGCAGGGGTTATACAGTGCACACCATGGCCACACAGAGATGGGAATGTTGATCTGTAGCTGCTGGGGATATACAGTGCACACGCTGGCCACACAGAGATGGGAATGTTGAACAGGAGCAGGGATTGCACAGAGCACACCCTGGGCACACACAGAGATGGGAATGTTGACCAGGAGTTGCAGGGGTTATACAGAGCACACCCTGGCCACACACAGAGATGGGAATGTTGACCATGAGCTGCAGGGGTTATACAGAGCACACCCTGGCCACACAGAGATGGGAATGTTGACCAGGAGCTGCAGGGGTTATACAGAGCACACCCTGCCCACACAGAGATGGGAATGTTGACCAGTAGCTGCTGACGTTATACACAGCACACCCTGGCCACACAGAGATGGGAATTTTGACCAGGAGCTGGGGTTATAAAGAGCACACACTGGCCACACAGAGATGGGAATGCTGACCAGGAGCTGGGGTTATACTGAGCAAACCCTGGCCACACAGAGATGGGAATGTTGACCAGGAGCTGGGGTTATACTGAGCAAACCCTGGCCACACATCAATGGGAATGTTGACCAGGAGCTGAGCGGGTTATACAGTGCACACTTTGTCCACACAGAGATGGGAATGTTGACCAGGAGCTGCTGGGGTTATACAGAGCACACACTGGCCACACAGGGAAGGGAATGTTAAACAGTAGCTGCAGGGGCTATGCAGAGCACATCCTGGCCCCACAGAGATGGAAATGTTGCCCAGGAGCTGCAGGGGTTAGACAGAGCACACCCTGGCCACACAGTGATGGGAATGTTGACCAGGAGTTGCAGGGGTTATACAGAGCACACACTGGCCACACAGAGATGGGAATGTTGACCAGGAGCTGCAGGGGTTAGACAGAGCACACCCTGGCCACACAGTGATGGGAATGTTGACCAGGAGCTGCAGGGGTTATACAGAGCACACCCTGGCCACACTGAGATGGGAATGTTTACCAGGAGCTGCAGGGGTTATACAGAGCACACCCTGGCCACACACAGATGGGAATGTTGACCAGGAGCTGCAGGGGTTATACAGAGCACACCCTGGCCACACAGAAATGGGAATGTTGACCAGGAGAGACAGGGGTTATACAGAGCACATCCTGGCCACACAGAGATGGGAATGTTGACCAGGAGCTGCAGGAGTACACAGAGCACACCCTGGTCACAGAGAGATGGGAATGTTGACCAGGAGTTGCAGGGGTTATACAGTGCACATCCTGGCCACACACAGATGGGAATGTTGACCAGGAGCAGGGGTTATACAGAGTACACCCTGGCCACACAGACATGGGAATGTTGACCAATAGCTGCTGGGGTTATACAGAGCACACCCTGACCACAGAGAGATGGGAATGTAGACCAGGAGCTACTGGGGTTATACAGAGCACACCATGGCCACACAGAAATGGGAAAGTTGACCAGGAACTGCAGGGGATATACAGAGCACACCCTGGCCAACAGGGAAGGGAATGTTAAACAGTAGCCGGTGTTATACAGAGCACACCCTGGCCACACACAGAGATGGGAACGTTGACCAGGAGCTGCAGGGGTTATACAGAGCACACCCTGGCCACACACAGAGATGGGAATGTTGACTAGGAGCTGCAGGGGTTGTACAGAGCACATCCTGGCCACACAGAGATGGGAATGTTGACCAGGAGCTGCAGGGCTTATACAGAGCACATCCTGGCCAAACAGAGATGGGAATGTTGACCAGGAGCTGCTGGGGTTATACAGAGCACACCCTGGCCACACAGAGATGGGAATGTTGACCTGGAGCTGGGGTTATTCAGAGCACACACTGGCCACAGAGAGATGGGAATGTTGACCAGGAGCTGCTGGGGTTAAACAAAGCACAGCCTGGCCACACAGAGATGGGAATGTTGACCTGGAGCTGCGGTTATTCAGAGCACACCCTGGACACACAGATGGGAATGTTGACCAGGAGCTGCAGGGGTTATACAGTGCACACCCTGGCCACACAGACATGGAAATGTTGACCAGGAGCTGCAGGAGTTATACAGAGCACACCCAGGCCACACAGAGATGGCTATGTTGAACAGGAGCAGGGATTGCACAGAGCACACCCTGGGCGCACACAGAGATGGGAATGTTGACCAGGAGCTGCAGGGTTTATACAGTGCACACCCTGGCCACACAGAGATGGGAATGTTGATCTGTAGCTGCTGGGGTTATACAGTGCACAGCCTGGCCACACAGAGATGGGAATGTTGAACAGGAGCTGCTGGGGTTAAACAGAGCACATCCTGGCCACACAGAGATGGGAATGTTGACCAGGAGCTGCAGGGGTTATACAGAGCACACTCAGGCCACACAGTGATGGGAATGTTGACCAGGAGCTGCTGGGGTTATACAGTGCACACCCTGGCCACACAGACATGGAAATGTTGATCTGTAGCTGCTGGGGTGAGACAGTGCACACACTGGGCACACAGAGATGGGAATGTTGAACAGGAGCAGGGATTGTACAGAGCTCACCCTGTGCACACACAGAGATGGGAATGTTGACCAGGAGCTGCAGGGGTTATACAGAGCACACCCTGGCCACACACAGAGATGGGAATGTTGACCATGAGCTGCAGGGGTTATACAGAGCACACCCTGGCCACACAGAGATGGGAATGTTGACGAGGAGCTGCAGGGGTTATACAGAGCACACCCTGGCCACACAGAGATGGGAATGTTGACCAGGAGCTGCAGGGGTTATACAGAGCATACCATGGCCACACAGAGATGGGAATGTGGACCAGGAGCTGGAGTTATACAGAGCACACCCTGGCCACACACAGAGATGGGAATGTTGACCAGGAGCTGCAGGGGTTAGACAGAGCACACCCTGGCCACACAGAGATGGGAATGTTGACCAGGAGCTGCAGGAGTTATACAGAGCACACCCTGGCCACACACAGATGGGAATGTTGACCAGGAGCTGCAGGGGTTATACAGAGCACACCCTGCCCACACAGAGATGGGAATGTTGACCAGGAGCTGCAGGAGTTATACAGAGCACACCCTGGCCACACACAGTTGGGAATGTTGACCAGGAGCTGCAGGGGTTATACAGAGCACACCCTGGCCACACTGAGATGGGACTATTAACCAGGAGCTGCTGGGGTTATACAGAGCACACCCTGGCCACACAGAGATGGGAATGTTGACCAGGAGCTGCAGGGGTTATACAGAGCACACCCTGGCCACACAGAGATGGGAATGTTGACCAGGAGCAGCAGGGGTTATACAGAGCACACCCTGGCCATACACAGATGGGACTGTTGACCAGGAGCTGCAGGGGTTATACAGAGCACACCCTGGCCACACAGAGATGGGAATGTTGACCAGGAGCAGCAGGGGTTATACAGAGCACACCCTGGGCACACACAGAGATGGGAATGTTGACCAGGAGCTGCAGGGGTTATACAGAGCACACTCAGGCCACACAGTGATGGGAATGTTGACCAGGAGCTGCTGGGGTTATACAGTGCACACCCTGGCCACACAGACATGGAAATGTTGATCTGTAGCTGCTGGGGTGAGACAGTGCACACACTGGGCACACAGAGATGGGAATGTTGAACAGGAGCAGGGATTGTACAGAGCTCACCCTGTGCACACACAGAGATGGGAATGTTGACCAGGAGCTGCAGGGGTTATACAGAGCACACCCTGGCCACACACAGAGATGGGAATGTTGACGAGGAGCTGCAGGGGTTATACAGAGCACACCCTGGCCACACAGAGATGGGAATGTTGACCAGGAGCTGCAGGGGTTATACAGAGCATACCATGGCCACACAGAGATGGGAATGTGGACCAGGAGCTGGAGTTATACAGAGCACACCCTGGCCACACACAGAGATGGGAATGTTGACCAGGAGCTGCAGGGGTTAGACAGAGCACACCCTGGCCACACAGAGATGGGAATGTTGACCAGGAGCTGCAGGAGTTATACAGAGCACACCCTGGCCACACACAGATGGGAATGTTGACCAGGAGCTGCAGGGGTTATACAGAGCACACCCTGCCCACACAGAGATGGGAATGTTGACCAGGAGCTGCAGGAGTTATACAGAGCACACCCTGGCCACACACAGTTGGGAATGTTGACCAGGAGCTGCAGGGGTTATACAGAGCACACCCTGGCCACACTGAGATGGGACTATTAACCAGGAGCTGCTGGGGTTATACAGAGCACACCCTGGCCACACAGAGATGGGAATGTTGACCAGGAGCTGCAGGGGTTATACAGAGCACACCCTGGCCACACAGAGATGGGAATGTTGACCAGGAGCAGCAGGGGTTATACAGAGCACACCCTGGCCATACACAGATGGGACTGTTGACCAGGAGCTGCAGGGGTTATACAGAGCACACCCTGGCCACACAGAGATGGGAATGTTGACCAGGAGCAGCAGGGGTTATACAGAGCACACCCTGGGCACACACAGAGATGGGAATGTTGACCAGGAGCTGCAGGAGTTATACAGAGCACACCCTGGCCACACAGAGATGGGAATGTTGACCAGGAGCTGCAGGGGTTATACAGAGCACACCCTGGGCACACACAGAGATGGGAATGTTGACCAGGAGCTGCAGGGGTTATACAGAGCACACCCTGGCCACAGAGAGATGGGAGGTTGACCAGGAGCTGCTGGGGTTATACAGACCACACCCTGGCCACACAGGGAAGGGAATGTTAAACAGTAACAGGTGTTATACAGAGCACACCCTGGCCACACAGAGATGGGAATGTTGACCATGAGATGCAGGGGTTATACAGAGCACACCCTGGCACACACAGAGATGGGAATGTTGACCAGGAGCTGCAGGGGTTATACAGAGCACACCCTGGCAACACACAGATGGGAATGTTTACCAGGAGTTTCAGGGGTTATACAGTGCACACCCTGGCCACACACAGATGGGAATGTTGACCAGTAGCATGGGTTATACAGAGTAAACCTGGCCACACAGAGATGGGAATGTTGACCAATAGCTGTTGGGGTTATACAGTGCACACTCTGGACACACAGAGATGGGAATGTTGACCATGAGCTGCAGGTGTTATACAGAGCACAACCTGACCACACACAGATGGGAATGTTGACCAGGCGCTGCAGCGGTTATGCAGAGCACACCCAGGCCACAGATAGATGGGAATGTTGACCAGGAGCTGCTGGGGTTATACAGAGCACACCCTGGACACACAGAGATGGGAATGTTGACCAGGAGCTGCAGGGGTTATACAGAGCACACCCTGGCCACACAGAGATGGGAATGTTGACCAGGCGCTGCAGCGGTTATACAGAGCACACCCTGGACACACAGAGATGGGAATATTGACCAGGAGCTGCAGGGGTTACACAGAGCACACCCTGGCCACGCAGAGATGGGAATGTTGACCAGGCGCTGCAGCGGTTATACAGAGCACACCCAGGCCACAGATAGATGGGAATGTTGACCAGGAGCTGCTGGGGTTATACAGAGCACACCCAGGCCACAGATAGATGGGAATGTTGACCAGGAGCTGCTGGGGTTATACAGAGCACACCATTGCCACACAGAGATGGGAATGTTGACCAGGAGCTGCTGGGGTTATACAGAGCACACCATGGCCACACAGAGATGGGAATGTTGACCAGGAGCTGCAGGGGTTATACAGAGCACACCCTGGCCTCACACAGAGATGGGAATGTTGACCAGGAGCTGCAGGGGTTGTACAGAGCACACCCTAGCCACACAGAGATGGGAATGTTGACCAGGAGCTGCAGGAGTTATACAGAGTACATCCTGGCCACACTTAGATGGGAATGTTGACCAGGAGCTGCTGAGGTTATACAGTGCGCACGCTGTCCACACACAGAGATGGGAATGTTGACCAGGAGCTGCAGGAGTTATGCAGAGCACACCCTGGCCACACTTAGATGGGAATGTTGACCAGGAGCAGGGGTTATACAGAGTACACCCTGGCCACACAGAGATGGGAATGTTGACCAGTAGCTGCTGGGGTTATACAGAGCACACTCTGGCCACACAGAGATGGGAATGTTGACCAGGAGCTGCGGGAGTTATACAGAGTACACACTGGCCACAAACAGAGATGGGAATGTTGACCAGGAGCTGCAGGGGTTATACAGAGTACACACTGGCCACAAACAGAGATGGGAATGTTGACCAGGAGCTGCTGGAGTTATACAGAGCTCACACTGGCCACACAGAGTTGGGAATGTTGACCAGGAGCTGCAGGAGTTATACAGAGCACACTCTGGCCACACAGAGATGGGAATGTTGACCAGGAGCTGCGGGAGTTATACAGAGCACACTCTGGCCACACAGAGATGGGAATGTTGTCCAGGAGCTGCAGGAGTTATACAGAGCACACCCTGGCCACACAGTGATGGGAATGTTGACAAGGAGCAGGGGTTATACAGAGTACACCCTGGCCACACAGAGATGGTAATGTTGACCAGTAGCTGCTGGGGTTATACAGAGCACACCCTGGCCACACAGTGATGGGAATGTTGTTCAGGAGCAGGGGTTATACAGAGCACACCCTGGCCACAAAGAGATGGGAATGTTGACCAGGATTTGCAGTGGTTATACAGAGCACTTCCTGGCCACACAGAGATGGGAATGTTGACCAGGAGGTGCAGGGGTTATACAGAGCACATCCTGGCCAAACAGAGATGGGAATGTAGATCAGGAGATGGGGTTATACAGAGCACACCCTGGACACACTCAGAGATGGTAATATTGACCAGGAGCTGCTGGGGTTACACAGAGCACATCCTGGCCACACAGAGATGGGAATGTTAAACAGTAGCTGCTGGATCTATGCAGAGCACAGCCTGGCCACACACAGAGATGGGAATGTTGACCAGGAGCTGCAGGGGTTAGACAGAGCACACCCTGGCCACACAGAGATGGGAATGTTGACCAGGAGCTGCTGGGGTTACACAGAGCACAGCCTGGCCACACACAGAGATGGGACTATTTACCAGGAGCTGCTGGGGTTATACAGAGCACACCCTGGCCACACGGAGATGGGAATGTTGACCAGGAGCTGCAGGAGTTATACAGAGCACCACCTGGCCACAGAGAGATGGGAGGTTGACCAGTAGGTGCTGGGGTTATACAGAGCACACCCAGGCCACACAGAGATGGGAATGTTGACCAGGAGCTGCAGTGGTTATACAGAGCACACCCTGGACACACAGAGATGGGAATGTTGACCAGGAGCTGGGGTTATACAGAGCACACCCTGGCCACACAGGGAAGGGAATGTTAAACAGTAGCAGGTGTTATACAGAGCACACCATGGCCACACAGGGAAGGGAATGTTAAACAGTAGCAGGTGTTATAAAGAGCACACCCTGGCACACACAGAGATGGGAATGTTGACCAGGATCTGCAGGGGTTATACAGAGCACACCCTGGAAAAACAGAGATGGGAATGTTGACCATGAGCTGCAGGGGTGATACAGAGCACACCCTGACCACACACAGATGGGAATGTTGACCAGGAGCTGCAGCGGTTATACAGAGCACACCCAGGCCACAGATAGATGGGAATGTTGACCAGTAGCTGCTGGGGTTATACAGAGCACACCATGGCCACACAGAGATGGGAATGTTTACCAGGAGCTGCAGGGGTTATACAGAGCACACCCTGGCCACACAGTGATGGGAATGTTGACCAGGAGCTGCAGGGGTTATACAGAGCACACCCTGGCCACACAGATATGGGAATGTTGACCAGGAGCTGCTGTGGTTAGACAGAGCACACACTGGCCACACAGAGATGGGAATGTTGACCAGGAGCTGCAGGGGTTATACAGAGCACACCCTGGCCACACAGATATGGGAATGTTGACCAGGAGCTGCTGTGGTTAGACAGAGCACACACTGGCCACACAGAGATGGGAATGTTGACCAGGAGCAGAGGATATACAGAGCACACCCTGGTCACGCAGAGATGGGAATGTTGACCAGGAGCTGCAATGGTTATACAGAGCACACCCTGGCCACACAGATTATGGGAATGTTGACCAGGAGCTGCTGTGGTTAGACAGAGCACACACTGGCCACACAGAGATGGGAATGTTGACCAGGAGCAGAGGATATACAGAGCACACCCTGGTCACGCAGAGATGGGAATGTTGACCAGGAGCTGCAGGGATTATACAGAGCACACCCTGGCCACACAGAAAACCAAATGTTGACCAGGAGCTGCAGGGGTTATACAGAGCGCACAATGGCCACACAGAGATGGGAATGTTGACCAGGAGCAGGGGTTACATAGAGCGCACACTGGCCACACAGAGATGGGAATGTTCACCAGGAGCTGCGGGGGTTACACAGAGCACACCCTGGCCACACAGAGATGGGAATGATGTCCAGGAGCTGCAGTAGTTATACAGAGCACACCCTGGCCACACAGAGATGGGAATGTTGACGAGTAGCTGCAGGGGTTATACAGATCACACCCTGGCCAAACAGAGAGGGAATGTTGACCAGGAGCTGCAGGGGTAATACAGAGCACACCCTGGCCACACACACAGATGTGAATGTTGACCAGGAGCTGCAGGGGTTATACAGAGCACACACTGGCCACAAACAGAGATGGGAATGTTGGCCAGGAGCTGCTGGAGTTATACAGAGCACACCCTGGCCACGAATAGAGATGGGAATGTTGACCAGGAGCTGCAAGGGTTACACTGAGCACACCCTGGCCACACAGAGGTGGGAATGTTGACCAGGAGCTGCAGGGGTTATACAGAGCACACACTGGCCACAAACAGAGATGGGAATGTTGACCAGGAGCTGCTGGAGTTATACAGAGCACTTCCTGGCCACACAGAGATGGGAATGTTGACCAGGAGCTGCAGGGGTTATACAGAGCACATCCTGGCCAAACAGAGATGGGAATGTTGACCAGGAGCAGGGGATATACAGAGCACACCCTGGTCACGCAGAGATGGGAATGTTGACCAGGAGCTGCAGGGATTATACAGAGCACACCCTGGCCTCACAGAGATGGGAATGTTGACCAGGAGCTGCAGGGGTTATACGGAGCACACCCTGGCCACACAGAGATGGGAATGTTGACCAGGAGCTGCAGGGGTTATACAGAGCACACCCTGGCCACACAGAAAACCAAATGTTGACCAGGAGCTGCAGGGGTTATACAGAGCGCACACTGGCCACACAGAGATGGGAATGTTGACCAGGAGCAGGGGTTACATAGAGCGCACACTGGCCACACAGAGATGGGAATGTTGACCAGGAACTGCAGGGGTTACACAGAGCACACCCTGGCCACACAGAGATGGGAATGATGACCAGGAGCTGCAGTAGTTATACAGAGCACACCCTGGCCACACAGAGATGGGAATGTTGACGAGTAGCTGCAGGGGTTATACAGATCACACCCTGGCCACACAGAGAGGGAATGTTGACCAGGAGCTGCAGGGGTAATACAGAGCACACCCTGGCCACGAACAGAGATGGGAATGTTGACCAGGAGCTGCAGGTGTTATACAGAGCACACACTGGCCACAAACAGAGATGGGAATGTTGACCAGGAGCTGCTGGAGTTATACAGAGCACAGTCTGGCCACACAGAGATGGGAATGTTGACCAGGAGCTGCGGGAGTTAAACAGAGCACACCCTGGCCACACAGAGATGGGAGTGTTGTCCAGGAGCTGCAGCAGTTATACAGAGCACACCCTGGCCACACAGAGATGGGAATGTTGACCAGGAGCTGCGGGAGTTAAACAGAGCACACTCTGGCCACACAGAGATGGGAGTATTGTCCAGGAGCTGCAGGAGTTATACAGAGCACACTCTGGCCACACAGAGATGGGAATGTTGACCAGGAACTGCGGGAGTTAAACAGAGCACACTCTGGCCACACAGAGATGGGAGTGTTGTCCAGGAGCTGCAGGAGTTATTCAGAGCACACCCTGGCCACACAGTGATGGGAATGTTGACAAGGAGCAGGGGTTATACAGAGTACACCCTGGCCACACAGAGATGGTAATGTTGACCAGTAGCTGCTGGGGTTATACAGAGCACACCCTGGCCACACAGTGATGGGAATGCTGTCCAGGAGCAGGGGTTATACGGAGCACTTCCTGGCCACACAGAGATGGGAATGTTGACCAGGAGGTGCAGGGGTTATACAGAGCACATCCTGGCCAAACAGAGATGGGAATGTTGACCAGGAGCAGCAGGGGTTATACAGAGCACACCCTGGCCACACACACAGATGTGAATGTTGACCAGGAGCAGCAGGGGTTATACAGAGCACACCCTGGCCTCACACAGAGATGGGAATGTTGACCAGGAGCTGAGCGGGTTATACAGAGCACACCCTGGCCACACAGAGATGGGAATGTTCTCCAGGAGCTGCTGGGGTTATATAGAGCACACCCTGGCCACACAGAGATGGGAATGTTGACCAGGAGCTGATGGGGCTATACAGAGCACACCCTGGCCACACAGAGATGGGAATGTTGACCAGGAGCTGAGCGGGTTATACAGAGCACACCCTGGCCACACAGAGATGGGAATGTTCTCCAGGAGCTGCAGGGGTTATACAGAGCACACCCTGGCCACACAGGGAAGGGAATGTTAAACAGGAGCTGCACGGGCTATAGAGAGCACACTCTGGCCACACAGAGATGGGAATGTTGAATTGGAGCTAAAGGGGTTATACAGAGCACACCATGGCCACACAGAGATGGGAATGTTGACCAGGAGCTGCAGGGGTTATACAGAGCACACCCTGGCCAAACAGAGATGGGAATGTTGACCAGGAGCTGCAGGGGTTAAACAGAGCACACCCTGGCCACACACATAGATGGGAATGTTGACCAGGAGCTGCAGGGGTTATACAGAGCACACCCTGGCCACACACAGAGATGGGAATGTTGACCAGGAGCTGCAGGAGGTATACAGAGCACACCCTGACCACACAGATGGGAATGTTGACCAAGAGCAGCTGGGGTTATACAGAGCACACCCTGGCCACAGAGAGATGGGAATGTTGACCAGGAGCTGGAGTTATACAGAACAAACCCTGGCCACACAGAGATGGGAATGTGGACCAGGAGCTGCAGGAGTATACAGAGCACACTCTGGCCACACAGAGATGGAAATGTTGACCAGGAGCTGCAGGGGTTATACAGAGCACACCCTGGCCACAGAGAGATGGGAATGTTGACCAGGAGCTGCTGGGGTTATACAGAGCACACCCTGGCCACAGAGAGATGGGAATGTTGACCAGGAGCTGCAGGGGTTATACAGAGCACACCCTGGCCACAGAGAGATGGGAATGTTGACCAGGAGCTGCTGGGGTTATACAGAGCACACCATGGCCACACAGAGATGTGAATGTTGACCAGGAGCTGCAGGGGTTATACAGAGCACACCCTGGCCACACAGAGATGGGAATGTTGACCAGGAGCTGCAGGAGTTATACAGAGCACACTCTGACCACACATAGATGGGAATGTTGACCAGGAGACGGGTTATACAGAGCACACTCTGGCCACACAGAGATGGGAATGTTGACCAGCAGCTGCAGGGGTAATACAGAGCACACCCTGGCCACACAGAGATGGGAATGTTGACCAGGAGCTGCAGGGGTTATATAGAGCACACCCTGGCCACACAGATATGGGAATGTTGACCAGGCGCTACAGGGGCTATACAGAGCACACCCTGGCCACACAGAGATGGGAATGTTGACCAGGAGCAGAGGTTATACAGAGCACACCCTGGCCACAGAGTGATGGGAATGTTGACAAGAAGCTGCAGGGGTTATACAGAGCTCACTCTGGACACACAGAGATGGTAATGTTGACCAGGAGCTGCAGGGGTTATACAGAGCACACCCTGGCCACACAGATATGGGACTGTTGACCAGGAGCTGCAGGGGTTATACAGAGCACACCCTGGCCACACAGAGATGGTAATGTTGACCAGGAGCTGCAGGGGTTATACAGAGCTCACCCTGGCCACACAGATATGGGACTGTTGACCAGGAGCTGCAGGGGATATACAGAGCACAGCCTGGTCACAGAGATGGGAATGTTGACCAGGAGATGCAGGAGTTATACGGAGCACACCCTGGCCACACAGAGATGGGACTGTTGACCAGGAGCTGCAGGGGTTATGCAGAGCACACCCTGGCCACACAGAGATGGGAATGTTGAGCAGGAGCTGCAGGGGTTATACAGAGCACACCCTGGCCACACAGATATGGGACTGTTGACCAGGAGCTGCAGGGGTTATACAGAGCACACCCTGGCCACACACAGATGGGAATGTTGACCAGGAGCTGCAGGGGTTATACAGAGCACACCCTGGCCACACAGAAATCCAAATGCTGACCAGGAGCTGCAGGGGTTATACAGAGTGCACACTGGCCACACAGATATGGGAATGTTGACCAGGAGCATGGGTTACACAGAGCGCACACTGGCCACACAGAAATGGGAATGTTGACCAGGAGCTGCAGGGGTTACACAGCGCACACCCTGGCCACACAGAGATGGGAATGTTGACCAGGAGCTGCAGTAGTTATACAGAGCACACCCTGGCCACACAGAGATGGAAATGTTGACGAGTAGCTGCAGGGGTTATACAGAGCACACCCTGGCCACACAGAGATGTAAATGTTGACCAGGAGCAGCAGGGGTTATACAGAGCACACCCTGGCCACACAGAGATGGGAATGTTGACCAGGAGCTGAGCGGGTTATACAGTGCACACATTGTCCACACAGAGATGGGAATGTTCTCCAGGAGCTGCTGGGGTTATATCGAGCACACACTGGCCACACAGAGATGGGAATGTTGACCAGGAGCTGATGGGGCTATACAGAGCACACCCTAGCCACACAGAGATGGGAATGTTGACCAGGAGCTGCAGGGGTTATACAGAGCACACCCTGAGCACACAGATATGGGAGTGTTGACCAGTAGCTGCTGTGGTTAGACAGAGCACACACTGGCCACACAGTGAGATGGGAATGTTAAACTGTAGCAGGGGTTATACAGAGCACACCCTGTCCACACAGACATGGGAATGTTGACCAGTAGCTGCAGGGGTTATACAGAGCACACCCTGGCCACACAGAGATGGGAATGTTGACCAGGAGCTGCAGGGGTTATACAGAGCGCACCCTGGCCACACAGAGATGGGATTGTTGTCCAGGAGCTGCAGGGGTTATACAGAGCACACCCTGGCCACACAGATTTGGGAATGTTGACCAGGAGCTGCAATGGTTATACAGAGCACACCCTGGCCACACAGAGATGGGAATGTTGACGAGGAGCTGCAGGGATTATACAGACCACACCCTGTCCACACAGACATGGGAATGTTGACCAGTAGCTGCAGGGGTTATACAGAGCACACCCTGGCCACACAGAGATGGGAATGTTGACCAGGAGCTGCAGTGGTTATACAGAGCACACCCTGGCCACACAGAGATGGGAATGTTGACCAGGAGCTGCAGGGATTATACAGACCACACCCTGTCCACACAGACATGGGAATGTTGACCAGTAGCTGCAGGGGTTATACAGAGCACACCCTGGCCACACAGAGATGGGATTGCTGTCCAGGAGCTGCAGGGGTTACACAGAGCACACACTGGCCACACAGAGTTGGGAATGTTGACCAGGAGCTGCAGTGGTTATACAGAGCACACCCTGGCCACACAGAGATGGGAATGTTGACCAGGAGCAGCAGGAGTTATACAGAGCACACCCTGGCCACACACACAGATGTGAATGTTGACCAGGAGCAGCAGGGGTTATACAGAGCACACCCTGGCCTCACACAGAGATGGGAATGTTGACCAGGAGCTGAGCGGGTTATACAGAGCACACCCTGGCCACACAGAGATGGGAATGTTCTCCAGGAGCTGCTGGGGTTATATAGAGCACACCCTGGCCACACAGAGATGGGAATGTTGACCAGGAGCTGATGGGGCTATACAGAGCACACCCTGGCCACACAGAGATGGGAATGTTGACCAGGAGCTGACCGATTTATACAGAGCACACCCTGGCCACACAGAGATGGGAATGTTCTCCAGGAGCTGCAGGGGTTATACAGAGCACACCCTGGACACACAGACATGGGAATGTTAAACAGGAGCTGCACGGGCTATAGAGAGCACACTCTGGCCACACAGAGATGGGAATGTTGAATTGGAGCTAAAGGGGTTATACAGAGCACACCATGGCCACACAGAGATGGGAATGTTGACCAGGACTGCAGGGGTTATACAGAGCACACCCTGGCCACACAGAGATGGGAATGTTGACCAGGAGCTGCAGGGGTTAAACAGAGCACACCCTGGCCACACACACAGATGGGAATGTTGACCAGGAGCTGCAGGGGTTATACAGAGCACTCCCTGGCCACACACAGAGATGGGAATGTTGACCAGGAGCTGCAGGAGGTATACAGAGCACACCCTGGCCACACAGAGATGGGAATGTTGACCAGGAGCTGCAGGGGTTATACAGAGCGCACCCTGGCCACACAGAGATGGGATTGTTGTCCAGGAGCTGCAGGGGTTATACAGAGCACACCCTGGCCACACAGAGTTGGGAATGTTGACCAGGAGCTGCAATGGTTATACAGAGCACACCCTGGCCACACAGAGATGGGAATGTTGACGAGGAGCTGCAGGGATTATACAGACCACACCCTGTCCACACAGACATGGGAATGTTGACCAGTAGCTGCAGGGGTTATACAGAGCCCACCCTGGCCACACAGAGATGGGAATGTTGACCAGGAGCTGCAGTGGTTATACAGAGCACACCCTGGCCACACAGAGATGGGAATGTTGACCAGGAGCTGCAGGGATTATACAGACCACACCCTGGCCACACAGACATGGGAATGTTGACCAGTAGCTGCAGGGGTTATACAGAGCACACCCTGGCCACACAGAGATGGGATTGTTGTCCAGGAGCTGCAGGGGTTACACAGAGCACACCCTGGCCACACAGAGTTGGGAATGTTGACCAGGAGCTGCAGTGGTTATACAGAGCACACCCTGGCCACACAGAGATGGGAATGTTGACCAGGAGCAGCAGGGGTTATACAGAGCACACCCTGGCCACACACACAGATGTGAATGTTGACCAGGAGCAGCAGGGGTTATACAGAGCACACCCTGGCCTCACACAGAGATGGGAATGTTGACCAGGAGCTGATGGGGCTATACAGAGCACACCCTGGCCACACAGAGATGGGAATGTTGACCAGGAGCTGAGCGGGTTATACAGAGCACACCCTGGCCACACAGAGATGGGAATGTTCTCCAGGAGCTGCAGGGGTTATACAGAGCACACCCTGGCCACACAGGGAAGGGAATGTTAAACAGGAGCTGCACGGGCTATAGAGAGCACACTCTGGCCACACAGAGATGGGAATGTTGAATTGGAGCTAAAGGGGTTATACAGAGCACACCATGGCCACACAGAGATGGGAATGTTGACCAGGACTGCAGGGGTTATACAGAGCACACCCTGGCCACACAGAGATGGGAATGTTGACCAGGAGCTGCAGGGGTTAAACAGAGCACACCCTGGCCACACACACAGATGGGAATGTTGACCAGGAGCTGCAGGGGTTATACAGAGCACACCCTGGCCACACACAGAGATGGGAATGTTGACCAGGAGCTGGAGGAGGTATACAGAGCACACCCTGGCCACACAGATATGGGAGTGTTGACCAGTAGCTGCTGTGGTTAGACAGAGCACACACTGGCCACACAGTGAGATGGGAATGTTGACCAGGAGCTGCAGGGATTATACAGACCACACCCTGTCCACACATACATGGGAATGTTGACCAGTAGCTGCAGGGGTTATACAGAGCACACCCTGGCCACACAGAGATGGGAATGTTGTCCAGGAGCTGCAGGGGTTACACAGAGCACACCCTGGCCACACAGAGATGGGATTGTTGTCCAGGAGCTGCAGGGGTTACACAGAGCACACCCTGGCCACACAGAGTTGGGAATGTTGACCAGGAGCTGCAAGGGGTTACACAGAACACACCCTGGCCACACAGGGAAGGGAATGTTAAACAGTAGCAGGTGTTATACAGAGCACACCCTAGGCACACAGAGATGGGAATGTTGACCAGGAGCTGCAGGAGTATACAGAGCACACTCTGGACACACAGAGATGTGAATGTTGACCATGAGCTGCAGGGGTGATACAGAGCACACCCTGACCACACACAGATGGGAATGTTGACCAGGAGCTGCAGGGGTTATACAGAGCACACCCTGGCCACACAGAGATGGGAATGTTAACCAGGAGCTGTAGGGGTTATACAGAGCACACCCTGGCCACACAGAGATGGAAATGTTGACCAGGAGTTGCAGGGGTTAGATGGAGCACACCCTGGCCACACACAGAGATGGGAATGTTGACCAGGAGTTGCAGGGGTTATACAGAGCACACCCTGGCCACACACAGATGGGAATGTTGACCAGGAGCTGCAGGGGATATACAGAGCACATCCTGGCCACACAGAGATGGGAATGTGGACCAGGAGCTGCAGGAGTATACAGAGCACACCCTGGCAACACAGAGATGGGAATGTTGACCAGGAGCTGCAGGGGTTATACAGAGCACACCCTGGCCACAGAGAGATGGGAATGTTGACCAGGAGCTGCAGGGGTTATAGAGAGCACACCCTGGCCACACAGAGATGGGAATGTTGACCAGGAGCTGCAGGGGTTATACAGAGCACACACTGACTACACAGATGGGAATGTTGACCAAGAGCTGCTGGGGTTATACAGAGCACACCCTGGTCACACAGAGATGGGAATGTTGACCAGGAGCTGCAGGGGTTATACAGAGCACACCCTGGCCACAGAGAGATGGGAATGTTGACCAGGAGCTGCAGGGGTTATACAGAGCACACCCTGGCCACAGAGAGATGGGAATGTTGACCAGGAGCTGCTGGGGTTATACAGAGCACACCATGGCCACACAGAGATGGGAATGTTGACCAGGAGCTGCAGGGGTTATACAGAGCACACCCTGGCTACACTGAGATGGGAATGTTGACCAGGAGCTGCAGGGGTTATACAGAGCACACTCTGACCACACATAGATGGGAATGTTGACCAGGAGCAGGGGTTATACAGAGCACACCCTGGCCACACAGAGATGGGAATGTTGACCAGGAGCTGCAGGGGTTATAAGAGCACACCCTGGCCACACAGATATGGGACTGTTGACCAGGAGCTGCAGGGATTATACAGAGCACACCCTGGCCACACAGAGATGGGAATGTTGACCAGGAGCAGGGGTTATACAGAGCACACCCTGGCCACAGAGTGATGGGAATGTTGACAAGAAGCTGCAGGGGTTATACAGAGCACACCCTGGCCAAACAGAGATGGGAATGTTGACCAGGAGCTGCAAGGGTTACACTGAGCACACCCTGGCCACACAGAGGTGGGAATGTTGACCAGGAGCTGCAGGGGTTATACAGAGCACACACTGGCCACAAACAGAGATGGGAATGTTGACCAGGAGCTGCTGGAGTTATACAGAGCACACACTGGCCACACAGAGTTGGGAATGTTGACCAGGAGCTGCAGGAGTTATACAGAGCACAGTCTGGCCACACAGAGATGGGAATGTTGACCAGATACTGCGGGAGTTAAACAGAGCACACTCTGGCCACACAGAGATGGGAGTGTTGTCCAGGAGCTGCAGGAGTTATACAGAGCACACCCTGGCCACACAGAGATGGGAATGTTGACCAGGAGCTGCGGGAGTTAAACAGAGCACACTCTGGCCACACAGAGATGGGAGTGTTGTCCAGGAGCTGCAGGAGTTATACAGAGCACACTCTGGCCACACAGAGATGGGAATGTTGACCAGGAGCTGCGGGAGTTAAACAGAGCACACTCTGGCCACACAGAGATGGGAGTGTTGTCCAGGAGCTGCAGGAGTTATACAGAGCACACCCTGGCCACACAGAGATGGGAATGTTGACCAGGAGCTGATGGGGCTATACAGAGCACACCCTGGCCACACAGAGATGGGAATGTTGCCCAGGAGCTGCAGGGGTTATAAAGAGCACACCCTGACCACACAGATATGGGAGTGTTGACCAGTAGCTGCTGTGGTTAGACAGAGCACACACTGGCCACACAGTGAGATGGGAATGTTAAACTGTAGCAGGGGTTATACAGAGCACACCCTGGCCACACAGAGATGGGAATGTTGACCAGGAGCTGCAGGGATTATACAGACCACACCCTGTCCACACAGACATGGGAATGTTGACCAGTATCTGCAGGGGTTATACAGAGCACACCCTGGCCACACAGAGATGGGAATGTTGACCAGGAGCTGCAGGGGTTATACAGAGCGCACCCTGGCCACACAGAGATGGGATTGTTGTCCAGGAGCTGCAGGGGTTATACAGAGCACACCCTGGCCACACAGAGTTGGGAATGTTGACCAGGAGCTGCAATGGTTATACAGAGCACACCCTGGCCACACAGAGATGGGAATGTTGACGAGGAGCTGCAGGGATTATACAGACCACACCCTGTCCACACAGACATGGGAATGTTGACCAGTAGCTGCAGGGGTTATACAGAGCACACCCTGGCCACACAGAGATGGGAATGTTGACCAGGAGCTGCAGTGGATATACAGAGCACACCATGGCCACACAGAGATGGGAATGTTGACCAGGAGCTGCAGGGATTATACAGACCACACCCTGTCCACACAGACATGGGAATGTTGACCAGTAGCTGCAGGGGTTATACAGAGCACACCCTGGCCACACACACAGATGTGAATGTTGACCAGGAGCAGCAGGGGTTATACAGAGCACACCCTGGCCTCACACAGAGATGGGAATGTTGACCAGGAGCTGAGCGGGTTATACAGAGCACACCCTTGCCACACAGAGATGGGAATGTTCTCCAGGAGCTGCTGGGGTTATATAGAGCACACCCTGGCCACACAGAGATGGGAATGTTGACCAGGAGCTGATGGGGCTATACAGAGCACACCCTGGCCACACAGAGATGGGAATGTTCTCCAGGAGCTGCAGGGGTTATACAGAGCACACCCTGGTCACACAGGGAAGGGAATGTTAAACAGGAGCTGCACGGGCTATAGAGAGCACACTCTGGCCACACAGAGATGGGAATGTTGAATTGGAGCTAAAGGGGTTATACAGAGCACACCATGGCCACAAAGAGATGGGAATGTTGACCAGGAGCTGCAGGGGTTATACAGAGCACACCCTGGCCACACAGAGATGGGAATGTTGACCAGGAGCTGCAGAGGTTATACAGAGCACACCCTGGCCACGCTGAGATCAGAAAGTTGACCAGGAGCTGCAGGGGTTATACAGAGCACACCCTGGCCACACACACAGATGGGAATGTTGACCAGGAGCTGCAGGGGTTATACAGAGCACACCCTGGCCACACACAGAGATGGGAATGTTGACCAGGAGCTGCAGGAGGCATACAGAGCACACCCTGGCCACACAGATATGGGAGTGTTGACCAGTAGCTGCTGTGGTTAGACAGAGCACACACTGGCCACACAGTGAGATGGGAATGTTAAACTGTAGCAGGGGTTATACAGAGCACACCCTGGCCACACAGAGATGGGAATGTTGACCAGGAGCTGCAGGGATTATACAGACCACACCCTGTCCACACAGACATGGGAATGTTGACCAGTAGCTGCAGGGGTTATACAGAGCACACCCTGGCCACACAGAGATGGGAATGTTGTCCAGGAGCTGCAGGGGTTACACAGAGCACACCCTGGCCACACAGAGATGGGATTGTTGTCCAGGAGCTGCAGGGGTTACACAGAGCACACCCTGGCCACACAGAGTTGGGAATGTTGACCAGGAGCTGCAGTGGTTATACAGAGCACACCCTGGCCACACAGAGATGGGAATGTTGACCAGGAGCTGCAGGGATTATACAGACCACACCCTGTCCACACAGACATGGGAATGTTGACCAGTAGCTGCAGGGGTTATACAGAGCACACCCTGGCCACACAGAGATGGGAATGTTGTCCAGGAGCTGCAGGGGTTACACAGAGCACACCCTGGCCACACAGAGTTGGGAATGTTGACCAGGAGCTGCAGTGGTTATGCAGAGCACACCCTGGCCACACGGAGATGGGAATGTTGACCAGGAGCTGCAGGGATTATACAGAGCTACCCTGGCCACACAGAGATGAGAATGTTGACCAGGAGCTGCAGGAGTTATACAGAGCACACCCTGGCCACACAGAGATGGGAATGTTGACGAGTAGGTGCAGGGGTTATACAGAGCACACTCTGGCCACACAGAGATGGGAATGTAGACCAGAAGCTGCAGGGGTTATACAGAGCACATCCTGGCCACACAGAGATGGGAATGTTGACCAGGAGCTGCAGGGGTTATACAGAGCGCACACTGGCCACACAGAGATGGGAATGTTGACCAGGAGCTGCAGGGGTTAAACAGAGCACACCCTGGCCATGCACAGAGATGAAAATGTTGACCAGGATCTGCAGGAGTTACAAGGAGCACACCCTGGCCACACACACAGATGTGAATGTTGACCAGGAGCTGCAGGAGTTATACAGAGCACACCCTGGCCACACTGTGATGGGACTTTTGACCAGGAGCTGCAGGAGTTATACAGAGCACACCCTGGCCACACAGAGATGGGAATGTTGACCAGGAGCTGCAGGAATATACAGAGCAGATCCTGGCCACACAGAGATGGGAATGTTGACCAGTAGCTGCAGGGGTTATACAGAGCACACCCTGGCCACACAGAGATGGGAATGTTGACGAGGAGCTGCAGGGGTTATACAGAGCACACCCTGGCCACACAGAGATGGGAATGTTGACCAGGAGCTCCAGGGGTTATGCAGAGGACACCCTGGCCACACACAGATGGGAATGTTGACCTGGAGCAGCAGGGGTTATACAGAGCAGACGCTGACCACACAGAGATGGGAATGTTCACCAGTAGCAGCTGGGGTTATACAGAACACACCCTGGCCACACAGAGATGGGAATGTTGACCAGGAGCAGGGGTGATACAGTGCACACCCGGGCCACACAGAGATGGGAATGTTGACCAGGAGCTGCACGGGTTATACAGAGCACACCCAGGCCACACACAGAGATGGGAATGTTGACCAGGAGCTACAGGGGTTATACAGAGAACACCCTGGCCACACAGAGAGGGAATGTTGACCAGGAGCTGCAGGAGTTAAACAGAGCATACCCTGGCCACACAGAGATGGGAATGTTGACCAGTTGCTGCTGGGGTTTTCCAGAGCACGCCCTGGCCACACAGAGATGGGAATGTTGAGCAGGAGCTGCAGATGTCATAAAGAGCACACCCTGGCCCCACAGAGATGGGAATGTTGACCAGGAGCAGGGGTTATACAGAGCACACCCTGGCCACACAGAGATGGGAATGTTGACCAGGAGCTGCAGGGGCTATACAGAGCACACCCTGTCCACACACAGAGATGGGAATGTTGACCAGGATTTGCAGGGGTTATACAGAGCACACCCTGGCCACACACAGAGATGGGAATGTTGAACAGGAGCAGGGATTGTACAGAGCACACCCTGGCCACACACAGAGATGGGAATGTTGACCAGGATCTGCAGGGGTTATACAGAGCACACACTGGCCACACACAGAGATGGGAATGTTGAACAGGAGCAGGGATTGTACAGAGCACAGCCTGGCCACACACAGAGATGTGAATGTTGACCAGGAGTTGCAGGGGTTATAAAGAGCACACCTTGGCCACACAGAGATGGGAATGTTGACCAGGAGCTGCAGGGGTTATACAGAGCACACCCTGGCCACACAGAGACGGGAATGTTGACCTGTAGCTGCAGGGGTTATACAGAGCACACCCTGGCCACACAGAGATGGGAATGTTGACCAGGAGCTGCAGGGGTCATACAGAGCCACCCTGGCCACACAGAGAGGGAATGTTGACCAGGAGCTGCAGGAGTTAAACAGAGCACACCCTGGCCCCACAGAGATGGGAATGTTGACCAGGAGCAGGGGTTATACAGAGCACACCCTGTCCACACACAGAGATGGGAATGTTGACCAGGATTTGCAGGGGTTATACAGAGCACACCCTGGCCACACACAGAGATGGGAATGTTGAACAGGAGCAGGGATTGTACAGAGCACACCCTGGCCACACACAGAGATGGGAATGTTGACCAGGATCTGCAGGGGTTATACAGAGCACACACTGGCCACACACAGAGATGGGAATGTTGAACAGGAGCAGGGATTGTACAGAGCACAGCCTGGCCACACACAGAGATGTGAATGTTGACCAGGAGTTGCAGGGGTTATACAGAGAACACCTTGGCCACACAGAGATGGGAATGTTGACCAGGAGCTGCAGGGGTTATACAGAGCACACCCTGGCCACACAGAGACGGGAATGTTGACCTGTAGCTGCAGGGGTTATACAGAGCACACACTGGCCACACAGAGATGGGAATGTTGACCAGGAGCTGCAGGGGTTATACAGAGCACACACTGGCCACACACAGAGATGGGAATGTTGAACAGGAGCAGGGATTGTACAGAGCACAGCCTGGCCACACACAGAGATGGGAATGTTGACCAGGAGCTGCAGGAGGTATACAGAGCACACCCTGGCCACACAGATGGGAATGTTGACCAGGAGCTGCAGGGGTTATACAGAGCACACCCTGGCCACACAGAGATGGGAATGTTGACCAGGAGCTGGGGTTATACAGAGCACACCCTGACCACACAGAGGTGGGAATGTTGACCAGGAGCAGGGGTTATACAGAGCACACCCTGGCCACACAGAGATGGGAATGTTTACCCTGAGCTGCAGGGGTTATACAGAGCACACCCTGGCCACACAGAGATGGGAATGTGGACCAGGAGATGCTGGGGTAATGCAGAGCACATCCTGGCAACACAGAGATGGGAATGTTGACCAGGAGCTGCAGGGGTTATACAGAACACACCCTGGCCACACAGAGATGGGAATGTTGACCAGGAGCTTCAGGAGTTATACAGAGCACACCCTGGCCACACAGAGATGGGAATGTTGACCGGGAGCTGCAGGGGTTATACAGAGCACAGCCTGGCCAGACAGAGATGGGAATGCTGACCAGGAGCTGCTGGATCTATGCAGAGGACACCCTGGCCACACAGGGAAGGGAATGTTAAACAGTAGCAGGTGTTATGCAGAGCACACCCTGGACACACAGAGATGGGAATGTTGACCAGGAGCTGCAGGGGTTATACAGAGCACACCCTGGCCACACAGAGATGGGAATGTTGACCAGGAGCTGCAGGGGTTATACAGAGCACACTCTGACCACACAGAGATGGGAATGTTGACCAGGAGCTGCAGTAGTTATACAGAGCACAGCCTGGCCACACAGAGATGGGAATGTTGACCAGGAGCTGCAGTGGTTGTACAGAGCGCACACTGGCCACACAGAGATGGGAATGTTGACCACGAGCCGGGGTTACACGGAGCGCACAATGGCCACACAGAGATGGGAATGTTGACCAGGAGCTGCAGGGGTTATACAGAGCACACCCTGGCCACACAGAGATGGGAATGTTGACCAGGAGCTGCAGTAGTTATACAGAGCACACCCTGGCCACACAGAGAGGGAATGTTGACCAGGAGCTGCAGGGGTTACACAGAGCACACCCTGGCCACACAGAGATGGGAATGTTGACCAGGAGCTGCTGGGGATACACAGAGCACACCCTGGCCACACAGAGATGGGAATGTTGACCAGGAGCAGGAGTTATACAGAGCACACCCTGGCCACACAGAGATGGGAATGTTGACCAGGGGCTGCAGGGGTTTTACAGAGCACTCCCTGGCCACACAGAGATGGGAATGTTGACCAGGCGATGCAGGGGTTATACAGAGCACACCCTGGCCACAGACAGATGGGAGTGTTGACCATTAGCTGCTGTGGTTAGACAGAGCACACACTGGCCACACAGTGAGATGGGAATTTTAATCTGTAGCAGGGGTTATACAGAGCACACCCTGGCCACACAGAGATGGGAATGTTGACCAGGAGCAGGGGTTATACAGAGCACACCCTGGCCACTCAGAGATGGGAATGTTGACCAGGGGCTGCAGGGGTTATACAGAGCACACCCTGGCCACACAGAGATGGGAATGTTGACCAGGCGATGCAGGGGTTATACAGAGCGCACCCTGGCCACACAGAGATGGGAATGTTGACCAGGAGCAGGGGATATACAGAGCACACCCTGGCCACGCAGAGATGGGAATGTTGACCAGGAGCTGCAGGGATTATACAGAGCACACACAGTCCACACAGAGATGGGAATGTTGACCAGGAGCTGCAGGAGTTATACAGAGCACACCCTGGCCACACAGAGATGGGAATGTTGACGAGTAGGTGCAGGGGTTATACAGAGCACACTCTGGCCACACAGAGATGGGAATGTAGACCAGAAGCTGCAGGGGTTATACAGAGCACACCCTGGCCACACAGAGATGGGAATGTTGACCAGGAGCTGCAGGGGTTATACAGAGCGCACACTGGCCACACAGAGATGGGAATGTTGACCAGGAGCTGCAGTGGTTATACAGAGCACACCCTGGCCATGCACAGAGATGAAAATGTTGACCAGGATCTGCAGGAGTTACAAGGAGCACACCCTGGCCACACACACAGATGTGAATGTTGACCAGGAGCTGCAGGAGTTATACAGAGCACACCCTGGCCACACTGTGATGGGACTTTTGACCAGGAGCTGCAGGAGTTATACAGAGCACACCCTGGCCACACAGAGATGGGAATGTGGACCAGGAGCTGCAGGAATATACAGAGCAGATCCTGGCCACACAGAGATGGGAATGTTGACCAGTAGCTGCAGGGGTTATACAGAGCACACCCTGGCCACACAGAGATGGGAATGTTGACGAGGAGCTGCAGGGGTTATACAGAGCACACACTGCCCACACAGAGATGGGAATGTTGACCAGGAGCTCCAGGGGTTATGCAGAGCACACCCTGGCCACACACAGAGATGGGAATGTTGACCTGGAGCAGCAGGGGTTATACAGAGCAGACGCTGACCACACAGAGATGGGAATGTTCACCAGTAGCAGCTGGGGTTATACAGAACACACCCTGGCCACACAGAGAGGGAATGTTGACCAGGAGCTGCAGGAGTTAAACAGAGCACACCCTGGCCACACAGAGATGGGAATGTTGACCAGTTGCTGCTGGGGTTTTCCAGAGCACGCCCTGGCCACACAGAGATGGGAATGTTGAGCAGGAGCTGCAGATGTTATACAGAGCACACCCTGGCCCCACAGAGATGGGAATGTTGACCAGGAGCAGGGGTTATACAGAGCACACCCTGGCCACACAGAGATGGGAATGTTGACCAGGAGCTGCAGGGCCTATACAGAGCACACCCTGTCCACACACAGAGATGGGAATGTTGACCAGGATTTGCAGGGGTTATACAGAGCACACCCTGGCCACACACAGAGATGGGAATGTTGAACAGGAGCAGGGATTGTACAGAGCACTCCCTGGCCACACACAGAGATGGGAATGTTGACCAGGATCTGCAGGGGTTATACAGAGCACACACTGGCCACACACAGAGATGGGAATGTTGAACAGGAGCAGGGATTGTACAGAGCACAGCCTGGCCACACACAGAGATGTGAATGTTGACCAGGAGTTGCAGGGGTTATACAGAGCACACCTTGGCCACACAGAGATGGGAATGTTGACCAGGAGCTGCAGGGGTTATACAGAGCACACCCTGGCCACACAGAGACGGGAATGTTGACCTGTAGCTGCAGGGGTTATACAGAGCACACCCTGGCCACACAGAGATGGGAATGTTGACCAGGAGCTGCAGGGGTTATACAGAGCCACCCTGGCCACACAGAGAGGGAATGTTGACCAGGAGCTGCAGGAGTTAAACAGAGCACACCCTGGCCACACAGAGATGGGAATGTTGACCAGTTGCTGCTGGGGTTTTCCAGAGCACGCCCTGGCCACACAGAGATGGGAATGTTGAGCAGGAGCTGCAGATGTTATACAGAGCACACCCTGGCCCCACAGAGATGGGAATGTTGACCAGGAGCAGGGGTTATACAGAGCACACCCTGGCCACACAGAGATAGGAATGTTGACCAGGAGCTGCAGGGGCTATACAGAGCACACCCTGTCCACACACAGAGATGGGAATGTTGACCAGGATTTGCAGGGGTTATACAGAGCACACCCTGGCCACACACAGAGATGGGAATGTTGAACAGGAGCAGGGATTGTACAGAGCACACCCTGGCCACACACAGAGATGGGAATGTTGACCAGGAGCTGCAGGGGTTATACAGAGCACACCCTGGCCACACAGAGACGGGAATTTTGACCTGTAGCTGCAGGGGTTATACAGAGCACACCCTGGCCACACAGAGATGGGAATGTTGACCAGGAGCTGCAGGGGTTATACAGAGCACACACTGGCCACACACAGAGATGGGAATGTTGAACAGGAGCAGGGATTGTACAGAGCACAGCCTGGCCACACACAGAGATGTGAATGTTGACCAGGAGTTGCAGGGGTTATACAGAGCACACCTTGGCCACACAGAGATGGGAATGTTGACCAGGAGCTGCAGGGGTTATACAGAGCACACCCTGGCCACACAGAGACGGGAATGTTGACCTGTAGCTGCAGGGGTTATACAGAGCACACTCTGGATACACAGAGATGGGAATGTTGACCAGGAGCTGGGGTTATACTGAGCACACCTGGCCACACAGAGATGGGAACGTTGACCAGGAGCTGCAGGGGTTATACAGAGCACACCCTGGCCACACAGAGATGGGAATGTTGACCAGGAGCTGCAGCGGTTATACAGAGCACACCCTGGCCACACAGAGATGGGAATGTTGACCAGGAGCTGCAGGGGTTATACAGAGCACACTCTGACCACACAGAGATGGGAATGTTTACCAGGAGCTGCTGGATCTATGCAGAGGACACCCTGGCCACACAGAGATGGGAATGTTGACCAGGAGCTGCAGGGGTTATACAGAGCACACCCTGGCCACACAGAGATGGGAATGTTGACCAGGATTTGCAGGGGTTATACAGAGCACACCCTGGCCACACACAGAGATGGGAATGTTGAACAGGAGCAGGGATTGTACAGAGCACACCGTGGCCACACACAGAGATGGGAATGTTGACCAGGATCTGCAGGGGTTATACAGAGCACACACAGGCCACACACAGAGATGGGAATGTTGAACAGGAGCAGGGATTGTACAGAGCACACCCTGGCCACACACAGAGATGGGAATGTTGACCAGGAGTTGCAGGGGTTATACAGAGCACACCTTGGCCACACAGAGATGGGAATGTTGACCAGGAGCTGCAGGGGTTATACAGAGCACACCCTGGCCACACACAGAGATGGGAATGTTGACCAGGATTTGCAGGGGTTATACAGAGCACACCCTGGCCACACACAGAGATGGGAATGTTGAACAGGAGCAGGGATTGTACAGAGCACACCCTGGCCACACACAGAGATGGGAATGTTGACCAGGAGTTGCAGGGGTTATACAGAGCACACCTTGGCCACACAGAGATGGGAATGTTGACCAGGAGCTGCAGGGGTTATACAGAGCACACCCTGGCCACACACAGAGATGGGAATGTTGACCAGCAGCTGCACGGGTTATGCAGAGCACACTCTGGCCACACAGAGATGGGAATGTTGACCAGGAGCTGCAGGAGGTATACAGAGCACACCCTGGCCACACAGATGGGAATGTTGACCAGGAGCTGCAGGGGTTATACAGAGCACACCCTGGCCACACAGAGATGGGAATGTTGACCAGGAGCTGGGGTTATACAGAGCACACCCTGACCACACAGAGGTGGGAATGTTGACCAGGAGCAGGGGTTATACAGAGCACACCCTGGCCACACAGAGATGTGAATGTTTACCCTGAGCTGCAGGGGTTATACAGAGCACACCCTGGCCACACAGAGATGGGAATGTGGACCAGGAGATGCTGGGGTAATGCAGAGCACATCCTGGCAACACAGAGATGGGAATGTTGACCAGGAGCTGCAGGGGTTATACAGAACACACCCTGGCCACACAGAGATGGGAATGTTGACCAGGAGCTTCAGGAGTTATACAGAGCACACCCTGGCCACACAGAGATGGAAATGTTGACCGGGAGCTGCAGGGGTTATACAGAGCACAGCCTGGCCAGACAGAGATGGGAATGCTGACCAGGAGCTGCTGGATCTATGCAGAGGACACCCTGGCCACACAGGGAAGGGAATGTTGACCAGGAGCTGCAGGGGTTATACAGAGCACACTCTGACCACACAGAGATGGGAATGTTGACCAGGAGCTGCAGTAGTTATACAGAGCACAGCCTGGCCACACAGGGATGGGACTGTTGACCAGGAGCTGCAGGGGTTATACAGAGCACACCCTGGACACACAGAGATGGGAATGTTGACCACGAGCCGGGGTTACACAGAGCGCACAATGGCCACACAGAGATGGGAATGTTGACCAGGAGCTGCAGGGGTTATACAGAGCACACCCTGGCCACACAGAGATGGGAATGTTGACCAGGAGCTCCAGGGGTTATGCAGAGCACACCCTGGCCACACACAGATGGGAATGTTGACCTGGAGCAGCAGGGGTTATACAGAGCAGACGCTGACCACACAGAGATGGGAATGTTCACCAGTAGCAGCTGGGGTTATACAGAACACACCCTGGCCACACAGAGATGGGAATGTTGACCAGGAGCAGGGGTGATACAGTGCACACCCGGGCCACACAGAGATGGGAATGTTGACCAGGAGCTGCACGGGTTATACAGAGCACACCCAGGCCACACACAGAGATGGGAATGTTGACCAGGATCTACAGGGGTTATACAGAGAACACCCTGGCCACACAGAGAGGGAATGTTGACCAGGAGCTGCAGGAGTTAAACAGAGCACACCCTGGCCACACAGAGATGGGAATGTTGACAAGTTGCTGCTGGGGTTTTCCAGAGCACGCCCTGGCCACGCAGAGATGGGAATGTTGAGCAGGAGCTGCAGATGTTATACAGAGCACACCCTGGCCCCACAGAGATGGGAATGTTGACCAGGAGCAGGGGTTATACAGAGCACACCCTGGCCACACAGAGATGGGAATGTTTACCCTGAGCTGCAGGGGTTATACAGAGTACACCCTGGCCACACAGAGATGGGAATGTGGACCAGGAGATGCTGGGGTAATGCAGAGCACATCCTGGCAACACAGAGATGGGAATGTTGACCAGGAGCTGCAGGGGTTATACAGAACACACCCTGGCCACACAGAGATGGGAATGTTGACCAGGAGCTTCAGGAGTTATACAGAGCACACCCTGACCACACAGAGGTGGGAATGTTGACCAGGAGCAGGGGTTATACAGAGCACACCCTGGCCACACAGAGATGGTAATGTTTACCCTGAGCTGCAGGGGTTATACAGAACACACCCTGGCCACACAGAGATGGGAATGTTGACCAGGAGCTGCAGGGGTTATACAGAACACACCCTGGCCACACAGAGATGGGAATGTTGACCAGGAGCTTCAGGAGTTATACAGAGCACACCCTGGCCACACAGAGATGGGAATGTTGACCGGGAGCTGCAGGGGTTATACAGAGCACAGCCTGGCCAGTCAGAGATGGGAATGCTGACCAGGAGCTGCTGGATCTATGCAGAGGACACCCTGGCCACACAGGGAAGGGAATGTTGACCAGGAGCTGGGGTTATACTGAGCACACCTGGCCACACAGAGATGGGAACGTTGACCAGGAGATGCAGGGGTTATACAGAGCACACCCTGGCCACACAGAGATGGGAATGTTGACCAGGAGCTGCAGCGGTTATTCAGAGCACACCCTGGCCACACAGAGATGGGAATGTTGACCAGGAGCTGCAAGGGTTATGCAGAGCACACTCTGGCCACACAGAGATGGGAATGTTGACCAGGAGCTGCAGGAGGTATACAGAGCACACCCTGGCCACACAGATGGGAATGTTGACCAGGAGCTGCAGGGGTTATACAGAGCACACCCTGGCCACACAGAGATGGGAATGTTTACCCTGAGCTGCAGGGGTTATACAGAGCACACCCTGGCCACACAGAGATGGGAATGTGGACCAGGAGATGCTGGGGTAATGCAGAGCACATCCTGGCAACACAGAGATGGGAATGTTGACCAGGAGCTGCAGGGGTTATACAGAACACACCCTGGCCACACAGAGATGGGAATGTTGATCAGGAGCTTCAGGAGTTATACAGAGCACACCCTGACCACACAGAGGTGGGAATGTTGACCAGGAGCAGGGGTTATACAGAGCACACCCTGGCCACACGGAGATGGGAATGTTTACCCTGAGCTGCAGGGGTTATACAGAGCACACACTGGCCACACACAGAGATGGGAATGTTGAACAGGAGCAGGGATTGTACAGAGCACAGCCTGGCCACACACAGAGATGTGAATGTTGACCAGGAGTTGCAGGGGTTATACAGAGCACACCTTGGCCACACAGAGATGGGAATGTTGACCAGGAGCTGCAGGGGTTATACAGAGCACACCCTGGCCACACAGAGACGGGAATGTTGACCTGTAGCTGCAGGGGTTATACAGAGCACACTCTGGATACACAGAGATGGGAATGTTGACCAGGAGCTGGGGTTATACTGAGCACACCTGGCCACACAGAGATGGTAACGTTGACCAGGAGCTGCAGGGGTTATACAGAGCACACCCTGGCCACACAGAAATGGGAATGTTGACCAGGAGCTGCAGCGGTTATACAGAGCACACCCTGGCCACACAGAGATGGGAATGTTGACCAGGAGCTGCAGGGGTTATACAGAGCACACTCTGACCACACAGAGATGGGAATGTTTACCAGGAGCTGCTGGATCTATGCAGAGGACACCCTGGCCACACAGAGATGGGAATGTTGACCAGGAGCTGCTGGGGTTATACAGAGCACACCCTGGCCACACAGAGATGGGAATGTTGACCAGGATTTGCAGGGGTTATACAGAGCACACCCTGGCCACACACAGAGATGGGAATGTTGAACAGGAGCAGGGATTGTACAGAGCACACCGTGGCCACACACAGAGATGGGAATGTTGACCAGGATCTGCAGGGGTTATACAGAGCACACACAGGCCACACACAGAGATGGGAATGTTGAACAGGAGCAGGGATTGTACAGAGCACACCCTGGCCACACACAGAGATGGGAATGTTGACCAGGAGTTGCAGGGGTTATACAGAGCACACCTTGGCCACACAGAGATGGGAATGTTGACCAGGAGCTGCAGGGGTTATACAGAGCACACCCTGGCCACACACAGAGATGGGAATGTTGACCAGGATTTGCAGGGGTTATACAGAGCACACCCTGGCCACACACAGAGATGGGAATGTTGAACAGGAGCAGGGATTGTACAGAGCACACCCTGGCCACACACAGAGATGGGAATGTTGACCAGGATCTGCAGGGGTTATACAGAGCACACACTGGCCACACACAGAGATGGGAATGTTGAACAGGAGCAGGGATTGTACAGAGCACACCCTGGCCACACACAGAGATGGGAATGTTGACCAGGAGTTGCAGGGGTTATACAGAGCACACCTTGGCCACACAGAGATGGGAATGTTGACCAGGAGCTGCAGGAGTTATACAGAGCACACCCTGGCCACACAGAGATGGGAATGTTGACCGGGAGCTGCAGGGGTTATACAGAGCACAGCCTGGCCAGACAGAGATGGGAATGCTGACCAGGAGCTGCTGGATCTATGCAGAGGACACCCTGGCCACACAGGGAAGGGAATGTTGACCAGGAGCTGGGGTTATACTGAGCACACCTGGCCACACAGAGATGGGAACGTTGACCAGGAGCTGCAGGGGTTATACAGAGCACACCCTGGCCACACAGAGATGGGAATGTTGACCAGGAGCTGCAGCGGTTATTCAGAGCACACCCTGGCCACACAGAGATGGGAATGTTGACCAGGAGCTGCAGGGGTTATGCAGAGCACACTCTGGCCACACAGAGATGGGAATGTTGACCAGGAGCTGCAGGAGGTATACGGAGCACACCCTGGCCACACAGATGGGAATGTTGACCAGGAGCTGCAGGGGTTATACAGAGCACACCCTGGCCACACAGAGATGGGAATGTTTACCCTGAGCTGCAGGGGTTATACAGAGCACACCCTGGCCACACAGAGATGGGAATGTGGACCAGGAGATGCTGGGGTAATGCAGAGCACATCCTGGCAACACAGAGATGGGAATGTTGACCAGGAGCTGCAGGGGTTATACAGAACACACCCTGGCCACACAGAGATGGGAATGTTGACCAGGAGCTTCAGGAGTTATACAGAGCACACCCTGACCACACAGAGGTGGGAATGTTGACCAGGAGCAGGGGTTATACAGAGCACACCCTGGCCACACAGAGATGGGAATGTTTACCCTGAGCTGCAGGGGTTATACAGAGCACACACTGGCCACACACAGAGATGGGAATGTTGAACAGGAGCAGGGATTGTACAGAGCACAGCCTGGCCACACACAGAGATGTGAATGTTGACCAGGAGTTGCAGGGGTTATACAGAGCACACCTTGGCCACACAGAGATGGGAATGTTGACCAGGAGCTGCAGGGGTTATACAGAGCACACCCTGGCCACACAGAGACGGGAATGTTGACCTGTAGCTGCAGGGGTTATACAGAGCACACTCTGGATACACAGAGATGGGAATGTTGACCAGGAGCTGGGGTTATACTGAGCACACCTGGCCACACAGAGATGGGAACGTTGACCAGGAGCTGCAGGGGTTATACAGAGCACACCCTGGCCACACAGAGATGGGAATGTTGACCAGGAGCTGCAGCGGTTATACAGAGCACACCCTGGCCACACAGAGATGGGAATGTTGACCAGGAGCTGCAGGGGTTATACAGAGCACACTCTGACCACACAGAGATGGGAATGTTTACCAGGAGCTGCTGGATCTATGCAGAGGACACCCTGGCCACACAGAGATGGGAATGTTGACCAGGAGCTGCAGGGGTTATACAGAGCACACCCTGGCCACACAGAGATGGGAATGTTGACCAGGATTTGCAGGGGTTATACAGAGCACACCCTGGCCACACACAGAGATGGGAATGTTGAACAGGAGCAGGGATTGTACAGAGCACACCGTGGCCACACACAGAGATGGGAATGTTGACCAGGATCTGCAGGGGTTATACAGAGCACACACAGGCCACACACAGAGATGGGAATGTTGAACAGGAGCAGGGATTGTACAGAGCACACCCTGGCCACACACAGAGATGGGAATGTTGACCAGGAGTTGCAGGGGTTATACAGAGCACACCTTGGCCACACAGAGATGGGAATGTTGACCAGGAGCTGCAGGGGTTATACAGAGCACACCCTGGCCACACACAGAGATGGGAATGTTGACCAGGATTTGCAGGGGTTATACAGAGCACACCCTGGCCACACACAGAGATGGGAATGTTGAACAGGAGCAGGGATTGTACAGAGCACACCCTGGCCACACACAGAGATGGGAATGTTGACCAGGATCTGCAGGGGTTATACAGAGCACACACTGGCCACACACAGAGATGGGAATGTTGAACAGGAGCAGGGATTGTACAGAGCACACCCTGGCCACACACAGAGATGGGAATGTTGACCAGGAGTTGCAGGGGTTATACAGAGCACACCTTGGCCACACAGAGATGGGTATGTTGACCAGGAGCTGCAGGGGTTATACAGAGCACACCCTGGCCACACACAGAGATGGGAATGTTGACCAGGAGCTGCAGGGGTTATGCAGAGCACACTCTGGCCACACAGAGATGGGAATGTTGACCAGGAGCTGCAGGAGGTATACAGAGCACACCCTGGCCACACAGATGGGAATGTTGACCAGGAGCTGCAGGGGTTATACAGAGCACACCCTGGCCACACAGAGATGGCAATGTTGACCAGGAGCTGGGGTTATACAGAGCACACCCTGACCACACAGAGGTGGGAATGTTGACCAGGAGCAGGGGTTATACAGAGCACACCCTGGCCACACAGAGATGGGAATGTTTACCCTGAGCTGCAGGGGTTATACAGAGCACACCCTGGCCACACAGAGATGGGAATGTGGACCAGGAGATGCTGGGGTAATGCAGAGCACATCCTGGCAACACAGAGATGGGAATGTTGACCAGGAGCTGCAGGGGTTATACAGAACACACCCTGGCCACACAGAGATGGGAATGTTGACCAGGAGCTTCAGGAGTTATACAGAGCACACCCTGGCCACACAGAGATGGGAATGTTGACCGGGAGCTGCAGGGGTTATACAGAGCACAGCCTGGCCAGACAGAGATGGGAATGCTGACCAGGAGCTGCTGGATCTATGCAGAGGACACCCTGGCCACACATGGAAGGGAATGTTGACCAGGAGCTGCAGGGGTTATACAGAGCACACTCTGACCACACAGAGATGGGAATGTTGACCAGGAGCTGCAGTAGTTATACAGAGCACAGCCTGTCCACACAGGGATGGGACTGTTGACCAGGAGCTGCAGGGGTTATACAGTGCACACCCTGGACACACAGAGATGGGAATGTTGACCACGAGCCGGGGTTACACAGAGCGCACAATGGCCACACAGAGATGGGAATGTTGACCAGGAGCTGCAGGGGTTATACAGAGCACACCCTGGCCACACAGAGATGGGAATGTTGACCAGGAGCTCCAGGGGTTATGCAGAGCACACCCTGGCCACACACAGATGGGAATGTTGACCTGGAGCAGCAGGGGTTATACAGAGCAGACGCTGACCACACAGAGATGGGAATGTTCACCAGTAGCAGCTGGGGTTATACAGAACACACCCTGGCCACACAGAGATGGGAATGTTGACCAGGAGCAGGGGTGATACAGTGCACACCCGGGCCACACAGAGATGGGAATGTTGACCAGGAGCTGCACGGGTTATACAGAGCACACCCAGGCCACACACAGAGATGGGAATGTTGACCAGGAGCTACAGGGGTTATACAGAGAACACCCTGGCCACACAGAGAGGGAATGTTGACCAGGAGCTGCAGGAGTTAAACAGAGCACACCCTGGCCACACAGAGATGGGAATGTTGACCAGTTGCTGCAGGAGGTATACAGAGCACACCCTGGCCACACAGATGGGAATGTTGACCAGGAGCTGCAGGGGTTATACAGAGCACACCCTGGCCACACAGAAATGGCAATGTTGACCAGGAGCTGGGGTTATACAGAGCACACCCTGACCACACAGAGGTGGGAATGTTGACCAGGAGCAGGGGTTATACAGAGCACACCCTGGCCACACAGAGATGGGAATGTTTACCCTGAGCTGCAGGGGTTATACAGAGCACACCCTGGCCACACAGAGATGGGAATGTGGACCAGGAGATGCTGGGGTAATGCAGAGCACATCCTGGCAACACAGAGATGGGAATGTTGACCAGGAGCTGCAGGGGTTATACAGAACACACCCTGGCCACACAGAGATGGGAATGTTGACCAGGAGCTTCAGGAGTTATACAGAGCACACCCTGGCCACACAGAGATGGGAATGTTGACCGGGAGCTGCAGGGGTTATACAGAGCACAGCCTGGCCAGACAGAGATGGGAATGCTGACCAGGAGCTGCTGGATCTATGCAGAGGACACCCTGGCCACACAGGGAAGGGAATGTTGACCAGGAGCTGCAGGGGTTATACAGAGCACACTCTGACCACACAGAGATGGGAATGTTGACCAGGAGCTGCAGTAGTTATACAGAGCACAGCCTGGCCACACAGGGATGGGACTGTTGACCAGGAGCTGCAGGGGTTATACAGTGCACACCCTGGACACACAGAGATGGGAATGTTGACCACGGGCCGGGGTTACACAGAGCGCACAATGGCCACACAGAGATGGGAATGTTGACCAGGAGCTGCAGGGGTTATACAGAGCACACCCTGGCCACACAGAGATGGGAATGTTGACCAGGAGCTCCAGGGGTTATGCAGAGCACACCCTGGCCACACACAGATGGGAATGTTGACCTGGAGCAGCAGGGGTTATACAGAGCAGACGCTGACCACACAGAGATGGGAATGTTCACCAGTAGCAGCTGGGGTTATACAGAACACACCCTGGCCACACAGAGATGGGAATGTTGACCAGGAGCAGGGGTGATACAGTGCACACCCGGGCCACACAGAGATGGGAATGTTGACCAGGAGCTGCACGGGTTATACAGAGCACACCCAGGCCACACACAGAGATGGGAATGTTGACCAGGAGCTACAGGGGTTATACAGAGAACACCCTGGCCACACAGAGAGGGAATGTTGACCAGGAGCTGCAGGAGTTAAACAGAGCACACCCTGGCCACACAGAGATGGGAATGTTGACCAGTTGCTGCTGGGGTTTTCCAGAGCACGCCCTGGCCACACAGAGATGGGAATGTTGACCAGGAGCTTCAGGAGTTATACAGAGCACACCCTGACCACACAGAGGTGGGAATGTTGACCAGGAGCAGGGGTTATACAGAGCACACCCTGGCCACACAGAGATGGGAATGTTTACCCTGAGCTGCAGGGGTTATACAGAGCACACACTGGCCACACACAGAGATGGGAATGTTGAACAGGAGCAGGGATTGTACAGAGCACAGCCTGGCCACACACAGAGATGTGAATGTTGACCAGGAGTTGCAGGGGTTATACAGAGCACACCTTGGCCACACAGAGATGGGAATGTTGACCAGGAGCTGCTGGGGTTATACAGAGCACACCCTGGCCACACAGAGACGGGAATGTTGACCTGTAGCTGCAGGGGTTATACAGAGCACACTCTGGATACACAGAGATGGGAATGTTGACCAGGAGCTGGGGTTATACTGAGCACACCTGGCCACACAGAGATGGGAACGTTGACCAGGAGCTGCAGGGGTTATACAGAGCACACCCTGGCCACACAGAGATGGGAATGTTGACCAGGAGCTGCAGCGGTTATACAGAGCACACCCTGGCCACACAGAGATGGGAATGTTGACCAGGAGCTGCAGGGGTTATACAGAGCACACTCTGACCACACAGAGATGGGAATGTTTACCAGGAGCTGCTGGATCTATGCAGAGGACACCCTGGCCACACAGAGATGGGAATGTTGACCAGGAGCTGCAGGGGTTATACAGAGCACACCCTGGCCACACAGAGATGGGAATGTTGACCAGGATTTGCAGGGGTTATACAGAGCACACCCTGGCCACACACAGAGATGGGAATGTTGAACAGGAGCAGGGATTGTACAGAGCACACCGTGGCCACACACAGAGATGGGAATGTTGACCAGGATCTGCAGGGGTTATACAGAGCACACACAGGCCACACACAGAGATGGGAATGTTGAACAGGAGCAGGGATTGTACAGAGCACACCCTGGCCACACACAGAGATGGGAATGTTGACCAGGAGTTGCAGGGGTTATACAGAGCACACCTTGGCCACACAGAGATGGGAATGTTGACCAGGAGCTGCAGGGGTTATACAGAGCACACCCTGGCCACACACAGAGATGGGAATGTTGACCAGCATTTGCAGGGGTTATACAGAGCACACCCTGGCCACACACAGAGATGGGAATGTTGAACAGGAGCAGGGATTGTACAGAGCACACCCTGGCCACACACAGAGATGGGAATGTTGACCAGGATCTGCAGGGGTTATACAGAGCACACACTGGCCACACACAGAGATGGGAATGTTGAACAGGAGCAGGGATTGTACAGAGCACACCCTGGCCACACACAGAGATGGGAATGTTGACCAGGAGTTGCAGGGGTTATACAGAGCACACCTTGGCCACACAGAGATGGGTATGTTGACCAGGAGCTGCAGGGGTTATACAGAGCACACCCTGGCCACACACAGAGATGGGAATGTTGACCAGGAGCTGCAGGGGTTATGCAGAGCACACTCTGGCCACACAGAGATGGGAATGTTGACCAGGAGCTGCAGGAGGTATACAGAGCACACCCTGGCCACACAGATGGGAATGTTGACCAGGAGCTGCAGGGGTTATACAGAGCACACCCTGGCCACACAGAGATGGCAATGTTGACCAGGAGCTGGGGTTATACAGAGCACACCCTGACCACACAGAGGTGGGAATGTTGACCAGGAGCAGGGGTTATACAGAGCACACCCTGGCCACACAGAGATGGGAATGTTTACCCTGAGCTGCAGGGGTTATACAGAGCACACCCTGGCCACACAGAGATGGGAATGTGGACCAGGAGATGCTGGGGTAATGCAGAGCACATCCTGGCAACACAGAGATGGGAATGTTGACCAGGAGCTGCAGGGGTTATACAGAACACACCCTGGCCACACAGAGATGGGAATGTTGACCAGGAGCTTCAGGAGTTATACAGAGCACACCCTGGCCACACAGAGATGGGAATGTTGACCGGGAGCTGCAGGGGTTATACAGAGCACAGCCTGGCCAGACAGAGATGGGAATGCTGACCAGGAGCTGCTGGATCTATGCAGAGGACACCCTGGCCACACATGGAAGGGAATGTTGACCAGGAGCTGCAGGGGTTATACAGAGCACACTCTGACCACACAGAGATGGGAATGTTGACCAGGAGCTGCAGTAGTTATACAGAGCACAGCCTGTCCACACAGGGATGGGACTGTTGACCAGGAGCTGCAGGGGTTATACAGTGCACACCCTGGACACACAGAGATGGGAATGTTGACCACGAGCCGGGGTTACACAGAGCGCACAATGGCCACACAGAGATGGGAATGTTGACCAGGAGCTGCAGGGGTTATACAGAGCACACCCTGGCCACACAGAGATGGGAATGTTGACCAGGAGCTCCAGGGGTTATGCAGAGCACACCCTGGCCACACACAGATGGGAATGTTGACCTGGAGCAGCAGGGGTTATACAGAGCAGACGCTGACCACACAGAGATGGGAATGTTCACCAGTAGCAGCTGGGGTTATACAGAACACACCCTGGCCACACAGAGATGGGAATGTTGACCAGGAGCAGGGGTGATACAGTGCACACCCGGGCCACACAGAGATGGGAATGTTGACCAGGAGCTGCACGGGTTATACAGAGCACACCCAGGCCACACACAGAGATGGGAATGTTGACCAGGAGCTACAGGGGTTATACAGAGAACACCCTGGCCACACAGAGAGGGAATGTTGACCAGGAGCTGCAGGAGTTAAACAGAGCACACCCTGGCCACACAGAGATGGGAATGTTGACCAGTTGCTGCAGGAGGTATACAGAGCACACCCTGGCCACACAGATGGGAATGTTGACCAGGAGCTGCAGGGGTTATACAGAGCACACCCTGGCCACACAGAAATGGCAATGTTGACCAGGAGCTGGGGTTATACAGAGCACACCCTGACCACACAGAGGTGGGAATGTTGACCAGGAGCAGGGGTTATACAGAGCACACCCTGGCCACACAGAGATGGGAATGTTTACCCTGAGCTGCAGGGGTTATACAGAGCACACCCTGGCCACACAGAGATGGGAATGTGGACCAGGAGATGCTGGGGTAATGCAGAGCACATCCTGGCAACACAGAGATGGGAATGTTGACCAGGAGCTGCAGGGGTTATACAGAACACACCCTGGCCACACAGAGATGGGAATGTTGACCAGGAGCTTCAGGAGTTATACAGAGCACACCCTGGCCACACAGAGATGGGAATGTTGACCGGGAGCTGCAGGGGTTATACAGAGCACAGCCTGGCCAGACAGAGATGGGAATGCTGACCAGGAGCTGCTGGATCTATGCAGAGGACACCCTGGCCACACAGGGAAGGGAATGTTGACCAGGAGCTGCAGGGGTTATACAGAGCACACTCTGACCACACAGAGATGGGAATGTTGACCAGGAGCTGCAGTAGTTATACAGAGCACAGCCTGGCCACACAGGGATGGGACTGTTGACCAGGAGCTGCAGGGGTTATACAGTGCACACCCTGGACACACAGAGATGGGAATGTTGACCACGGGCCGGGGTTACACAGAGCGCACAATGGCCACACAGAGATGGGAATGTTGACCAGGAGCTGCAGGGGTTATACAGAGCACACCCTGGCCACACAGAGATGGGAATGTTGACCAGGAGCTCCAGGGGTTATGCAGAGCACACCCTGGCCACACACAGATGGGAATGTTGACCTGGAGCAGCAGGGGTTATACAGAGCAGACGCTGACCACACAGAGATGGGAATGTTCACCAGTAGCAGCTGGGGTTATACAGAACACACCCTGGCCACACAGAGATGGGAATGTTGACCAGGAGCAGGGGTGATACAGTGCACACCCGGGCCACACAGAGATGGGAATGTTGACCAGGAGCTGCACGGGTTATACAGAGCACACCCAGGCCACACACAGAGATGGGAATGTTGACCAGGAGCTACAGGGGTTATACAGAGAACACCCTGGCCACACAGAGAGGGAATGTTGACCAGGAGCTGCAGGAGTTAAACAGAGCACACCCTGGCCACACAGAGATGGGAATGTTGACCAGTTGCTGCTGGGGTTTTCCAGAGCACGCCCTGGCCACACAGAGATGGGAATGTTGAGCAGGAGCTGCAGATGTTAAACAGAGCACACCCTGGCCCCACAGAGATGGGAATGTTGACCAGGAGCAGGGGTTATACAGAGCACACCCTGGCCACACAGAGATGGGAATGTTTACCCTGAGCTGCAGGGGTTATACAGAGCACACCCTGGCCACACAGAGATGGGAATGTGGACCAGGAGATGCTGGGGTAATGCAGAGCACATCCTGGCAACACAGAGATGGGAATGTTGACCAGGAGCTGCAGGGGTTATACAGAACACACCCTGGCCACACAGAGATGGGAATGTTGACCAGGAGCTTCAGGAGTTATACAGAGCACACCCTGACCACACAGAGGTGGGAATGTTGACCAGGAGCAGGGGTTATACAGAGCACACCCTGGCCACACAGAGATGGGAATGTTTACCCTGAGCTGCAGGGGTTATACAGAGCACACCCTGGCCACACAGAGATGGGAATGTGGACCAGGAGATGCTGGGGTAATGCAGAGCACATCCTGGCAACACAGAGATGGGAATGTTGACCAGGAGCTGCAGGGGTTATACAGAACACACCCTGGCCACACAGAGATGGGAATGTTGACCAGGAGCTTCAGGAGTTATACAGAGCACACCCTGGCCACACAGAGATGGGAATGTTGACCGGGAGCTGCAGGGGTTATACAGAGCACAGCCTGGCCAGACAGAGATGGGAATGCTGACCAGGAGCTGCTGGATCTATGCAGAGGACACCCTGGCCACACAGGGAAGGGAATGTTGACCAGGAGCTGGGGTTATACTGAGCACACCTGGCCACACAGAGATGGGAACGTTGACCAGGAGCTGCAGGGGTTATACAGAGCACACCCTGGCCACACAGAGATGGGAATGTTGACCAGGAGCTGCAGCGGTTATTCAGAGCACACCCTGGCCACACAGAGATGGGAATGTTGACCAGGAGCTGCAGGGGTTATGCAGAGCACACTCTGGCCACACAGAGATGGGAATGTTGACCAGGAGCTGCAGGAGGTATACAGAGCACACCCTGGCCACACAGATGGGAATGTTGACCAGGAGCTGCAGGGGTTATACAGAGCACACCCTGGCCACACAGAGATGGGAATGTTTACCCTGAGCTGCAGGGGTTATACAGAGCACACCCTGGCCACACAGAGATGGGAATGTGGACCAGGAGATGCTGGGGTAATGCAGAGCACATCCTGGCAACACAGAGATGGGAATGTTGACCAGGAGCTGCAGGGGTTATACAGAACACACCCTGGCCACACAGAGATGGGAATGTTGACCAGGAGCTTCAGGAGTTATACAGAGCACACCCTGACCACACAGAGGTGGGAATGTTGACCAGGAGCAGGGGTTATACAGAGCACACCCTGGCCACACAGAGATGGGAATGTTTACCCTGAGCTGCAGGGGTTATACAGAGCACACCCTGGCCACACAGAGATGGGAATGTGGACCAGGAGATGCTGGGGTAATGCAGAGCACATCCTGGCAACACAGAGATGGGAATGTTGACCAGGAGCTGCAGGGGTCATACAGAACACACCCTGGCCACACAGAGATGGGAATGTTGACCAGGAGCTTCAGGAGTTATACAGAGCACACCCTGGCCACACAGAGATGGGAATGTTGACCGGGAGCTGCAGGGGTT